>NC_142029.1:56508769-56818481 GCF_982192425.1 Myodes glareolus | reverse complement strand
GCTATGATCACTTCATTAAAAGTATTTTCTTCCTCTTCTTCTTCTTTTTTCCTGGTTGTGCAGCCAATGAAGTGGAGAAGTGCAAAGGAATAGGAAGGGAGATACCAGATGGCAATGGGGGCCGGTGAATATAATCACAGTAAGTTATTATATATGCTTTAAATTGTCAAAAATAAGGAAGAATTTAAACAAAACCATAGAAATTGTATGAATAAACAAAGCAAAAAAATTTTATAGTTCTCTTTTTAGGATATATTCCTCCAGGGATCAGAGACTCTCTAGGCAATTATTCCAGCCACTAAATGGAGTTAGGTTTACTTGCTTTATTTACATTTTGATGTTTAGGTATTACTTTTTAAAATTTATTTTTTTCTCACATATAATATTTACAAGGTTCCAAAATTAAATTTATAAAGCAAGGTATATTGAGAGAATACTTTGTGTGTGTGTGTGTGTGTGTGTATTTTTGTTTCAATGATTATGTATGTATGTATGTATGTGTGTATATATCTATCATTTATTTATTTTATACCCTGACCACATTTCCCATCCCTCCTCTTCTCCTATTTCCTTCTTTCCCTTCCCCTCCTCTCCCCCCAAACCCCTCCTCCTCTGCTTCTGTTCATGAAAGGTCAGGCCTCCCATGGCATATCATATCATATCAAAGCATAGCATATCAAGCTGCTGTAAGACTAAGTACCTCCCCCTGTATTAAGGCTGGGGCAGGCAATCAAGTATGAAGAATAGGTTCCCAAGAGTCAGCCAAAGCATTGTTAGGAATCCCACAAGTAGACCAAGCTATACAACTATCACATATGTGTAGAGGGTGTAGGTCAGTTCCATGCATGCTCCCTGGTTGTTGGTTCAGTTGTGAAAACCTATGAGCCAGGTTGGTTGTTTCTGTGGATTTTATTGTGATGTTCTTGACCCCTCTAGCTCTATAATTCTTCCTTCCTCTCTTCAACACGATTCCCTCAAACTTGGCCTAATGAGGATCTTTGCCTCTGTTTTCATCAGTTACTGAATGAAGACTCTCTGATGACAACTGGAGTAGTTACCAATCTGATCACAGGAGATGACCAGTTCAGACTATGCATCCACTATTGCTAGGAGTCTTAGCTGGGGTCATCCTTGTAAATTCGTGGGAATTTCCCTTGCATCAGGTTTCTACTTGATCCCCAAATGCCCCCCTTTCTAGTATCTCCCCTTCTATCCACCCTCTAACCAGACTCCTCAAGTTCCCATCCCCACCTGCTGCCAGTCCACCCTGGAGATCTCTATTTTCCCTTCCCAGGGAGATCCGTGCATCCGTCCTTGGTCACTTCTTGAAAACTAGGCTCTCTGGGTCTGTGGATTGTCTTGTAATTATCCTTTACTTTACAGCTAATATCCACTTATGAGTGAGGACATACCATGTTTGTCTTTCTCAGTCTAGGTTACCTCACTCAGAATGATTTTTTTTCTAGTTTCACCAATTTGAGTTCAAATTTCTAGATGCCATTGTTTTTTAACAGGTAAGAAATACTCCACTGTGTAAATGTACTACATTTTCTTTATCCATTCTTCAGTTGAGGGACATCTAGGTTGTTTCCATGTTCTGGATATTATGAATAATGCTGCTATGAATATAGTTGAGTAAGTGTCCTTGTGGTATGATAGTGCATCCTTTGGGTATATGCCCAAGTGGTATAACTGGATTTTGAGGTAGATTGATTTCCATTTTTCTGAGAACCTGCCATAATGATTTCCAAAGAAGCTGTACAAGTTTGCACTCCCACCAGCAATGGAGGAGTATTTACTTTGCTCCACATCCTCACCAGCATAAGCTGTCATTTGTGTTTTTGATCTTAGCCCTTTTAAGATGAAATCTCAGAGTCATTTTGATATGTATTTCCCTGATGGCTAAGGATGTTGAACATTTTTGTATGTATTTCTCTGTTTTTTTTTCTTTTTGAGAGATACTTCTGTTGAGAATTCTCTGTTTAGGTGTATACCCCATTTTAATTGGAATATTCGGGGTTTTTTTGATGTCTAGTATCTTGAATATATGTATGTTGGGGATCAATTCTCTGTTGGATATGGGGTTGGTGAAGAATTTTTCCTATTTTGTAGGCTGCTGTTTTGTCCTATTGACGACGTCCTTTGCCTTATAAAGCTTTCAGTTTCATGACATCCCATTTATTAAGTGTTGATCTTAGTGTCTGTGCTATAGGTGTTCTATTCAGAAAGTTGTCTCTTTTCTCTTGTGCCGATGTGTTCAAGGCTATTCCTCACTTTCTCTTCTGTCAGATTCAGTGTAACTGGATTTATGTTGAGGCATTTGATTCACTTGGACTTGAGTTTTGTGCAGGGTGTTAGTTAGGGATCTATGTGCATTCTCTACATGCCAACATCCAGTTATACCAGTATCATTTGTTGGAGATGCTTTCTTTTTTCCAATGTATAATTTTGGCTTCTTTGTTAAAAAAATCAAGTGTCTATAGGTGTGTGGATTTATGTCTGAATCTTTGGTTGAATTTCACTGATCCACTTGCCTGTTTTTATTCCAATACCATGCTGTTTTTATTACTATAGCTCAAACAGTAGAGCTTGAGATTGGGGTGGTGATACCTCCAGGAGTTCTTTTATTGTACAGGATTGTTTTAGCTATCGTGGTTTTTGTTTTTCCATATGAACTTGAGTACTGTTTTTTCAAGGTGTGCAAAGAATTGTGTTGGAATTTTTATGGAAATTGCTTCGAATCTGTAGATTGCTTTTGGTAAGATGGCCATTTTTACTATAGTAATCCTACCAATTCATGAGCATGAGAGATCTTTCCATCTTCTGATATCTTCTCCAATATCTTTCTTCAAAGACTTTAAATTCTTGTCATACAGGTCCTTTACTTGCTTGGTTAGAGTTACCAAAGATATTATTGTGTGTGGCTATTGTGAAGAGTTTTGCTTCTCTGATGTCCTTCTCAGCTCTTTTATCATTTGTCTACAAGATGACTACTGACTTTTTTGAGTTACTCTTGTATCCAGCTACTTCACTAAAGGTGTTTACCGGCTCTAGGAGTTCCCTGGTAGAAATTTTTAAAGTCACTTACATATACTGTCACATCATCTGCAAGTAGCAGTACTTTGACTTCTTATTTTTCAATTTGTATCCCCTTGACCTCCTTTGCTATCTTATTGCTATAGCTAGAACTTCAAGTACTATATTGAATAGATATGGAGAGAGTAGACAACCTTGTCTCATTCCTGATTGTAGTGAAATTTCTTTGAGTTTCTCATCATTTAATTTGATGTTGGCTGTTGGGTTACTATATATTACTTTTATTATATTTAGGTATGTCCCTTGTATTCCTGATCTTGAGGGAATACTTTAAAGACTTTAAATCTCTGAGAAACATTTCTACACTCCTATAAACATGCTTTTTGTATATGGTAGCATAATATATATTTTCTACATTGCTTTTGCACTTATTTTAGCCTAGAGATTCCTCTATAACAATTAAAAAACTTAATACTCCTCTTCTTTTAATTTATTTAAAAAACTACCTTTTCTCATTTTACATGCCAAATCCATTTCCCACTCCCTCCCCTTCTCCTGTTCCCTCCACCTTTTCTCTCCCACTCCCCATTACACGCCCCCATCCACTCCTCAGAGAGGATAAGGTTTTCCGTGGGGAGTCTACAAAGACTTGCACATTGCTTTGAGGCAGGACCAAGGTCCTCCCCCTATATCTAGGCTGAGAAAAGTATCCCTACAGAGAAAATGGGTTTCAAAAAGGCAGAACAAGCAGTAGGGATAAGTCCTGGTCTCACTGCCAGTGGCCCCCTAGTCTACCCTAGCCATACAACTGTCACCCACATCCAGAGGTCCTAGTTTGATCCTAAGCTGATTCCCTCACTGTAAGACCAGAGTTGGAAGGCCTCCATTAGCTCTGGTAAGCTGTTTCATTGTGTATCACCACCATGGTCTTGACCTCTCCTTCTCTCTCTCTCTTCAAATGGACTTTGGGAGCTCAGCCCAGAACACTGTGGTTCTCTGCATCTGCTTCCATCAGTTGCTGGTGTAGGTTCTATGGTGACATTTAAGATAGTCATCAATCTGATTACTTCTCTTTTTTTTTGTCGATGACAAAATTTATTGCATATACTATTCTGCCTGTCTCTAAAGGTTTCCCTTCTAACTAAGGATTGAGACTTTGAACCTTGGAGAACCACCTGTATCCAAGATTTGTGTTTTATTACAGAGTTAACAGGTTCTGTCTGCATCAGGACTCAAGGTGCCTTATGGAGTGAATGGGTCCCTCATTTCTGATAGGTATCCTAGCTTCTGCCCTTTGTTGTTCAACAGCAGTGAGTTGGATCAGTCTTTCAGACGCTTCACAATGAGCCCAACAGTCACTGCAGCAGCGGGAAGGACCAGATCCCCATATCCATGGGACCCAATCCTTCAGGTGCACAAAGGTAGAGTCTGAAAGCTCTTACTTCACTGTTGCAGAGCATTTTGGGAAACTGTGGTGTCGGGGCAGCATGGGAGCTTGAGGATAAAGCACCTTTTGGCAGGTGGATCTTAATGAAGGCTGCTCTAAAAGCCAAAAGTCAGTTATTCACTTTCCAACCACGGAATACTTTTATTTATTGGTTGATTGATTCATCCAATGATACACTTATGTAATTTACAGAACATTTTAGCATCTACCATGTCCAGAAACCATGCCGAAAATGAGGAACTTAACTTCTGCTTCCTAGCCTATCAGTATCTTTTCCCTTCTTGGAATATCTCATAGGAACCAGTCATTCTCATCCCAGAATGCCAGGTGTTCCTTCCACAGATGCATCTTTAAATTCAGAAAGCGGTGAGGGCTTGGCCAGTGTTTTTCTGTGCTCATTCAGATGCAAGGACACTGCATACTTCCAATCATGTGTCCTTAGTTCATCCTCCTAAAAGCGATTGCTTTTCATAGTTAAATCGGGAATGGACTCAGGTCAAATATATCCAGGTCTTCATGCATAAAACACTCAGGCATTTTAAGAATGGAAGCGTTTATGGGTTAATAATGTAGTTGTTTGTGTCATGGAAATAATTGGTCCCTTTTCTAAATATACACCGTTTTCTCACAGCTGACAGGCCATTCAATCCTGGGACCCAGTTGGCCTCCTCCTCTGTAAACCTGCTCTTTTCTGTCCCCCGACAAAATATGAATGGGCTCGGCAGAGGTCTGCTGTGCAGTGCTGGAGTTTTCTGCTTAAAACGCTTTTCTCTTAAGGGTTTTTACAAGTTGCTCTCTATATACCTGCAGGCTGCATTATTTAACGTCATCTGATTACTGCACCCAAAGGAGATACTATAAAGAGGGAGCCCATGAAGGAGTAGACCAGCAGAAGCCAAAGCACACTTACCAGGATGGGAGGGGAGCAGGGCACTCAAAGTTGTGTGCATATGTACAACCTGTATTTAAATGCTGTGACGCATTCCCACATCTATAAAAAGACAGTCCCCCCATCCTCGTGTGTGTACATATACATGTTCACAGCACACAGCATACACACATGCATCACAGTCATATACACAAGTACACATTCATTTGTATGTCCATCCATACATTCACACGGCCACTACTTACTGCAGACAGCCACAGTTACACATTCACCTACTTGTATCTACACACATAAGCGTGTATACTTATGCATACACACATACAAAATGCTCACACAAACCCCTATACACACTTGCACGCAGATTCAGACCAACACTTGTGCCTTTCTTTATTTTTATGGAAGGTTGAAATGATCATTTAAGATGAAACCTGCCCAATTCTCCCAACACTATCCTCTTTACTGTGGTCCAATACTGGGCTCCTGTATGGAAACTCTATTACCATTATTTTTGTTCTGGGTTTCTTTACTAGACAGCAAGTAGACTCAAGGGACTAGTTTTCGAAACAAATCTTAGCCCCTAAGAATCTGAGAATTCAGGAATCACATTTTAGAATCTCTGCTCCTTATCTAGGTAAAGTAAAGTAAAGAGAGGGTCCAAGACTTACCCAAGGTCTCTACACTCTTGTCCAAGGTCAACGGAGGCGAGCATACCCTGGAAGCTGTTTCATTGTGTGTCCCCATCACGGTCTTGACATCTTCCCCTCTCTCTTCAAATGGACCAAACCACTCTGGTTAAAACTGAGTGACTCGCTTGCTTGCTCCTCCCAGGTAAAGACTCTTCTTGTTTACTTCCTGGACATTCTCCACTGTTAATGAATCCTTTAATCAAACTCATTAATCGTGTTTTTCATTATCTAAAATGACCCTTGGAATAAAGCCCCCTACATTGTTCAGAGGAAGGCGCTGTATATTTTGTATCTCATTTATCAAACTTTTATGAAATAGCAATCGTGTGCATGCTTCATGAGCCAAGCATGCTCTGAAATTGCTGGGAATGTCATTTTTCTGAGCACTATTTCATTGCTGCCTGTCTGAGTGACAGAAAACGAAGCTGATTGAACAAGTGAGACCCAGGCTTCAGAGAGGAAATTAGAGAACAGTTTGCCTAATGCAGATCTTTGCCCAGGAAAGACAGGAATTAGAATGAGCTTTTTCCCTGGACGAGAAGGGTTTAAAATTTTGGCCCTCAGATCTCATCAAGATTACCCCCAAAAGGGAGGCATTAATTGTGGTCACATCAGAGTTAACTGTTCCTTGAATATCCCACATCTAGAACTTTCCTTTGTAGCTTTTCCTTCTCACATGCTCTGAAGGAGTTGGAGATGCGAGGGTTCTTTTTTCCCTAGACTTTCTATTGTGACTTCTGGATTGCAGTCCAACATGCCAAAAGTGGAAGTCACCACTCCATCCCAAGAAGTAGAAAGCTGAACTGGTGTGGAAGGTCCTTCTGTATATATGCTGCTTTTATTGGTTAATAAATAAAGAAACTATCTTGGGCCTGCACATGGCAGAATAGAGCTAGGCAGGGAAAACTAAACTGAAGGCTGGGAGGAAGAAGGCAGAGTCAGAGAGAAGCCATGTAGCCCGGCCAGAGACAGATGCTGAAACTTTACCCCATAAGCCACAGACGCGTGGCAATATACAGATTAATGAAGATGGGTTAATTTAAGATATGAGTTAGCCAGAAATACACTTAAGCTATTGGCCAAGCAGTATTGCAAATAATATGGTTTCTGTGTGATTATTTCAGGAGTCTGGGCAGCCAGGAAATGAACAAGGCGCCTCCTACTACGCTGAACAATATGAAAAACAACACCTTTTCTTGGCTATGTGATGGGAGATGACAGGACCACAAGTGGGAAGACTTGCAAGTGGGACAGAATTACAGCTTACCAAACAGAACCCCATGTTCAGAAATTGCCGAGGGAACCAGGATCTGGGTGAACAGATATGGGTGTCAGTGGTGCAACGTTAGGGGTTCAACACGGGCAAACATGAGAAAATAAAAACTTCAAGAGAACCCAGACATAGGAAAGCTCAGAACATTCATGAGTTTTGGTTCCTGGAGATCTCTATTATGCTTCCACCATGAATGCTGCAGAAAAAGTTTCCAACGTTTTTGTTGGCGTGACAGGAAAGAAACCATTTTGTTGGCAGCCAGACTCTGTTTCTAACAAAAGAGCCCGATTGGTTTATGTTTCCTTTTTCATCCTGTCTTTATTTATCTGAATTTTCTCCCTCTTTTTATATCTTAATCACATCTAGCTGTGGGTTTTTTTTAAATCAATAACACAAAGGGGACTGGCTGACTTCAGCTCTTGATGACTTTGTTAGCTGCTTGTTTGTTTTGCTACTGTGACCACGTTTCATACTGAAGAGCTGTGTAAGGAAGAGAGAGAGAAAGAGTTTATTGTGGTTTATGGTTCCAGAGATCTAGAGTCCACAACGGCAGGAAAGGCATGGCAGAGCAGCAAGAGCAAAAGACTAGGTGGGCCGAGGCTACAGACCTTCAAGGCAAGCCCCAGTGACCCAGTCTTCCATCAAGGCTCCACCTTCTAAGGGTTCCATAACCTCTCAAAGCAGGTCCAACACCTGGAGACCAAGTATTCCAATGAATGAGCTCATAGAGGACATTTACCATTCGAAGCTTCATGCTAGCCTCTCACGAAGGGGAAGGTACTCAATTCCAGACCATTAAAGCCATAATGTTCTACCAAAGGGAGAAGGAAAATGAAAACCATGGACCTCAGCAGCCCAGTGGGTCGGTTCACTGAAAGACCTGGTTATAAACTCTTAGATTATTCCCCACAACCCACAACTTATCACAGCACTCAGGATGTCAGGAGCAGCTGAAAAGAGAAAGTGTGAAGAAAGAAGAGTTGACGACAGCCTCCTGCCATGGGGATGCTAGAAGGTCAGACAGAAGTTTAAATTATAATTCAAATACTAGGGTCATTAATGAGTGAAGTAGACAGCATACAAGAACAAATTGGCAATGTAAGCAGAGAGAAGGAATTTTTTTTTAAAAAAAAAGAACTGAAAGAGAAATGCTAAAATAACACTGCAACAGACAGATGACATACTAGAGATAACATGCCATAACAGAAAGGCTAGACTTGACATCCTGCAGCAGAAATGCTAGAACACACTGCAACGCACATGCTAGACACAACACACTGCAGGAGAAATACCGGAGATAAAACACTGCAACAGGCATGCCAGAGATAATCCACCGTAGGAGGCGTGCTAGAGATAACATATTGCAGTAGACATGTGAGAGGCAGCACCGCAGCACAAATGCCAGCGAACATGCTGCAACATGAGTGCAGAGATAAAACCCCGTGCCCAACTTAGCTTCCCAGGTACTGTGATAAGCACTGTGAGCAAGAGAAATCAGAGGAGATAGGGTTGATTTCGTTTACGAGTTACAACACATCTTCAAGGGAAGCCGAGTCAGGACTTCAAGCAGAAACTGAGAGGCAGGAACTGACATGGAGGCCCTGGGGAAACACTGCCTACTGGCTTGCCTTCCATAGCTTGTTCAGCTTGCTTTCTTATACGATCTTGGACTGCCTACCGAGGGGTGACACCACCCCCAGTGGGCTAGGCCACCCTGCACCAGTCATTAACCAAGAAAAAAGGTCTATGGACTTACTCAAAGGACAATTTTTTTTGGGGGGGGGGGAGTCTCAAGTGAAGTTCCTTCTTCTCTGATGACCCCAGTTTGTGACAGTTTGCAAAACACTAACCAGCACAGTTGACTGTTTTTCAACTTGAAACACGTACCACAGTTAAACCATAGACTTTTATTTCTTGACAATCCTCAGGGTCCTATTTTAATATCAATGCCAAACAGTATAGCTTAGTTTGAAATTTCAATGATTTAAAAGTCTGTGTTTTCTTTCCCAACTCAACTCAACTGTCTCCTGTAAAATCCAAAATAAGGTGCATATTTTCTTATTTCAAAAGAGACACTTCGCGGCACAGTCGCAATCAGACCAAAGTAAAACCAAAGTTTAACAGTGGCAATCAAATCCTGCAGGTCTGTGCCCAGTGTCTGGGATTCACTTATGATTTTCTGGGTGCCAAGGCACTTGGCAGCTCCATTTCTCTGGCTCTACTATTTGTAACACATACAGCTTGTCTTAGAGACTCAGGCCAGACACAAACCATACCTGCCCCTGTCCTTGGTGGTCATCCCACAGCCCTGAAATTTCCAATAAGATGAGGTCTTCACTGCCATTGAGGCTGGACCTTCAGGGATGACTTCCCAGCTTCTTTCAGGTAGAAGCCGAACCTGTCACGGAGTGCCAGATCTCAGTCCTTTTCTGGGACTCCTGCATCTTTCAGAATCAGTACCATTTGGGAAAGCTCTATACATTTCTTTTCAAATCCTGCTATCAGTTTGCCTAGTCTTGGTCCTCTCTGGACCACAGCTTCCATGGGGTGAACCCGAGGCAATACTTCTCAGCAGACATCATATAAATGATGGTTATCTCTCATTAAGTGCAATTCATTTGTCATGCCCATCTCACCAGTCAGAACCATCTCAGGAAAGCACAGCTTTTGTTTTAGTGGTGCTGAACTTATGCTAATCACAGCTGATTTTTTTTTTAGGGGATGAGCAGAAAAACACAGACTCTTAACAGAAAATATTATACAAATTGCTCTGGTAGTATCTTTGAGGGACACTCACCCTCCCTTTGGAAACTTCTCAAGCCAGGTCTCCATCATCTGTATTTTCCTTTATATTCTTTTCCTTCAAGCTCCCACAGAACAGTCCCTTAAGTGTTCAGCACTTAGAGGTGTTTCCAGCCCAAAGGTTAAAGTGTTTCCACAATTCCTCCTCAAGAGAAAAACAACACGGTCACATGCCGTCACGGCAACACTCTATATACTCAGTACCAATTTTTGTGCCCGTTGGTGTTTCTGTTGCTGTGAGAAATACTATCAATGACTGAAAGCAACTTGGGGAGGAATTGGCTTACAGGATATAGTTCATCTTTGAGGGAAGCCAACACAGTAACTAAAGCATGAAGCTGGGGGCAGGGACTGAAGCAGAGGCCATGGAGGAATGCTGTTTACTGGGTATATTAGCTGGTTTCCTGGGTCAACTTGACACAAAGTAGTTGTCAGAGAGGAAGGAAGCTCAATTGAGGAAAATCCTCCATGAGACCCACTTGCAAGGCATTTTCTCAGTTAGTGAGCAATGGGGGAGGGTCCAGTCTATGGTGGGTGGTGCCATCCTGGGCTGGTGGTCCTGGATTCTGTAAGAAAGCAAACTGAGCCAGCCAGGGGAAGCAAGCCAGTAAGAAGCTTTCCTCCATGGCTCCGGCATCAACTCCTGCTTCCAGGTTCAGACCTGCTTAAGCTACTGTTCTGACTTCCTCCAATGATGGACAATGCTCTGAAAGTGTAAGCCAAATAAACCCTTGTTTCCCCAACTTGCTCTTTGGTCATAGTGTTTCATCACAGCAATAGATACCCTAAGAAAAATTGGTACCAGCATGGTTGGGGTGTTGCTGTGACAGACCTGACCATGCTTTGGGGAGGACTGTGGAAGGATTTTGGAACTTTGGGCAAGATGAGGCATTGAGTTAGGAGCTCTGTGGGATGTTCTGTGGGAACTCGGAAGATAAGAGTGTTGATAGCTACTGCTTTGTCCCACCAGGCTGTCCCTCAGGGGAGGGGGCGAGTAGGCACAGAGCAAAGATTCAGACTCCAGGACACAGGCTGGGTGTAGTAAGCTCAGTTTGTTTTAGGGAGGGGGAAAGCCTTATATCCCCCCCACCTGTTCAGGGAACAGGAAGCCACAGACTGGCACCCGGTGGCCTTTCGTGGAGGTTGGGGACTGATTCAAGTCGTCTTATCTCATGGTACTGCAGCTGTTTCTGGGGCCCCTTGTCAGGCTCATTTTGGGGAAGTTATCATACTGCATGTTCAGATGGCTTGTTTAGTTCAGTTTTAGTCCAATGAGGTCCTATTGATCCCCAGGCACAGGGGATCCCTTCCCAGATAGCAGTGCAGAAGCTGGAGGCCTGGCTTGTGAAGTTTCAGAGGTGAGTTTAATGACTCTATCAGGGCCATTTGTTATGCTGAATTAAGATTCTGCGGTTCTGGTCGGTGAGGGTTGGAGAATCAGCTGTGATGAGCAAGATATCAGAAGTACTTAAGTGAAACTTTGCTTTGCTTGGGGTAGTTGATGCTGGTCAGCTAGAGCTAAGAAATTAACAGTGATTAAGAAGAGACCAGCATCACTGGGATGAAATCTGGGACATGTTTGTTGGGAGCACGGAAAAGTTGTGTTCCAGAGAAGGCCATGGTTGTACCTTGTGTTGGCACCAGGACTTGGTAATGTTTAAGCATCTCCCAGATGGTACTAGTTTGGAAGGCATGAAGGGGTCATGGAGAGCATCTGAGACTTGGCTCTGTGAGAGGCCAGGAGAGGCCATTGGTGAAGGTGCAGCCTCAGTGGCAGTTGGAGGCCCAGGACTGAAGGGGTCATGCCAAGAAGCTGAGGCTTGGCATCATGAAGAGAGACTATGGGAGGCTATTGTTGAAAGTGCAGCCAAGCTGCAGCAAGGGAGCCTAGCGTTTTGGAGATGCGAGTACCATGGGAAGATCACCAAGAACAACAGCAGCAGTGGAGTGGAGCCAGCCAGAGCCTGGAAGACAAGCCGGGTGTGCTGCAGGGGACAGAGCTGAAGAAGTGACCCAAGTCCTTTGAAGGAGCCCAGAAGATGGTGAGTAAATACCAGGTAATTGGATATTGAGTTATTTATACTTTTGGAGTTTAGTTTTACTTAGTTTAGAACATGATGGTGCCCTGGTTCTTCCCTCTTGAAGAAAGTATTTAATTTTGATTTTTTTTTGTTGAGTTTTCAAGACAGGGTTTCTCTGTGTAACAGCCCTTGTTGTCTTGAAACTAGCTCTTGTAGACCAGGTTGGCCTCGAATTCACAGAGATCCGCCTGCCTCTGCCTCCCAAGTACTAAGATTAAATGTGTGCGCCACCACTAGCCAGCTAATTTTGATTTTTCAGGGAGCCCGCAATTGAAAGATTTGAACTTTTAAAAGGGATTGAAATTTTAATGCGCTTGAATTTTTAAATACTGTGGGACTTTAAAAGTTATTTATGATTTTAATATGAGGTTTTGGGGCTGAATAAGAAATAAAGGCTTGTGACTTAATAGTGATATGTTTGTGTGCCAAGTTGATAAGGGGTCAGTTGTACTGACTGGTTTTGTGTCAACTTGGTATAAGCTAGAGTTATCAGAGAGGATGGAGCCTCAGTTGAGGAAATGCCGCCATGAGATCCAGCTGTCAGTCATTTTCTCAGTTAGTGATCAATGGGAAAGGGCCCAACCTATGGTGTTATCCCTGGGCAGGTGGTCCTGGGTTCTGTAGAAAAGCAGACTGAGCAACCCAGTGGAAGCGAACCAGTAAGCAGCACCTGTCTGTGGCCTCTGCATCAACTGCTGCCTCCAGGTTCCTGCCCTGATTGAGTGCCCTTTCTGGCTTCCCCCAATGACTGACAATGATCTAAAAGTACAAGTCAAATGAACCATTTCCTCCCCAGCTTGCTCTTTGGTCATGGTGTTTCGACACAGTGATAGAAACCCTAACTAAGACACCAGGTCACTTTTTATAGCTTTCTCAGTTGGATTTCTTCTGCAGCTCAGGACCACCTGCTCAGGGGTGTCACGCCCATATTGAAGAGGCGCTCCCACATCAATCCTTTATCAAAAAAATTCCCCATAGCTTTACTCACAGACCCATCCTATGGAGACAAGCTTTCAGGTGAGGTCTCCTCTTCCCAGATGACCCTGAGTTTGTGCCAAGTTGACAAAAACTCACTTGTGCACCCTGCAAAAGAGATGCCAGTGATAATACAACAACAGAAACACTAGGGATGTTGCGAACAGATCAACAACAGATGTTGGGAATTACTTTGATGGCTTATTAGCAGCCTGTTTGAAACCTCCCAAACAGAGAGAATAAAAAGACTAGGGTAAAGAGAAATGAGACAGAATATTGTAAAACTGTGGGATGACTCCAAATATAATATATACATATAAAAGGAACACGAGAAGAACAATAAAGAGGTAAAGGGACGAAGAAACACTGATAGAATAATGACTGAGAATTTCCCGAAATTAAGGTCAGACCCCACTACATAGATCCAGGAAACTTATAGAGTAAGTTGAAAGCTCTATAAGCTGCTATAATTCTGCATCTAGGTATACATTTCAAACCATAATAAGTGAAAAGGTGAATGAAACCCCTAAAGATGCCAGAGGACGATAAACACACGGCAGAGGAGCAAAGTTAAGAAAGGCTCTGAGTTAGCTTTACAAACCTCAGGATCTGAAGGAAAGGGCAGAAAGAGGATACAATGGTGCTCAAGAGTTCCAAGTGGACAGGGTGACATAAGAAATGGTGGGGTGTGGTTAAAGGGGACAAAATTGGAGACAAGTGTATGAATAAGTTAAACCTCTGGATAGGATTAAAACTATCATATCCTACCGTTTACTAGTTTATTAAAATATTATACTTTGGATGTCCTTAGCCCCTACCCCACAAAGAATATCTAAGAAAGATAATGGATATGTTGAACTTTATTAACAATTTCTTCATATTTATTTCTAAGCATCTTATTGTCCTGCTTAGCTGTGTGCACGATAAGCCAGGTAAGAAGAGGGTGTTGCTTAGCATTGAGAGAAACCTTTGCCAACCTAGACCTGTATATTTTATGAAATAAATTTTCAAAAGTGAAAGACAAATGGAGACTTCCTTGGGCAAACACAAATTGAGGGGATTTTCTTCCTCATCGTTGATCTGTTCCGAGTGTTGACTTGTTTTTGATTCAGTTTGGGCTGGTTGTATATTTCTAGGCATTTGTTCATTTCTATGTTATCCAGTTGGTTGGTATGCAGTTGCTGGCAGTATTTATGGTCTTGTTTATATGTTTGCCCTCAGTGGTAATGCCTCCTCTTTCATCCTGATTTTATTTATTTGAGTGTTCTCTATTTTTTTTAGTTGACTCTAGGAAAAGATTTGTTGATTTCATTTATCTTTGGAATGAAAACAACAACAAAAATCAAAGCACTTTTTGTTCGATTGATTTTTTTCTATTGTATTCTGTATTTTTCCTCATTTATTTCAGCTGTAATCTTGATTTCTTTCCTTCTCCTGATTTTCGTGTTTTCTTCTTTTCACTTCCTCCAGGTGTAGAGTTTGAGACCTTTCTTCTTTGTGGTGGGGAATTTATCACTGTGAGTTCTCTGGCTGCTTTTTTCTGAACTCTGTAAGTTTTGGTGTGTTGTGTTTCCATCTTATGTGTATGTGTATATTTTGTAATTGCCCTTTTGGTTTCTTCTTTGTCTCATTTGCTAACACTGTACTGTTTAATTTACATGTGTGAACCTTCTGATTTTCCTTTTGTCTTTGATCTATAGATTTGTTTCATTGTAGCTAGAAAAAGATATGTAGTATAAATTCAGTGTTCTTAAAGTTGTTGGAACTCATTTTGTCAGCTATTATGTGTTCTGGCTTGGGGAATGCCATGTGCTCTTGAGAGGACATTTAATGTGTTACTCTGGGGGGAATGTTCTGCATGTGTGTGAGGTCCATACAGGGACATGTAAATATTCTGTTTGCTGTTTGATTTTTCTGTCAGAATGTTCTAGCACTGAAACTGGATTATTGAGGTCTGCTACCATCTCTCTGAATAGATGAGTATATATGTATGCATATATACATGCATATGTATGTATGCATGTTCGTATGTATGTATAGTGCTGTGTAGATCTACTTTATATATTTAGGTATTTGATAGGGTACACGCTGTTTGTAATTGCTGCATCTTACTGATGAATTGATGTTTAACTGTTACGCTGCTCATGGTCTCCTGTGCAAGTTTCTTATCTTCATTTCCTAATCTATGTTTCTAATGAATGAGAGCAAAGTTTTTGGGTTTTTCCCCATCATTTTCACTAGATACAATCTTTTCTCCTTTCACTTAACAGTCCCCCCTTCTGATACAAGGTTTCTCTGTGAAAGTCCTGGCTTTCCTGGAATTTTCTCTGGAGAGCAGGCTGGCCTGGGACTGAGATCTGACTGCCTCTGCTTCCTGAGTGCTGGGGTTGAAGGTGGGTACCATGTGCATTCTTATATGTAAATTAGTTTTCCATAGACAGTAAACGTCTTGGCCTTAGTTTTTGTATTGAACATTCCATGTCCTGTTACTGAGACATTTAATCCATTTATAGTAACTGATTGTTGATAGGGAGGGAGATTCATTTCTATTTTTAACTATTTTCAGGCTATTATGTTCTTTTTCTGTTTATTATTTTGTGTTTTGTTGCTTTTTGTTGGTGGTGATATATTTTGATACCTTTTGATTTTTATTTTTACATAGATATTGTCTTTGTTGTTACTATGACGGTTACATAAACCATTTCATAATTGTAGTAATTCTAGTAAATAAACTGATGAGAGTTCACCTTCAGTCGTGTAACAGCTGTGTGCTTCTGCTCCCCTCAAACTTTATATTATTTATGTGACAACTCATATCTTTTTTTATTGGCTTCATTAACAAATTTTTGTAACTCCTATTCTTAATAAATTTGTCTTTTGACTGCCATTAGAGTATTGTGGCACTTTGCCTATGCGAGTATCATCACAAGAGCATTTTGTATATTCATATCTTTGGTCCTATTTAAGTCCTCTGTTTGGACTTGAAGAACTTCCTTTAGCTTTTCTTGGAAGGTGGGTCTGTTAGCAATCCTGTTAGCAAGACGTTGTTATTTGTCTGACCAAGTCCTTATCACTTTTATTTAATTAAAATTATTTGTAACTTTATTATAAAAGTTACAAATAAAAAATCATTGTGTTCTTGTTATTACCTTTTGAGGGCAGTTTTTCTTGGAGGAGTGTTTTTGACTGGTAGTTTCTTAGAAACTAGCTCTCTCCTTTCACCCAAGTCATCAGACTTAGCAGCAAGCACCCTTACCCACTGAAGCATCTCATAGGCCTCTAGGCCCACCCTCGAACAACTCTGTATTCATGTCTGGTGGGCATCACTTCTATAGTATAATTGTCCTTTATCTCATCTCCTGTGTCATTGCTGCCATTCATTTCACCTATACACAAGTAGATGTATGTTTCTATATGTGTGCATAATTAAATATGCCATTGCTATTGTTTTGAACAGATAGTTATTTATCTATCAGAGCAGTCAAGAATTTGGTAACTCAAAGTTTCATTTGTACTCTCACCATTTTTCTCCAATATTCTTCCTTGCTCTACATAGACTCAATTTCTGTCTTAACCCCCTTTGTGTTGTTTTCTCTTTAAAGGAACACATTTAGTGTTCTTATAAAAATGTCCTCGGTAATTTTCTATTTCTGTCCTAACAGTGTGCTTTTAAAATTGTTTTCTTTTAATAGAAAATTGCATAGTTAATGTATGTGAATTGATGGGCATTAGTATACGTATTCACTAACAAAGGAAGAGAATTCTGAAGGTGGTCATTTTACTTGGTAATTTCGTATGCAGAAGCATCTTAACACAGATCAAGTAGTCAGTTTCTGCTTTTGTTGCTAGCCCTTTTGTGTCACACCCAATAAATCATTGCCAAGATCAGTGTCAAGGAGCTTCTCCCAGGGCAAGGTACACAGGTAAATGGAAGAGCACCTTCTTGGCAAGCATCAGACCTGAATTTAATTCTCCTTGCATGGAAATAGAGGAAAAGGAGAGGGAGAAGGGGAGAAGGAGAAAGAGGAAGAATGGAGGAGGATGGGGAGAAAGGGAAGAAAATATTATGATCCCAGTATCCAGGAGGCTGAAAAGCGAGGGTTGAGAGTTTGAGGTCAACCTGCAAAGAGAGATCCTGTGTCAAAAGAAAGGAAGAAAGAAAGAAAGAAAGAAAGAAAGGAAGAAAGAAAGAGAAAAGAAAGAAGAAAAGAAAAAGAAAGGAAAAAGAGATAACTGGTTGAACGGGTAGTGAATGTATATCACAACTATTAAGAATAATAGACACTAGAAAATGAGATTCTATAAATTATAAGTTGAATTATATAAAGTGCTTAATTTAAACTACAAAGGTCAATAAAAACATCAATAAATATAGTAGATATTAATCCAGCCATTATTCTACTTAAATGTCAATCTAAATACATCAGTTGAAATCCATTATTAGGTCAGTGAGATGCTTCACTGGGTAAAGTCTTTACTGTCGCATCTGAAGACCCGAGTTTGGTCGCTGGAATCCACATGATAGAAGAAGTCCTCTGACTTCCACATGCAGACCATGCAGCATGTGCCACGTGTGTTTGCGCATTCACACATGCAGAAAATAAATGTGAAAAATGAAAATGACATGGAGTGGATCCAAAAATAAGACCGAAGCTATATTTTGTTTATGAAAAGCTATTTTAAATAAAAAGACTAAATAATCGACCAAAAGGTAGGGCATATAAAGGGGTATCTGATGCTAATACTAATGAGAAGAGAAGAAAGCAAGTGTCGCTCTTTGGGAAAGGGCAGACTTGAATAACGGTGTCTGTCATGTATAAAAAGGTGTATGAGACAGTGATAAAGGAGTGCAATTCTCTGGAAGACACAGCAATCTTTGGCATATGTGTGCCTAACAAAAGGACATTGAAAGACATGAGACACAGGGTTAAAGAACTGTAAAAGGGATAGATGAACCTATAGCTAGCTAGTGAATCTCAATACCCTCTTTTATTATACACAAACAGATCCAGTAGATAGAAAATGAATATGAACACCATTGAACTTGATGCTGTCACTAGTCACTGGGACCCACTGGACAGCTATGGAATAGCTCATTAAAGATTTCTGTTTTTTCAAGTACACATTGAACATTCAGCAAAAAATGTCATAGTTTAGGCTCTAGAATATTCTGTGAAATAAGGAAGATCATAAATCTCACAGAACTTGATTTTTGGGCTACTATGGAATTAAGCTAGAAAGATCCTTGAAGATTAAACAGCACACTTCTAGACAACCCATTGGTAAAAGAAGACTCTAGAGGGAAATTTAAAGGTAAAATGTCCTAAAAAAAACCAAAAATAGAAGTTATCAAAGTGTGTGAGTGAGAGTGGAGGCAACAGTTAGAGGGAAACAGGAGCTTGGAAGGCACACGTCAGTGAGGGCAAGAGATGCAAGGAGACCTAGAACTGGGGAGCTAGGACTTCTGTACCAAGAAAGAAGAGGAAGGATTGCAAATGAAATTCAAAGTAAATAGAAGAAAATAATAAAACTTAGATCAGAAATCAATGAAATTGAAAACAGAAAATCAAATCAATAAACTAAAAGTTGGCTTTATGAATGAATCAATAACATTGATAAGTTTCTTGACAGACTAATTAATTTCTAGACAGGCTAATTAAATTATGAACATCAGAAATGAAAGAGGGAGTTTAACTGCACATCCTTTGGGCACTGAAAAAATAATAGAGGAGGAATACTATGAACAATTCTATGCCCACAGATATGGTAACTTAGAAGTGGAACAATCTCTCAAGATATACATTATGTCAATATGTATCCAAGAAGGACATGGCAATGAACAGGTCTGTATCTGTTAAAATACTGGAATCAATAACCTAAACAGGAAGACCCAAGACCAGCTGGATTCACTAGCACTTTGGATGAATAGTTAAGAAAGAAGCTATAATAATTCCTCACCATTCTCTTTCAGAAGATCAGATTGGATCAGCAATAAGAAAAGATCAGAAAAAGATACAGAAAGATAAAGAACATGTCTTTCATGAACATAGATGCAAGAATCTTCAAAAAAAATTTGGCAATGTCAACTCCACAAGATACAAGCAAAACTGCACACTGTGACAGAGTGGGATTTGTCCTAGGGGTGCAAACCTAGCTTAGAATTTCAAACCTTGTTCATGTAAAGCCTTACATCAGCAGATCAAAGAAGAAAAATCATACAATAATATCAATAGCTACCAAAGAAGCATTTGACAAGATTCAGCTCCCATTTGTGATAAGTATACAGTAAACTGGGGACGGAAAGGAACTGTCTCAATTTGATAACAGATAGCTATAAGAAAGCCCCAGTTCACTTACTCATTTAAGAGACAGAAACTAGACGTGTTCCTCAGAAGATTAGAACGAAGATGAGGACACCCACTCTCACTGCAGGACAGAGCCTGTCATTCAGCGTACACTCTATGCATTTTTGGAGTAGGCAGCTGTCATCGACAACTGTTGTCGTTGGCAACAGTGAGCTTTTGCTGTGCCAGAGACACAGGGTGACGGGGTGTTCTTGGAGGACATCTGATTGTTCACTCATATTCTGCTACTTTACCACCTTGACCTTCAGTGTGGTTCCTGAAGACAGGGTGATAAAGCCCCTCATGGATCTGCTGTGAAGATGAGAGGGAGGATGAGGTGTCGCCCCAACTTATGGCACCTGCCTCTTGCCGTTTTCTCCACACTGTCCCGTGTGACTCCACAGTTCTCAGACAAAGATCCTCGCCAAGGTGTGGGTGCTTCCACCGCATGTTGGAAACATTTAGGAAGTTAAAAATGACTCATGCCTGGTTACTGCTCCAGAGATGCTGATATAATTGGTCTCGTATGCTCTGGATCCCAGATTTTTATTTTAATCTTTCTAAATGTTTTACTTTTCTGTCATCAGCGCACCATTGGTTGGTTTATCAGAATATAATGGCTTTCTGTGGGCTGTTACATTACATTTGAGGAAGGACATAGCTCTAGCTCAGAGGGAAGCATAAGGGAGGATTTTTGGCTCTGCTACAGACTAGGAATGCAAGTATTTGATACTCAGGGCCTTCCACTGTACCTTCATCCACAGGCCAAAAGTCTTTGCTTTTCCACAAGGCCAATGTTGGCCCAGGCATCGTGTCTTGTCTGATGCCCGACTCCCTGACTACACTCACATGCCTCCGCTGCCACAGATCTGCCTTTCTGGCAGCAGCAGAATCTAATCCTCTCAATGCTTTCCCCAGTGGGTGAGGGATCCTTGCACTCCTGTGGCCTTGCCAAGCCTCTTCCCACATCTCAGCCCCAAATTCCTCTGGGAAGAGGCGCATCGAACCCTTTGTTCCTTCATTTCAAACCTTTAGCTTAAGGAAGCCATGAGAATATGTTGTTTTTGTTGTAGAAGGCCGATCTAGTTTAGACTAGGGGTTTAATAGCTTTGAAGTGACTTGAGGAAGAATAGTGGTCAAGACACCTCCCATTAGTAAAATGATCTGGACAATACCAGCACTGTGTCACATGAAGTACTTCGAGGGTAGAGATCTATGACACCTCAGCATGAAGACAAGGCATTGTCAAGGAAGAAGTCTCTTTCGGTACTTGGCATTTGGTTTGCCTTGAGTCTTCCATGAGTCCTTGTCCAAAAATGACATGCAGGAACATAGAATTTCATCAAGACGGTAGAAACCAAGCTTCCCATTCAGCCACAGACTCTCAAAGCTACCTTTCTGTCAAGACAGAAGTGCGTATGTGCACCTGTACTTGTGCGTGTAATGGGAGACTGGAAGATGAACACCATGAACTCTTTCTCAATATTATATGAAGAATGAAAATTATTATCTATTCCTGAGTCAAATTCAAAGATTGGGCATTGTGTTTACATTTAAAATTCCAAAGATGTCACTAGAGCAGGCCTTAGTGTCCATTAGCCAGACAGCCAAAATTATTTGTGTGAGAAAGCATGAGGTATGTGTTTTATTATGATGTGCCCAGAACCTATCTCCTGGCTTGGAACACTATAAATAATGAAATTGTGGACAGGAGCTCCTGATGTATGATGACGTGGCACAGTGGTAGGGCCACTTGAGTAAACAATTATTAGTTAGCTTAGGAACCAAACCCACTGAGTCTGTGTCTCTAGGCACCTGATGAATAGGAGGAAAAGGCAAACTGTGGGCAAATCCCCACACATGTGACAGTAGGAGTTCAGTGTTTTGGAAAGAGTATATATATAGAGAGTGCATTATGTAAGGCCCTGTGATGGGGTATGATGTGGGATTGATGGGGTCAAGAGTGGAATGGGACATTTCCCTGCAGAGGGAACAGAGTTTGCCGTTTCTCCCAGGAACCTCTGGCAGCCATGTCCGTCACTAAGACCTTCCTGCGCAGGGCTGCACAGCTTGCCTGCACTTCTTCCCTCCTCACTTCTTCCCTCCTGCCACCATGTGCAGAAAGTCTGAGGATGTTTAGAAAGTCGTATGCACTCTCGGGTTGTGTCAGTCGGTTTCCCTTAGAAGTAGCACTTGCGTAACAGGCTAAACAATTTCAGACATTTTAGCTCATGGTCCCTGGGTGTCTCACTGTTGTAGGCATGTAGCAAGGCAGAACACTACGGTGGATGAGGAGTCTGCTCACCTCATGGTGGTCAGAGCACAGGCACAGGATAGGCCTAGGTACAAAATATACCCTTCAAGGTTATCCCTCAATGACCTACGTCCTCCAACTGGGTCCCAGTTCCTACGATTTCTGACACTTACATTTCCAAGTGACCCACCCAGTTATAAATACTAAGTGAGTTGACATATTGATGATGCCATAACCCTCATGAGCCAATCATCTTTCAAAGGCTCTACCATTGAACATTGCTGAACTAGGGATCAAGCCTTCAACATAGGAGCCTTAGGGGGACAGTTAAAATCAAACCCAGAAGCTTTCGTACAATAAAATTGAAGCTACAAAATAATGCGGATCTGTCCTAAGAGATTTCTCTTTCACTCCTATGTATGGAACTATCAAAGGAAGACCAGCACACTCCTAAGGGCCAAGGTTGCTGGGATAGGACCCTGGATACACACTGGGGAGCCAGGACTAGTATCCGGGACTTGAACTCTTGTCTTGACTGTCTTCTTAGCCTTTTGGATGAGACCTTGGATGAAAGACTGGCTGTGCCTGTTTCCTCTCAGAGCTGGCGGTCTTCCCTCCGTGTACCAGGTTTTGGTCAATGAGCTGTGCCCTTTTGGAGTGGTGCACTCCTGCGATCAGCTGAAAAGAATTTCATGTGTGATTAGTGGTGCTGACCATGGATGCGGGAGACAGGTCTCATCCAGTAATTGCATCCTTCGAAGACTGTCTTGAAGATCTTCAGCTCAGAAAATTGCCATAAAATGTCACCCTCCTATTTCTTTAAAGACTTCCTTATCCTCTTCAGTCCCCTTGTTACAAAAATGATAATTTTGTTTTTATTTTGGTACATTGTTAGAGACATTATTTTTAGGTGACTTTCTTAATCACTTGAAGACTCAGGCAGATGATAAACTCCCCAAGGTAAGTTCCCTGTCCCCTCACCCCCCAGAGGACTTTCTGTAAACGGTTGCTATAAATGCCTGGTGAGGGGTATGGAAAGGCCTCTTTGACTTGATTTAGATTTCTTTTTCTGTCTGCAGTTCTTTGTAAAATTCTTGGCACCCAGTTGGTTCTGGCTTGAATCCTTGCTTTATAGTTTAGATAATTATCATGGGTGCTGTTGGGGCTCTGCCCAAATCCCGCTGTCTACCCACACAAAGGCCTTTTCAGCAGCATTTCATTTCAGACGTCGTGTGCCATGGTTACCAGCATGTCTCTTGGTTCCTGAGATGACCCAGGAAGTTCAAAATTTCTGCATCTTTCCATCTGAACCTCTCTGTAGCGATGGCTTCCAAATTCTTCACCAGACCCTGGGTTTCCATGGTTGCTCTCACAAATATGTCAGCATTGTACATTTCCAAGTTACAAATTATAGTTCATGGTAAACATGGGGAAAGGGAAGCAGGAACATTCAAGGAAATCAAGGGCATGGTAAGGTCTGTCTGGGCTATGGGTAAGCCAATGATCAGATAGGCTCTGCTGAAGCATCTCTAAGGAAGCGATGGCTGTCCAGCAGTGGGGCAGGCCACTCGGGGCTGATTGCTCGAAATGGAGGTCCTCTGTGTCCTTTGATCTTTAGACTGGATTCATCTGCAGTCACTGCCTTCCTCGGCTGCCCCTCCCACTGATGACATCATCTTCGAGTCTAAGAGAGAGGAACTCATTGTCCCCTCGTTATACATGGAGCGATGAAGAGAACGGCTGCTTGCTTTGCTATTTGAGGTCTGTACGGTCTATGTGTCTCAGCACTGGGGTTCACATTGCTGACCATGCTCACATTCCCCGTGCATTCTGCTATAGTTGGGTCAGGAGAAAAGATCACATGGAGGGCACGTAGACATTCGGTCCCACTCTCCTCCCCTAGGAGTGTAGCTGCTGTTTCCTGTTCAAACATCCTGGTCCAGATGAGGCCACTGACACTCAGTTCACTGAAATAAACCTGCTTCTTCACACAAGGCCTCATGTGGCTTCTCTTGGGGCTTTGATGGTAGCCTTCCTTAGGATCATACCCCGGCAGCACTGGGTTTGGGGCCGAATGCTTCCTGATCCTCAAAACTAGGAAGGCACAGGACTGTTTCTCCATCACTTAAGCTGGCATCTGTGAGCAAAGCCTTCTCTCCTAAGAGTGAAATGCCCACTGAAAGACTGGTGACTTGGCCGTTTCAGGAATTGCTTTTTTTATACTTAGGGCCTACAGGTTCTCTCTCCCTAGACTGAAACGATCTACAACAAGATCATCAATCATGGCTCGTGACCCAGGTGTGTCCCAACGTCTAATAAAGTTTTATTAGCATATAATCATGTCTGTTTGTTTACATATTGTCTCTCAGTACTCAGACTCAGTACCAGATCTCATAGTGGGACTTGGATAGAAAGGGAATTGGTTTAGGGACTTATGGTTGGAGATTCTCTTCCTTCTAAAACCCATTTTTCTCAAACATATAAAGATGGAAATACAGGCTGCATGATGAAGGTGTTCTGAGGCGCCTTCTGTTGAACCTTCCTTCTGTAAGATGTCCCTAAACAAAGGGTTTAAGAGATCAAAGATACTCCAGAAATGCCCTCCTCAGCCTCCTCTCGAAGAGTCACAATGTATTTACTTCAAAAGCCTCTGGCTGCTAATGAGCTTGTTTCCTTTGACAGCTTCTCTAATGAAAACCTAGCGATGGAGTTATCTTTTACATGTGAATCTCAGTCATAACCTACAAAAGTTGAGCAGAAATTTTTGGAAACAATAGTCTAAGAGAAAAAATCAGTTCCAAGGTCCTTGGGGATGTTTTGTTAATTCTAGAACCTTCTAAAAGGGTACAACAAGACCATGAGTATAGCCTTTTATTATACAGACCTACTTGGTGTATGTTGCAGAATCCAGGGTAGCAAGAGTTCTTTTACTTTTAATGACTCTTAGAGCTGAGAAGGGGCCCAAACACCAGCATTATGGTTAAATAACAAGTATAGACCATAGACCCACACAAGACCTTGGGGCCTCTTCTTCCTTATCTTTCCTCAGCTCTGCTTATGTTGGTAGCAGCCATGGAGAGAAATATACCTTTTGGGGACCCCATAGTCCAAGTATGGAGAAGACATTTGGAGATTGAGAAGATGTTACACCACTAGAGATTGGCTCATACATTGGTGTGGGCAACTGGAAAATGGGAGGAGACACCTGCCACTTGACAACCATGTCTTCTGTGGGGCAAGGCAAGGCCCTGAAGGTGAGTCCACCAAGAGTTTCTTTCCCCACTTCCTGTGAGGAAGAAGATGAGGAAGCCACCGCAGCGCCCCGTCCTGGCTGCCAGCCCTGCTGATGGTAGCCGTTTAGACTCCAGGAGAGCCAAGGAGAAACAAGGCAGGTGGATAGCAGTGGGAAAGTAATGGGAATAATCCAGAACATTTAGTGCATGGACCAAATGAGGAATTTTGGTATAGTTCACCTCTGTGGGCTCGGGCCTGGCCTCAAAAGAGATTAGAGAGAAGATATGGGTTTGTACAGTGGAAAGTAAATAAATCAGTTCATGAAGCAGAATTAAACCCATTGTGAAAATGAGTGAAAGACTCGACAAGTAATTTAAAAACCTGAATGAAGCAACAGCGAGACTCTTTTAACTGAATCAGAGTTGCAAGCCTTGTAAGAGGGAGAGTAATTAGATGATGGAGGGGCGGAAGGAGACTGGCGTGTCCCGCACTGCTGATGGATGAGCACATTACTGTGGCTTGTCTGGGTGCCACAAGAACTTCAGCATGCCGCTGTCCTTTGAGCAGACGATTTCATTATTCTTAGAAATCTGTTTAAGGAAATGATCAGAGGCGGAAAAGGGAAAGCTTTATGAGCAAAGATGGCAAAGCAATGTATTTTACAATATCAGGGTACCAGAAGCATTAAATGTTCAACAATACAGGAAGAGTTAAACAGATGGGCTTCTGCAGGCAACGGAATAGTTTTAGACTAGAAACATGAAATTCTTCTAAATCACTTGAAGAGGAAAAATACAAAACTATGTTATCTAATATTTCTATATACACATTGATAATAAAATGTTAAAATACATATTTATGAATGGTCATTATGAATAATTTTATGGGTTTTCCTTTGCGTATTTTCTTCAATGATCATATATTATGCTTATTTTTATGCTTGTTTTTAAAGTAGTTCTTTAAGAATTTTCTACAGTGTGTTTTGATATCATATTTAGACTCCACCAACTCTACCAAGATCACCCCCTTTCCCTGGTCTCCCAACTTTGTGTTCTCTTTTCCAAACATTGTGTTTAGGACCAGAATATGTGAGTAAATTCTCTAGACCTTCAGAGAGTGGAACCTTATTGTTTTGGAACAATCTGGAGACAATTCCTGGATGAACCGAGTTACAAAGGGCCCCCTATCACATGAGCAGCGCGACCGTAGGAAGCAAATGTAGTGGGTCTTGCTAGTCCCATTTGGCAGTTGGGAAGCATCAGACTGCCGGGTAAACTTTGCTCAAGGTCAGGCATCCAGCATTAGTAGTCAGGAGGAGCTTCCACCTCCCAATTCCCGACACATGGTCTTTTCATTGGCCCCAGCTGCCTGGTGACCAGAGCAGCCTATGGGCATCTGCTCATTCTCTCTCAGTCCTCATCATCGGCCTGCTTGTCTGAAATGACTGCACGGGCAAGCCCGAGACACCTGGCTTTGGCGGGCTGCTTTGCTCCGTTCTGCTCATGTGTCTCAGCGGCCGCTGCAGCAAACCAGCAGGGCAGCTGCTTGGGGCTGGCAGCACCAGGGAGCCGGCTTCGGCTGGATGCGCGGAGACTACCTTTCCACCGAGGCGGAGCATAGCTGCAGGTATCGCTGGCTCCGCTCAGCAGTGCCACAGACTGGAGTGACTTTGTAGTCTCAAAATCGATTTGATGGAGCAAGGCTTGACGAGACGTGTATTCTGGGCTCTTCCCAGGTGTCCTGGAAGAAAGCAACCAGAACTCTTGTCAGGAAGCAAATGTGTTGTGAAACTGTCCGAAGAAAGAGAGGAGGTGGCTTGGGGTGAGAAACAGGAACCTTGGTGCCATACAGACGTGGTCTGTGTCCTGCTGTACTCACCTCCAAGGGAGGTTCTATAGGTTACCCACTGAGCCTTTTTTTTTTTTTTAAATCTGTCCTATGGGCATGGTGGCACTTGCCTCACACGGAGACCTGAGCAGTATGACAGTGGCGTTCTGTAAAGGCGTTAGTATGACTAATAAAAATAATGGCTTTATTTAAAAAAGCTTTACTGCTTTCCATTCAATATAATTGGGTCATATTTTACTTAATTCCTAAACATGTTCTAACCAAACGGCACATTATGGGACATGGAGGAGCAGTTTGAAATAATTGGAGCTGTTTGAGAGACTCCAAGAAAGACCGGCACTTTTTTTTTTTTTTTTTTTTTTTTTTTTTTTTTTTTTTAGGAGATTAGTATCCTTAAGCGTGGAGAACTGCAAGCCAAGGAAGAGACTAGTTCAGGGCCCAGGACTTTGCCAACACGTGAGGGTGGGTGGAGGGTGGTGTTTGGGTGAGTTTGCATGCAGACACTGTGTGCCAGAAGCCACACCCATTCCACACCCTGTGTCTGTTGGAGAGGCTTTTGGGCCTTCCGGGGTCCTGCCATTCTTTGATCTGCTCGGTTTCTCTGGCTGCACACCTGCCTCTCCATTCAGGACTCACCGAATGAATCGCTCAACACCTTTCCCCTCCTCTCTGCACCCCCTGGGAGCCCCGTCTGGGAGCTGGTATAGAAGATGCAGGGGAGCAGTGGTGCCAGATGGAACCTGATGGATTCAGTGGACTGAGTGTGGCCAAGGATGAGAGATGCAGGCTCTCAGGTAGCAGTCTCCTCAGATGAAGTGTGAGCCCGAAGGACAGGTACCAGCTTTTGGGCACTCCTGTCCCACAAATTGTACAAAGAGCAGTAAAGATGTTGTTTCTCTGAGACTCTGTGTGTAGGAGATGGACAACAGTGTGCTGGTGAATTTTTAACAACCGATTTGGCAAAAGCAAGCCTTGATTTGTGATTTTTCCATTTCTGTGGTATAAGCATTTTCACCACGCCTAATTTCAACCTACCAACTTGATGTCACTAAACACCCAAAGAGGAAGAGATGTGTGGTCAACTCCCCCAAGCCATGAGAGCTGGTACCTAGCATACCTTTGAAATGAGGAAGGGAGCATCCATCAGCTACTTGTGTTTATGAACACAGGCTCAGCTTCAGAGGCCTCAGAGACCTTCCTTGCTCACATAGGTACTGAGGACAGGGCAGGGCCCTTACTCAGGTTGTCTTTTTACAACCTGGCCTTTCTGCTTCACTCAACAATGGAGCTATTATATAAGAATCACATATCAGTAGGTAGGGTTTTTTTGTGTGTGTGGCATACATGTGTGAACATTCATGTGTACATGGGCACACACACACATGCACGTATGCACGCATGCTTGTGGAAGTCGGAGGTTGTGGTGGGCTATCTTCCTTGATGATGTTCCACTTCGTTTGCTGAAGCAGAGGCTCTCATTTGAACCTAGAGATCACAGAGTCGGGTGGTCTAGCCAACTAGCTTGTTCCCAGGAACCCCGCCTCTGCCTCCTATGTGCCGTGGGCTCTAGGGATCCCAATGCTCATCCTCATGCTTCCATGGCAGTTGCTTCACCCACTGAGCCATCTTCTCAGTCTTCCAAGTGCTTGCACAGCAAGCCTGTGTTGCCGTTTGGCTCGTGAGGCCATTATTGATGTGAGTCTGTGCTTGTCAAAAACCGAGAGCTCAAAAAAATGGCAGCTGCTACTGAAAGTATGTCACTGATGACGTCGCCAGTGTGCTTTCTAATCTATCCTCTGAGGATGGGCAGGATCCTTTTGTAGAACAGCAAGAGGGGCCTCAGAGGCAGTGCCTTCTATCTTGGTCCCCTTATTTCTGGTCATTCAGATCTCTGCCTAGTTTCCTGGTGAAGAAAATTTGAAAATGTTTGAAAGAATGCTTTCTCTATTAAATGACCTCAGCAGCTGCTGGAGGGCAGTTTGTTATTTCACACTCTTTAGCACAAAGCTTCAGAAATAGATTCAAGATGATCTATGTCCCAAAGTACAAGAATGGCCGGTGGTCCAAGCTGGTCTCTGTGGGGCTAGGAGGGAGAAGCAGAGCTCAGGCCTCCTGGGTCATTTTCTCCTAGGGAGAGAAGCCTCCAGGGAACCTGTGTAGTTGCGTTCAGTCAGGTAAAGAAAATGTCTCCTTGACCCAGCACAATCCCATACAAGCCACCACTCCGGCTTCTGAATCCCACGGTGTTGAGAGTGTGGGCTGCAGGATGAAGAAGAGGCTGTAAATATGGACTTAAGTTTCCTTTGGGCATCACTTAGGGGACTCCTGAGGAAACCTAAGAATCCTTGTGGGAGGTCGAGATGGAAAGACATAGATCATTCTGGGGCCTTTGGCTGGGGAAGGGATTCTCACAGTGAGCAGCGCCTGTGCATCCTCTGATAGCCCCTAATGGCAGCCGCTTTATCAGAGCCATCAGTATCAGAGCAAATGGCACTGAACTGGGGAGTCCAGCCAATGGTAAGCAACACTAACAAGCACATGGGAACCTTGTTCTGTGAATCATCTGCCTTCATCCCTCAGACATCCTGTGACATGTCCCTGCGATGTGTCCTGGAGAGGACTGAGGTGTAAGAAGCTTCAGTAGCCCTGAGCTAAGGATCTCACAAGCACCTGATATTGGACTCACCCAGATTATCTCACTGGAGGTGCTATTGGGTTTATGTTTGGTAGACATGGACTCAGGGGTTTACGGTACTTGGAGGCACAGGGCTAGAAGTAGTGGGGTGAGTGGGTGTTCTACTTTTGGCTATGGCCTATATGCTCAGAACTACCATCCCTAGACACCCTTCTGAGTCCTGGCCTCCAATCTGCCCTCAGCATTTAGCCTATGGTTTGGGGGAACAACGTGTTTTCATTTCTCTACCTTGAAATTCTAAATGTTTTCTCATTGTTCTCTTGTGTCTCTTCTCTCTCTCAAGCATGCCATGTGGGCAAGAACCAGCCATTCTTGGTTGAGAGAATCCTTCCTGACTGGCTAGAGAAAGTCCATGTCTTTCACAGGCCTTTGGATCTTTTACTCAATCCAACATTATTTTACTACACATACACCAATCAACTTCATGCCTACATGCCCAGATCCTATTCCTAAATAGGTTGGTGCCCAGGACTCTGGAGATCTGAAAGTTTGGGTCATGTTTTTCTGAGAAAGGGACAGATACTGTGTTCTCCAATTTTGTCAACCTGCCAAGTCCTTCTGGCATCGGTTGAACGGGTTTCCTAGAACTTGTATCCCAATGCACGGTGACACAGCTGGGATTGCAGGTACACTGAAGCTCCCCAATCCAGATCTCATCCCATTGTAAGCCCAGGGCTTGTGTGTAGCAAGATGCTGCCCATATGAACTTGTGGAAGAGTTTTGAGATGGTGATTTTGTGTGTGGTTGCCTAAGAACCGGCCGTCAGCTCCAGAGAGTGCTCTGGCTGTAGCGGCATATACTTACCATGCTGTTACGAGGGCTTTCCTTCGTCATTATGTCTTTGTGGGGAGCGGCTACCTAGAGACCCAGCAAAGAGAAAGCCTCAGAAGTCCTTTAAACTGACATGAAAGAAGGGCTTTGATTTTTTTTTCAAATCCAGGATGGAAAGGTGGGGGCGTGTTTCTACATTTCAAAAGATATTTATCTTTTAAGCATCTTCAGTCCCCAAGTTCATCTAGCGATTTTTTTTTTCCTTTTAGCCATTAAAATGAGCTGGTGGAAGAAGCAGCACCGGATGCACGCCTATTTCTTTTCCATTTTGCTACCCTGTGGCTCCAGCTTTTACGGTGGACAGGGCAGAGTTTCTGGACGAGGGCTTCCGGCTTTGCAGATCGCTTGGTCCAGGAATAGGCCCCGCCAGTGTGGATGAATGCAAGGTGGATAGATAGTTATGCAACAGGGGCCCAAATGTGTGACAGAAGGGTGCGGGGTGACTGTACACAGTGGTGGACAGGTGCCCAGTCCAAATTGGAATAAGAAAGACCTCCTGGCACAGACCTTGGGGTCTTGAGCCTTAGAGGATTAGTGGGGATTAGGGAGCAGGAAAAAAAAGAGGGGTGGAATTCCTGGCCAAATAAATGTCAGGTGACCACAAAGCAGTGGCATTTGAGACACTTGACATGGTTAGTGCTCCCCAGCTCACTGCTAAAATTTCAGAGAAGCCTTCTCTATGGCACACCTAAGTGTCTCCCTCAGGCTCCCCTCATTTCTACTATGCAATGTGGGCCTACAATTTTATTATAGCATTTGCCAAACTTGAAATTATCATGCTTGCCTTTGTGATGGTTTAGTTTGAGCTGCACCTCTTGTCCATTCAGAGAGGAGAGTCTGTTCATTTTGTTCACTACAGAATCCCAGGCTAAGAGCAGTGACTAGCATCAAGAAGGCCTCCATAAGTGCTGTTGCAGAGGTGTGTGTGTGTGTGTGTGTGTGTGTGTGTGTGTGTGTGTGTGTGCATGTGTGCACATGCGTGTAAATGTGCTTGTGCTGGAGAGATGGTAGGAAGTTCCATTGCAGGGTGCCTGGAAAGACGTAAGTCAGCTCACTTTAGTTCAAGGGCATGTAGAACTACTGAGAGAATTTATGAAGAAGTTTTATTTCGTTAGTTTGGAGCTTTAGGGAGAACATCTCTGGTAGCAATGCATAGGGTGGCTGGAGCAGGAGGAAGGAAGAGTTAATGGGAGACTGTGGGTTGGTAGAGCAGAAAGAGGAGACTGGGATAGCAGCACATGGTGGAAGGATGCATTTGAGATTGTGTATGAGGCTGAGGCCATAACACTTGGGGCCAGACTTTGGAAATCAATATAGTAGTTTCTCAGAGAATTGGAAATTGATCTACCCTCAAACCCAGCTATGTCATTCTTGGGCATATACCCAAAGGATGCTCCATTATATCATAAGGACACTTGCTCAACTATGTTCATAGCAGCATTATTTCTAATAGCCAGAAACTGGAAATAACCTAGATGGCCCCCAACCGAAAACTGGTTAAAGAAAATGTGACATATTTGCACAATGGAGTACTACTCAGTTGTTACTCAGCTGTTAAAAACAATGACATAAAATTTGCAGGCCAATGGATGGAGCTAGAAGAAAAATCATCCTGAGTGAGGTAACCCAGACCCAGAAAGAAAAACAACGTACTCACTCATGGATATTAGCTATAAAGAAAAGGATACCCATGAAAAACCAGAGAAGCTAGGTAACAAGGAGGACCCAATGGGAACGCTTGAATCTCCCTGGGAAGGGGAAATGGAATAGATTTTGCAGATGACTGGGGCTGGGTGAGGATGCGAACGGGAGGAATCAGGTGGGGGGTCAATGGATGGGGAGAGTGCTGGAAGAGATGACTGGAAAAGTAGAGGCGTTTGGGATCAGGTAGAAACCTAGCGCAATGGAAAATCCCAGAAATCTACAAGGGTGACCCTAGCTAAGACTCCTAGCAATAGTGGATATGTAACCTGTACTGACCATCTCCAGGCAAAACTTCCAGTGGAGGGATTGGGACACTGATTCCAGCCACATAACCTTTGACCCACAATTATCCTGTGTTAGGGTCAAGGTGGTAAGGAAATTATGGGAATGACTCACTAATGACTGGTCCAGCCTGAGACCTATGGCATGAGATGGAGACCAGCCCTGGCATTGCCTGGAAGGCCAGGACCCAGAAGATAGATACCCCAAAGACCTAGGATAAAACTCAACGTGACTGGCAAAAACGTCAATGTAATCATTCCTAATGATTGCCTAGCTCATAAATTGTTGCCTACCCCAGTTTTCATCAGAGAGGCTTCACCTGGCCACTGATAGAAACATATTCAGAGACCCACAGCCAAACATTAGACAGACCTTGGGGAACCCTGTGGAAGAGGGGGACGAAGGATTGTAGGAGTCAGAAGAGTCAAGGACACCACCAGAAAACCCACAGAATCAACTAACCTGTGTTCGTAGGGGCTCACATAGATGGTGTTGACAACAGAGAAGACAGTGTGGAGCTGTCCTAGGCATTCTGCATTCACACTGCATAGCTTGGCCTCCTAACAGTGGGAACAGGGGCTGTCAATGACTCCTTTGCCAGCTTTTGAGACTCTTTCCTCATACTGGGTTGCCTTGTCCAGCCTTAATACTAGGGGAGGTGCCTAGTCTTACTTACTTGTTATACCGTGTTTGGTTGAAATCCATGGGAGGCCCATCCTTTTCTGAAGCAAAAAAAGAGGAGGAGTGGGTGGGAGAGGGCAGAGGGGAGGTGAAGTGAAGGGCTGGGAGGAGAGGAGAGAGGGGAAACTACAATCAGGATGTAATAATAATAATAATAATAATGATAATAAAGACTTGGGACCAGATAATGGAGAGAGACTGATCATAATGATGCCCAATCTTTATTTTATTTTATTTTATTTTTTTGTTTTTGGAGGCAGGGTTTCTCTGTATAACAGCCCTAGCTGTTGTAGAACTCACTTTGTAAACAAGGCCAGCCTCAATCTCACAGATCCCTCTGCCTCTGTCTCCTGAGTGCAGGGATTAAAGGTCTACTTATTCGCATTGGTAGGGTCCTTCTTGGAAACAGGCAACTGAGTGTATCCAGGGACATGTTCACTTAAGAGAGAAACCTCAGTTAGAAGTGAATTATTGGCCATAGGCAGTTATAGTTGACAGAGAGAGCCACACAGGCAGTCCCCGAAGGAGGCTATGAAGCAAAGAGGGGATCCATCAACAATTAAGTTGACAGCACCATTGAATGCCATAACTGTCATTTGTACCAAGACAGCCAACCTTGATCCATGTGGTCTGCCTTTCTCATCAGACATCTGCACGACCAGCCAATGACAAATGGATGAAGACTCCTCTCCTAGAGGAGAAAGCCTCAGCCAAGGAAGCAAGACCATGGGCTGAGTGAGAGGCCCACAACAAATCTGTAAGCAGGTAGTTGAAGTAGGAAGTGAAAAAGACAACCCCTTCCCTTGCCACCCAGAGCTGTCTCACCCCACCTGTGTCCATGCATGTGCATCTACAAACACATGTTTAGGTATCTATGTGCATACATATATAAACACATCCCAGAGAACTTCCAATGAGTATGAACGGGTTCTGAATTGATTATGCTGTAGTGAATGCTCCTTTTTCATGGATATGCTCTGGTTTACTTAGCCCCACCACTCCTGATGGACATTGAAACATTACCTGCTTCTGCTATGCTGTGCTGGCAGACATTTCGTGTGTGTGTGTGTGTGTCCCCATGTGTGCGTGTGTGTGTCAGCACTAGGCTAGATTCCTAGAAGAGGAATGTCTGTTGGTGTCTCCAGTTCAGACCCATATTGCTGTTCTGCTTTCTCGTCTGGGCATGCCAGTATCTCCTGCCCGAGGCACACGAGCATCTGTCCTCACCCTCTCACCAGCAAAATATGGAATCGAGATCTGTGATCTTTGCCAGGGAAGTAGATTTGAAAAATGACCTTATAATTGTCACTTTGCACGAAACCATCTTAAATGTTTAAGATCCATTTTCATCTAAATGGCTCCCAGAGTTTATCTTCCCTCATTTTTGAGTTTTTTTTCCTTCTTTCAGATTTCTGGGAACTTGTTGTATAGTAGGAAATTAGTCTCTTACTGAATTCTGCTTTTTGATGCATTGCCTTTTGGGTCCACTCTTACTAAGCACCTGTACCTTGCTCCTTCTAGCATCAAATCAGCTAAGGTGTAGGAATACAGGAGTTTGGAGGTTAAGATTGGGCCAAGTAAGCAGGAAAATTCCTGTCAGAAGTAGTCTGCCGGGATCCCTTAGGAGCATCCTGCTCATGACTGCTTCAGCCCCAGAAGGCCATGAACGCATGCCCGCTGGGGACTGGGGAAGAAGTGCCGTGTTTATTCAGCTTCTTACGGAAACATCTTATGTTCAACAGCCTTGGCGCCAAGTAAAATCAATATCTTTAAAATGAACTGAGGGAAAGCTGGGTCCTAACCCCAGGCCCTGGGCCAGAAATAGCAGGGTACTGTCTTCAAACAAATTTGATGGGTGTAGTGAACAGGCAAAATGGTTATGAGACAGCTGGAGGGGCAGGTGGGGAGCAGGTGCTTCATGTGTTACCACTGCCGGCCCACATTTGTCACCATGATCTGGGAGCCAGCCTAGGGGACACAGAGAGCCTGCCTTCGAGGAATTCATAGAGCAGATGAGTGGGCAGATGGTGCCAGAACTGTGTGGCAAGGACTCTGGGAGAGAGAGCACGAAAGAGTTGGGAGCCCCCAAGAGGGCAGCCCAGTCTGTTCGGAGACATCTAGGAGTTTTCCTGAGTAAGGTGACATCTACAGACAGGCAGTAGCTGGTTAAAGAGTATACCGAGTGACAGCCACCAGGGGGATTTGAAAGTATTGAGGTCAAAGTCCCAAGGACAGGAGAGCATTGTCTCTCCAGGAAATGGAAGCCATCTGACAGAGGATTCCAGAAGAGGAATGGGTGAGGGCGTAAGAGAGGGAGACTGGGGGAAAGCCTTGAGGAACTGAGTGGGAACAGAGCTGGGGACAAGGGCTGAAAACCGTTGTGTAGCTCCAAGGATTAAATGTCCCATACTGGAGAGTGGAGTTGACGCACTGATGCACAGTTCCTTTCTGGAGAGCTTCCAAGGCTTGGGTTCCCCAAGCAAGAACGGTCCTGCCAACAGTGGTAAAAGGGAGTAAAAGAGTCTTTTAGACAAAAGGAACAGGATGTGGCAAGAGTCACCAGTCTGCAAAGGTTGGAGCGTCCTGCTTTGGCGAGAACTCAAATGGAGGTAAATATGGTACCTGGCCTCTGTCTCCTAGGGCCATGGCAGCCGTGTGAGAGAAGCTGAAAGAGAATTCTACATAGAATATCTACAATGTATTTTCCTTCCTCCCGAGCCTGTGGCTACTGCCTAGAATTCTGGGCTTTTCAATCATTCTCAGTTGCTGGGGAAAATGCTCCAAGCTGCAGAGGGGAGGGAGGAGACACTTGAGCATCTCTGTAAAGGAGGTGATGCCCGGATCTGCTTCCCCCAACAGAGAGATACCAGCAGTTGTTTCTTTTGAGTCAGCCAAGCAGAAATCCAGGAACAAAGCGTGAGTTTCTCACGCAGACACACAGTAGAACTTGTAAACCCAGGTTTTCTTTTCTACCCAAAGTCCCTTGCAGAGAAGAAACATGGGTTCCCATATTTTGTCGTACCACACTAGGACGTTTCCTGCAAGGAAACATTTTGCCACTTTTGAGGACAGGACCAAAGCAGAGTCATGTTTCCCGGTGAGGTTTTCACTGGATGGAGATTTTGCTCACCTGAGGACCTGATGCTTTCTGCCAGCCTCCCTCGGCAGTGGCTGCACACCGTGCTGTGTGGATGGTCAGGCTATGATAGAATACAGAGTCTGGGCTGATGGCCATGGTCTTACAGCCCTGGAGAGTGGCAGGCAGCTGTTATATTCATTTGGAGGGCTCAGCGCTGTGAGACAGGCGTCACCTCCCATCTCAGCGGGAGCCTTGGGAATGACATACTCAGTGGCAGCTGTGTTGTTGTAGATGTGACAGTAAATATCTAGAAAATTGAGTGCTTTCTGGTCTTCAATTTAAGAAGTCATTTGCTGGATGGTGCTAAGTAAGAGCAGTCATTAAACTCGAGAAAGCACTCGTGTGCCTCTTTCCTTAATTAAACAGAGGAGAGAGACAGAACCTGGCCTAGTGAAGCACGGGGCTTTGAGTGGAAAAGCCCTGGAGGGAGGACGTAGATGGCTGCCTGGTCCGGCTGCTGTTTCTATTTCATGCGTGGCTGGGTGGTGGTTATGAGCTGGCATGCATATTCTGAGACCTGAATCCTACATTTCTTCCTGGCAAGAATCAAGTGCCAGGGCAAAATGGAAAGGGGATGGTCAGGAAAAGTCTAAGGGAGTGACTATAAATTAAATTACGTATTCACCAAACTCAAACACTGAAGTCTTAGCTTCCATGTATCTATGTTTCGACGCTAAATGAGGCTATCAGGCTGCCGCTGTGGTCATCATGCATCCATTCTGACTGGTGGATTCTCTCAAATGAAGCTGTGCATGCGTAGAGAGAAGAGCCTGGAAGGACACATTGAGAAGGAAGTCATTCATAAGCCCCAGAGAGTTCTCAGGAGAAACCAAGCCTGCCGCTACCTTGATCTTTCACTTCTAGCAAGCAGGTTTCTGCTGGGTAAGCCCTCAGGGTGCAGTAGAGTAGTCCCTTGGCTCCGAGTGGAGGGGGATCCAGGACACTGTGACACCAAATGCATAACTGTTCAAGTCCTTTGTAGAAAGTGCTGTTGGGTTTGCCCATCCTCACCACGCACCCTTACGTGTGCTTTGAGCCATTTCTATATTGCTTATAATTCCTACTGCAATGCAGATGCTATGCTTTGTAACAGCCATGATGCATGATTGTTTAGGGACTAAAAGGAAGGAAAGACTGTACTTGTTCAATACAGACATTTTTTTTTCCAAGACATTTTTTGAACCAAGGTCCATCGAAATAGATGACATGAAATCAGTCAATAATCAGAGCGATCTTTTAAGTACAGTGCAGTGACATGTACAGGAATCGCTCAGAGCAGGCCACATGGTAGGTGGAAGGGCCCCACAGGCCAGGGCTAGTGAGAGTCTCTTGGTGGGTTGGGTGCCAGGGTGGGGTTTCCATTGTGATGTAATATGTGTTCATGGCTTGGCTTTTCAGGGTCATTGCTTTCCCTGGCTTCCTCAGCTGGGGTCGGTCCTGCCCTCTCAACTGACCTTCCTGGAGTATTTTGCTTGGGTTTCGCTCCTGGAATAAGGGAGGTTGGGGTCCCTTTGGTTTAGAAAGATATGCTTCCTTTAATTTCCTTGTGAAGGGACAGAGAGACCCATCTTGGGTAGTGTTAAGAAACTGTCTCAAGCCAGTAAGATGCTCCGAGGGTCAACATTGGGACTCCACAGTCAAGAGCCAAATAAACCTCATTTCTTTTTAAGTTACACAGTCTCACACACTTCCATATAGTAACAGCAGACTAGCCTCAGCCACTTCTTTCTCGCAGAGGTAGACTGGGGAGTCTGGAAGAAGAGAAATACGGGCTTGGGCTTTCCTTGCCCGGGTTAGGGTAAGTGACCCAGGACTGCTGCCCGTAGTGACCGTCAGTAATACTGCTTCCCTCAGGAGTGTCTGTGTCTTGCCTTCTCTGTCAACGTTCACATCTTTCTGGTCTTCATTCTGGGTCAGGGAGTTGCTTCTCTCAGGCTGTCCTTGTCCTGGGTCTGTTTTCACGGCATCACATGTAGAGATATAGAGGGGACGTGAGGTGGCTGGATTCTGACCCTTCTGACCTACCGAAGCCTGCCCACCCCACCCCCTCTCACAGCTCCAGACTTCCTCTTGGGGGAGGAACAGACATGCCTCTTCCCTAGACCACTGCCCCCCTGATTAATTGACACTTCGATGTTTGGAAATATTCTGCCCAGCAGAGCAACTACTATTCCATGTGTCTACGAGGATTCAGTGTTGTTTCAAATGGTATTGTACAAAAATTAGGCAATACTCTGTGGACAAAGGAACACAGCACATCAAATATGGAGTCTGTAATTGAGTTGTTGAAACATGCTTTTGGTAATAAAAAGTTTTCAAAAATTTAAAACAAGAGGTGTGCTTTTGCTCGAGAAACGACCTGGCTCTGTACCTTTCTTTCGAATTACATAATCAGACCTTTAGAGAAGGAGGGAAAGATGTGGATTTCTATATGTTGAAATTAAGTGACAAAACATGCCCCACATGTAGGTGGGCTTTCCCAAGCTGTTTGTTTTTATTTTTGTATTTTTTCTTTAAAATTAATATTTTCTAAACAAAATTTTGGGAGAAAAGTTATACACACACATGTATGTATATACGTAAACATACATATGGACAGAGACTCAACCCTCTGCATTAGGTGCTTCAGGCATCTTTACTGGCCTGCCTGGCGTCTTTGGTCAGGCTCTCAGGGCTCAGAGCTTCAGTTCTGAGCAGCCTAACTGACCCATGCCCCACTCCTGCTCCGTTTTGTGTCCCCAGGCACACCCCTGGCTACAAGCTGCAGGTTTATTCTCTCTTCCCACACCCTCCTTTCCTTGGTTCTAAACATGGGTCCTTAGAGGGGCAGGCTAGCTGCCCAAGTCGACTCCGGTGTCTCTAGCAGCTTCAGATAAAGTTCTCCCCTGGAGGCGGAGATTCGTCTATTCCACAGGGGGCCGCTGATGCTCAGCCAGAAATTGAACTAGAATTTATATAAATGAAACCAAGTTTCCCTGTGCTTATCTGTTATTGCAAAAACATAAAAGCAGTTGGTTTGATTTTTACAAAGCTTAGAGAGCCTGTGTGGGAAGAACTGTCTTAAAGTGTAGGCCATGCGGCCTCTGTAAAATCCTTGGGAACCCCTGGGGACACCTCAAAGCTAAGCAGAAATCTCTGCAGGAGCTGAAATGGGGTACAAAAAGAGGCTGGGGGACTGCCAGCCAGAGGACACACACCACACATATTAACATGGTCGTGGCCCACAGGGCAAACAGCTTGCCAAAGTGTGTTCCCAAATCAAATTCCCAAGTGCACATTCTCCCGGGTACACTGGCTGATTTGTAATAAGTTGCATCGAGCTGGACACCTTCACACAGCACAAACTATTGGTGAGCAGTAAATAGTATAGATTTAATTATTTAAGCATTGTGATGAGTCCCAGACAGCACAGTGTAAAAGCTAGGGAGAAACGTGAGACCAACATCTCTCTGTACTGAATACTCTTTCCTGTGTTCTCAGCTGACCAGGAGCTAGCCTCAGGATCCCTTGCTTCTCTCTCTCTGACCCTTCCCTCTGCCTTGTTCTGCATTGAGCAATCGATTCTGCGGTTTCCAAGAGCTCAGAAGGATGCTAGTGTTCTCAATAGATTCTACCTTCCCCAGCTTTAGGGGCCAAAGTGATTAGGTTTGGTTTGTGTGGTAGCTCATTCTGGTCTTGGTGCCATGATGTCTACCTACCAAGAGTTACACACAGCAATGAATATTTCACTCCCTCAGTGGGGATTTCACATTGTCTGAGTGGAATACTATGTGGCTTAGATATGTGTCCCAGTGTGGTTAAGGCTTGGTCACACTGAAGACCGTCTGTTGGTCAGCACTATATACTGCCACTTGAGTCTCCAGAGCATAAACCAGGAGACTGTTGAGTCCAAAAAGGGTATGGACAGTGTTTGAACCTGAGATTGTTTAGCCAGCAACCACATTAGGGAAATCTTGTCCCTAGGCAAGGACAGGGAGCAGATCATTTTCCTCTAGAGTCCAGTACGATGTGAAAGATTAATTTGACCCATCATGGCCAGCCCTAAACTCCCTCTGTCTGCTTTCTAGAGAGAATCTCAGGCTCTTCCTGCAAAGATCCCTGATGCCATCCCTAAGGACCCCAAAAATGCCAGTCTGAGATTTTCTTTATTAGATGGCATAGTAGTTTAGTGTGACTACTATAGTTACCACAAATCTGATGGCTTAAAACAACACAGCTTTGTCCTCACAGAGTTAGGGCTCTGAAATCAAGGTTGCAACAGGGCCACCCTTCCTCCAGACGCTTGTCCTTGTCCCTCATAGATTTTGGTAGATTCTGAAATTCCTTGTCTTGTAGTTGCGTGACACTGCCTCTTTCCCTCATGTGTTGTCTTTTCTGTGTCCCTTAACCGTCTGCTCGTGTCTGTATCTAGGGCCCTCCTAGGTGGCTTAAAGCGAGCTTCTTCCCAAACCCTTAGCTTAATCCCAACTTTTTTCTAATAAGGCGACATTCCAGATTCTGGGCATTTAAGATATGGATGTGCAGCATTGGGGGAGGTGTCACCATTCACCTGCTCTGTATTACGAACTATTGTTGGAGGGGTATGCATCTTCTGCGGCTTTCGAAGAGCGAGTATGATTTTTGGCCTGTAGGGAGTGCCTTCCTGGTGCTAGGGGGCCTGAGGGCTGGATGCATGGATGAAATGCACGCATCCGATAGCTGTGAATCTTAAGCAGTGTCAGTGGCTGGAGGGAAAATGGTATAAATTCTTTTTCTGTCCCTGTCCCTGACAGAACAGCCTTCTCTCCCGGTAACAGGTTTTGAGACAAAGCACGGCTTGGCTCTCTCTGGACTATGCTTGAGTCTGGCACTTGCATTACATTGCATAGGGCATAAATATTTGGGTGCACAATCAATTTCTGGAGCAGTGGAGGAGGGATGGTAAGTGGGGTGTTTGATTTTTATTCTTTTGGGGGGAACCAGAGGCTCTCCGCGTGCTGGAGTGCAATGTTTCTACTTCTTTTCCCAGAGGGTGATTGCTCTGCTTTGATATGAGTCAGTCAGCTCCTGGCTGCCTGAGGTGAATTAAAGACTTCCCAGGAGCTTGCAGGGCTCCTGGAACGGCAAGAGAGGAGCCAGTGTGAACTGCTAGCAATGGTGCTCATAGCGGGAACTCCCAGGGCTGCCTAGCCGCTTCTTGGTTTCTTTTGCCAATTTCAGACTAGACTCAGCCGACAGCATGGCTTTCGAGGCCCAGGAAAGGGGTAGGAGCCCTGAGAGGTAAGCAATGATTCTCGTAAGGCCTGTGGCCAGAGAGTCAGACTGGCTCATTCAGTGACATTATGTTCCTGCTGTGTCCCCAGCAGCTTCAAGCAGTTGTCAATGCTCATTCTGGGTTCTTCTCACCCTCTACCCCCAGGACTGAGGGCTGTGAGCTTGTCTAGCAAGCATTCTACCACTGAGCTAAACCCCAGCCCCTTATCTGGGCTTTTATCCAGAGGTCATATGGAACATATGATGACCTTGTGTGTTTGCTGGTGACTTTGTGAGCCCTGTTCAGGCAGAAAGACAGGGCCCCCCTCTGTCCTCAGCATAACTGCAAGTCCCCCAGCCGAGAGAGAGAGAGAGAGAGAGAGAGAGAGAGAGAGAGAGAGAACTCAGAACTGACTTTTATCTGCTTCTTTTGTTTTACTTTCCTTTCCCGGGTGGTGTGTCTGCTTCTGACCCCTCATTTACAAGAGATTCTATATCCATCATTTTTGCTCCCTCCTTTCTTCCCTGGGCTTTGGAGACACATCATTTATGCCAGAGACCGTGGAAAGCACATACTTAAATGCTTTATAAACTCCAGCCCCATTTTTCCCATTTTACCCGTGGTGTGCACAGAATTGTATACAATGGTTTCTGTCCTTGATGATTCACTTTTGCAAAGAAAGGAAAAATAAAAAAAAAAAAACCCTTAACAAAGCAACCAGCAAACAAATGTGTGAGCGAAAATGCAAGAGCCAGTGAGTCAGCATAAACCAGGCAAAGCAGGGCTCCGAAGGCCTTTGACGTCCTGCGGCATGATCCCTCCAGTCTGCTGTCTCAGCTGTAAAAAGATGGCGGCCTTGCTGGAGTCCATGAGCAATGGCGGTGACACAGAGGCACAGCAGCAGGAACACGTGCCGGGCTTCTTTTGACATTCCACCGTCAAGGGGAAGGAGTCCTTCATTTCTTTCTCTGCACTGAGAGCACAGTTGCTGAGGCATATTTAATAATGTGTTCACGCATTGTTCCTAGCAAAAAAATCCAGTTCATCCTGCTTTTCCTGGTGCCTCTGACCTTAAGAGAAGAGAACGAGTTTCTGGCTTCCATGCATTGTGATTCTGTTTGCTGGCGAAGGCACTGGATCAACCCAGAAGCCTTTGCCTTGGATCTGAAGGCGCCTCTGATTAACGGGTTTACAGTTAATTCAGCCAGATAGAAGGTCTCCGCAGGCCAGGGCTCAGCTGCATCCATCTCGTGCAGTTTTAGGATGGCCCAGTGAGTTCACCTCTTGAAAGGTTGCACATAATTTGATTGATAGCTCAGAACTCAAAATGTTTCCAGAAGGGGGAAGAAAAGTCATTTCACAAATCAATTTTCCAACTGCTCAATTTTTTTTTGTCATGAGTTTTCAATTTAATCACTGGAACTGGATCATTTAAAAAAAAATCTATTCTGAGATCATAACACCTGAGAGGATGGCAGACTCCTCGAGGAGAAATGCCAAAATCGTCTGTGTTCCTAATTATTTGTACTTAATAGGTTTCCTCTGACTGAAAGAGCACTATGTGTTCTGTATAGGAAAATATGTAATCATAAAACATCACAAGCAGTAAGGTGAAATCCTCCCAATATTCCTCTGAGTGGGTGACCACAGTTAGCACTTTAGCGTGTACCAATCAGTTTTTTTAAAATATTTATGTTTGTTAGTGTGTGTCTGTCTGTCTGTCTGTCTGTCTGTCTCTCTGTCTCTCTGTGTATCACATACATGCAGAAGCTCGTGAAGGTCATAAGAAAGTATGGGTTCCTGGAACTGTTATGTGGTTATGTGGAACTGTTATGTGGAAAACCAAACCGAGGTCCACTTCAGAGTAGCAAACAGTCTTGACTGCTGAGCCTTCTCCCCATCTCCAGGGTTGGATTTGTCCTTTTCTTATTTTTAACCACAGGAATTACATGTATACATATATGTAACATGAGGATAGCCTGCTTGTTTGGGGGTTTCTTTCCTGCCCTGCCCCCCAGCTGTTTAGTCCCAGAGAAAAATCACACAAAGGACTCTATAAGTTATAATGCTGATTGGCCCATTAGGTCAGGCTTCTTACTGGCTAACTCTCACATCTTGATTAACCCATTTTTTGATCTATTTTAGTCATGTGGCTCTGTACCTTTTCCAGTGGGGCAGCTCACATCCTGCTGCTTCAGTGATCTGGGCAGGAGTGGGAGGAATCAACTTTCTCTTCCCCAGAATTCTCCTGCTCTCCTTGTATCATTTCCACTTCCTGTCTGGTTTCCCTGCCTACACCTCTTGTGTGGCCAATCAGTGTTTATTTAAAACATGAGTGACAGAATACAGACAATTTTCCCGCACCACTTCCCCCTCTTTTTTAAAAAAAAAAACAAAGGAAAATATCCATAGTCCATTTTTTGGGAATGTGGGCATAGTATTTCAGGCTACTTCCAGCTGGTTGGGGGTGCTGATAATCTTATGGGAACCTAAAGAAAATTTAGAGTTATGATCAAGTCCTGACTGAAGTATCTTGTGAGTCTTGATCATCTCAGGCAGCAGTCTTGAACCTGTTCTGGATGAAGAACTCAGACATCTGGGTCATCTGTTCCTACGGGAGATTGTTCAGGTGGTCTCCCTTGGTCAAAGATGATTTTTCTTAACTGAATAAATCCAGAGCCTCTCATTTTCTGTGGAAACAAAAGCAAAAATCTCTTCTCCAAAGTAACATACCTTTTGACTTCAATTTTGAAGCCAAGGTGTTTTTAAAATACCTATCTTGGGTTAATTCTGTAGCATTTATAAGCAAGTATTTTTTAGCAGCTGTTGCTCCTTCCTCAGCATTCAAATGATTTAAAGAGAGCATAATAGCATACAGTATTGAGATTCTCTGTATATTTTCCATCTTTATGCAGCTTTATTTTAACCTCTATTTCTTTTATTTTTACTTTTAACTTTTGGCTTTTTGAGACAGGTTCTCTGCATATCTTTGTCCTGGAATAACTCTGTAGACGAGGCTAACTTTGAACTCCCAGAGATCTGTCTGTCTCTGCCTCCCAGGCTACTTGTTCTTTCTTTCTTTCTTTTTTTTTTTTTACTCTGAGAACTTTAACCTTTAGCCTGTATATACTTTTAACACAATGTAAACCATTTAGAGGTTTTCTTACTCTTTGAATCTCTCTTTACTGTATATCTCTCTTTTTCTGACCACATGGGTCTTTAATTTGCTAAGGAATATGGAGAAAACAACAGTCAAAAGCTCTTAAGGTGTTTCAGGGTCCTTGCCAGGAAGCAAGCTGCAACAGTGTATCCATGACCACCTGCTTGAAAGAGTCAGAGATTTCCCTGGCAGGACTGCCCAGAAAGCCAGCATTTTTAAACAGCGCAGCTTTTTTCCTGCTATGGCTGAAAACTGAAATGTTTTACTCTAGTCTTTCCCAAGCTTTCTCAGGCTTTCTGTGGATGCAGTTATCCATGTGGGCGGCATTCTGTAACATGAGAAGGCCGGGCCTGCTTGTTTGTGTTTCTGTTCTGCCCGGTACCCCCCAGCCGGCAAGCCCAAAGAAAATCATACAAAGATCTCTATTAGTTATAAATGCTGATTGGAGCCGGGCGGTGGTGGCGCACGCCTTTAATCCCAGCACTTGGGAGGCAGAGGCAGGTGGATCTCTGTGAGTTCGAAGCCAGCCTGGTCTACAAGAGCTAGTTCCAGGACAGGCACCAAAAACTACAGAGAAACCCTGTCTCAAAAATAAAAAAAAAAAAAAAATAAATGCTGATTGGCCCATTAGGTCAGGCTTCTTACTGGCTAACTCTCACATCTTGATTAACCCATTTTTTTTTTTTATCTATTTTAGTCATGTGGCTCTGTACCTTTTCCAGTGGGGCAGCTCACATCCTGCTGCTTCAGTGATCTGGGCAGGAGTGGGAGGAATCAACTTTCTCCTCCCCAGAATTCTCCTGCTCTCCTTGCATCATTTCCACTTCCTATCTGGTTTCCCCGCCTACACCTCCTGCGCGGCCAATCAGTGTTTATTTAAAACATGATTGACAGAATACAGATAATTTTCCCGCACCACATATATACACAACTCTTTATATTTATTTCAAAACTTGATTTATTGTTGCCGTATATACTTGGAAGAATCCTCTAGCCTTAAATATATTCTTTACAAAAGTATTACATTAGCCCGGTGGTGGTGGCGCACACCTTTTTTCCCTTCCTATTACTTTCTTTTTTTAAATTGATTTTTGGTGCGGGAGAATTATCTGTATTCTGTCAATAATGTATTTTAATAAAACACTGATTGGCCAGGCAGGCAGTATAGGCGGGTCAACCAGACAGGAAGTAGAGACGGGGCAAAGAGAATAGAATAAGGTTACAGAGGAGGAAGGTCCCTCCGGCAATCCTGCACAGATCACCGAGGAGGCAGCATGTAACCTGCCCTGCTGAGAAAGGTACGGAGCCATATGCTAACATAGATAAGGATAATGGGGTAACATAAGTTATAAGAGCTAATAAGTAGCCTGACCTAATGGGCCAATCAGTTTATAATCTTTTGGAGTCCTGTGTGTGATTTTTCTTTGGGGCTTGCCGACTGTGGGGTACTGAGCGGGACAGATACCCCAACAAGGCGGCCCCCTCATGTTACATATGGCGCCAACGTGTGGACAACTGTATCCACATAAAGCCTGAGACAGCTTGGGAAGTAATTCTAGAACAAAATAACAGCATTATGCATGGTTTCTTGGTAGCAGCAGTTTCTCGGGTCTGCTCTGCTTGCTAGAGGCAAGCAAATGCCCTCATCTAAGAGAGGCCTCCTGACTCAGCTTTAGCTGCAAAACCTTGCAGCTCTTTTGGGAGGTCCTGCCGCGAAGCACTTAAACGGTGTTGATGAAGGGCTGAATGCATGCTTTTCGGTTTTCAGCCGTAGCACGATAAAAGCTGCGCTGTTTTGAAGTGCCGTCTTTCTGGGCCGTCCTGCCAGGGCAAACTCTGACTCTTTCAGGCAGGCAGTCTGACTGAGTGTGGTCTGTGAGCAGAATGCTGCAGCTTGCTTGCGAACAAGGACCTTGAAACGCCACAGAGTTGTGGCAGTGAACTGCAGCTCTGACTGGTATCTCAGCCATGAGGCACAAAAGCTCAGGAATGGACTGGATCTAGCCGTCAAAGCCACATCTCTCCATATTGCTTAGTAAATTAAAGGCTCATGTAATCAGAAAAAAGAGAGATATACAGTAAAGAGAGATTCAAAGAGGAAGAAATCCTCTAACTGGTTTACAGTATGTTAAAAATATATGCAGACTAAAGGTTAAAGTCATTAAAAATAAAAAAGAAAAGGGAGAAATAGGGTGTGGTGGTACACACCTTTAATCCCAATGCCTGGGAGGCAGAGGTATATTGACCTCTGTGACTTCAAGGTGTGGTAGTGCACACCTTTAATCCCAATGCCTGGGAGGCAGGGACAGACAGATCTCGGTGAGTTCAAGGTGTGGTAGCACACACTTTTAATCCCAGCACTGGGGAGGCAGAGACTGAAGATCTCTGTGAGTTCAAGGACAGCCTGGTCTACAGAGTTATTCCAGGACAATGATATATACAGAGAACCTGTCTCAAAAAGCCAAAAGTTAAAAGTAAAAATAAAAGAAATAGAGGTTGAAATAACGTTGCATAAAGATGGAAAATAAACAGAGAATCTTGATGCTGTATGTTATTATGCTCTCTTTGAATTGTTTGATTGTTGAGGAAGGAGCAACAGCTGCTAAAGGACTGTTGTTTATAAATGCCACTGAACTAACCCAAGATAGGTATTTTGAAAATACCTTGGCTTCAAAATTGAAGTCAAAAGGTATGCTACTTTGGAGAAGAGATTCTGCTTTTGTTTCCACAGAAAACGAGAGGCTCTGGATTTATTCAGAGTTAAGAAAAATCACCTTTGACCAAGGGAGGCCACCTGAAAAATCTCCGACAGGAATAGATGGCCCAGATGTCTGAGTTCTTCATCCAGAACAGGTTCAAGACTGCTGCCTGAGATGATCAAGACTCACAGGATACTTCAGTCAGGACTTGATTATAACTCTAAATTTTCTTTAGGTCCCCATAAGATTATCAGCGCCCCCAACCAGCAGGAAGTAGCCTGAAATACTATGCCCACATTCCCAACAAATGGACTATGGGTATTTTCCTTTGTTTAAAAAAAAAAGAGGGAAATGGTGCGGGAGAATTATCTGTATTCTGTCAATAATGTATTTTAATAAAACACTGATTGGCCAGGCAGGCAGTATAGGCGGGTCAACCAGACAGGAAGTAGAGACGGGGCAAAGAGAATAGAATAAGGTTACAGAGGAGGAAGGTCCCTCCGGCATTCCTGCACAGATCACCGAGGAGGCAGCATGTAACCTGCCCTGCTGAGAAAGGTACGGAGCCATATGCTAACATAGATAAGGATAATGGGGTAACATAAGTTATAAGAGCTAATAAGTAGCCTGACCTAATGGGCCAATCAGTTTATAATCTTTTGGAGTCCTGTGTGTGATTTTTCTTTGGGGCTTGCCGACTGTGGGGTACTGAGCGGGACAGATACCCCAACAAGGCGGCCCCCTCATGTTACAGATTTTTATTGAGCTCTACATTTTTCTGTTCCCCTCCCTGTCTCTCCCTTCTCCTTCAATCGTCTTCCAAGGTTCCCATGCTCCCAATTTACTCAGGAGAGCGTGTCTTTTTCTACTTTCCATGTAGATTAGATCTATGTATGTCTCTCTTAGGTTTCTCATTGTTGTCTAGGTTCTCTGGGATTGTGAATTGTGGGCTGGTTTTCTTTGCTTTATGTTTAAAAACTACTTACGAGTGAGTACATGTGATAATTGTCTTTCTGTGTCTGGGTTACCTCACTCAAAATAATGTTTTCTAGCTCCATCCATTTGAGTGGCGCACACCTTTAATTCTAGCACTAAGGAGGCAGAGGCAGGCGGATTTCTGTGAGTTTGAGGCCAGCCTTGTCTACAGAGCAAGTTCCAGGACAGCCAGGACTGTCACAGAGAAACACTGTCTCAAAAAAAAAAAAAAAACTAAAAGAAAAAAGTATTACATTGATTTTATTAAATAAGTTCTTTTAATTTATAAAATTGGGTTACTATTAGCTACTTTGGGTTACTTTCTTTTCTTGTGTTTAAAATTTACTATCATAGATAAGATGACAACAAACCTCTTATTCCCATCTGACTTCAGGCACTGTGGAAGTCCGTCTCGAGGTGGAGGGGGTCTTAGGATAATTTCCTGTTCCCTCTCATTCTTCTCTTGCTCCCCAGTTCTCAATCTCAGGGAACAAAAAGTTTGTCTCTCTATGCTATTGGAAGAAAGAGTAAGATGGTCCTCAAATTCCTTACCTCTAACACACAGTTAGGGCTGCTTTGCTTGAAATCTCAGCTTGCGCAGCTGGAAGCTTTGCCAACTTCAGTGAGTTAATTGACTGTTCTGTTCTCTCTCTCTCTCTCTCTCTCTCTCTCTCTCTCTCTCTCTCTCTCTCTCCTCCCTTCATAAAGCAGGAATAAAAATAAAAGTCTCTAGATGGCACAATTTTGAATATACATAGACTGAAATATAGTGCCTGGCATATTCTTTGCAATCAAGAAATGGCAGCAATTTCTGCTGTCTGGCTTTACCTTTTAAGTGCACAAACACAAGTTCTGCAATGACTGATACGTTGACTATTTTGTTCAGTTCCTATTCCTTAGTGCCCAGAAAAGTGCTTGACTTGTAGCCGCCTCTCCATTAGTATTTGTGGAGCAAATGAATAATTCTTTCAATCACTTTATTACTAACACAAGATTGTGTATGCCGCCTGTGCCACTTGCTTGTTTCTGCTGCAGTTTTTCCCCTCGTGACAGCCATTCTAGAGTTTGCTTCTTACTTCTTCCTCTGTGGGTGAAAACGCTGCAGTTGCCTGGGCATAAATATTTAATGTGACTTTAGCGGCAAAAGCTCATTCCTTTAGTGCATTTGGAGTCCCTCCTGTGTCTGCGAGACCTGGCAGGCACTTGTTCTGTGCAACAAGTATTTATGGATCCAAATCACACCCTCCAAATGGCCCAGGCTTCTCACTGTGCAGCATCATGGGGGAAAGCTTGGCTTTAAGAAGATCACATTCAACCCAAATCCCCAGCACTCAGTTGGGTCCTCTGGGTCTGATAGGAGGCATTTCTTGCCCAGGATCATGAAGCATAGAGAAGATGATAATGGTATCAGAGTAGCAGAGCAGATGTACGGGGAAGTGATGCTGCTGAGCCGCATCTCAGCTCACTTCAGTCCAACAGACTCTCCGTGGAGCATGTGTCTCCGCCATGAGGCTAGATAGCCGAGAAAATAAAGGCAAGAGACATATGCAAAACAAGCAGACCATAGTGCTCTCAAGAGAAGGATGCAAAGTCTTTTCCCAGCCATGTGAGAGGGGTCCAGCACAAAGCAGTCAGAAAATACCAGACCCATGTACCAGCGGAAAAGAAGTGTTCAACTGTTGGTTGGATTCTTTCTATGTTCTCCGAAGTTGTTGGCGTGAGAGAGTAGCTAATGATTAGAAGACTCACGGTCTACAGTGGCAGGCTCTAAGAGGAAAAGTGACCTTGGAAGACAAGTTTACTCTTTTGTGCCAAAACAAACATGATTGACAGGCTGCCTATGCAAATAGAAAACTTGAATACAGCTGTGTGGTAGTTCTAGCAATGACCCCTGAAGAAGTCTGTATCTGAGTTTTCAGAATATTGAATATTTTAGTTTGCATCTGCAAAGGGGGCATTGTAGATGTGACTCATCTCAATCATGAAGGATTGTTATATGAGGAAACTAGCCTGGATAGGGGATGGGAGACAGAAATACTAGCTTCAGAAAAGTGGTGTGAGGCAGAAGAAGGGAGAAATTAGAAGGTGCTATGCTCTTGACTTTGAAGATGCATGAGCCGTCTAAGCAATACAGGAGGACTCCAGAGGCTAGAAAAACCATGGGGATGGTTACTCTTTAAGAGTCCAGAAGGAAGGTAGTTCTGCCAACATCTTGATTATAGGACTTTTCCCTTCAGAACTGCAAGAAAATAAATCTGAATTGTTTAACCCAGCAAATTGCTTAAGAATTTGTAAAATTTTCTTGCAATCATGATAAAACAACAAACCTATGTTTCCATGGAAAACCTTTGCATCACACAGATTGTTTCACATGTGTGTCAAACAAACCATTTCACCTGAGATAGGTATGTTTAGGAGGGTGGAGTATCTGAGATCACCTGTCAATCATGGAGGCATTTTAAAGAACAAAGATTGGAGTTATAGGGTAGTGTGCTTTTTTTTCTCCCAGAGTCTTAGCTATAGCCCTCTCCTTCTTCTCCATCTCTTCTCTATGAAGTGCCAGAGCAATTCTGAAAGAGTCAGGTGTGTGCTGTCAGGATCCCCAACATGAGTCACCCGCACTCAGATATATTTGAAGGCCTTTCACTGGCTCGCTATGTCCCCATGATCTGATCGCGTTATTCTCAGTCTCAGAACTCATGCTCCCCTTTCCGTTCTGCTCCAACCACACAGACCACCATGCTCTTCTTCCTGCCTGTCAAGACTTTATGTGTAGTGCACTGGTCCTTCTGTCTGGAAGCCTTCAGCATCACCTCATTACTCATTTCTCCCTTCAGATGCCTGCTCAGAGCTCTTATCCCTTGCTCACACTCTAAATAAAACAACTCGGTGTCTCTTTTTCTCTACTATCCTTCATTTTTTTTATAGTTTTGTTTTCCCTGTCTGTTAATTGTATACCTACTATTTTCTGTTCCCACTGGCAGACAACCCGGGTAGAAACAAGAACTTTAGTTTATTGCTTATTTCTGTACGAAAGAGATATTTAAATAAATTAACGTCTGATAATAATAAATAACCATTCATTTACCATTTAATAAAACACGAGGAGACACCAAAGGTGTTGTATATTCTAGAACACTGTACAAAGCATAGGAGCCATGGCCATCTTAAGCAGAGCAACTGTGACTACCAACAAGAGATCCCCCAAGAGATCTGGCCTGTTGAGGCATCCTCACAGAAGGAAGATTGGTGTCCTACCTCCCTTAACTGTCGCTGTGATAAAACACTGACAAAAACCAACTTATAGGGGAAAGGGTTTATTTTATCTTACAGCTTATGGTTCATCATCGAGAAAAGCAAATTAGGAGCTCAAAGCAGGAATCTGGAAGCAGAAACTAAAGCTGATACCATGGATGAATGCTGCTTACAGACTTGCTTTCTAAGTTTGCTTATCTGGTTTTCTTATACAACTTGGGTCTGTGTGCCTACAGGTAGTACTGTCCCCTGTCGGCTGGACCTTCCCATATCAATTAGCAATTAAGAGAACACCCCTAGGCAGGCCTGTTGTAAGAGATCGCTTAGTGTGTTCCTAGCCGCCCTGACTCCCAAAATAACCACACAGAAACTGTATTAATTAAATCACTGTTTGGCCCATTAGCTCTAGCTTCTTATTGGATAACTCTTACATATTAATTTAACCCATCTCCATTAATCTGTGTATTGCCACCTGGCAGTGGCTTACTGGCCAAGTTTTGACATGTCTGTCTCTGGCTCTATGGCTTCTCTTTCACTCCACTCCTTTTCCCCAGCATTCAGTTTAGTTTTCTATGCCTAGCTCTGCTCTACCCTATCAGCAGGCCAAGGCAGTTTCCTTATTCACCTATGATATTCATAGCGTACAGAGGGGAATCACACATCACATGCCCATAGGCCAGACTGATGGTGGCAGTCCCTCAGTTGAGGGGTCTCTCCTCCCACGTTTCTTTTGTGTCAAGTTAATATAAAACAACTAACATAGATGGAAAGGGTCACTGGACACTCCCCTGAGTTTCTAGTCACCTTCTATATGCCTCTCTCCCAGGTATATGTGTGTACATATTCTAGATTGCTAGAGTGTGGGAGGTTAACTGAAGGGGGACTTCTATCTATATAACTAAGGGAACATTGCCACCCATGCTAAAATAAGGCTTCTTCATGATGTGGCAATTTTGGTGTTACCCACACTACTGTGAATTCTCTTCACACATGCTCCTAAGGAAGGGCAATAAATTCGTTGGTTCACTAAGCAAGACTTGAATAGAATCACAAGCTTGGTCAGTCATTAGTGCCTTAACTGGGGTGAGAAAATGTTCATTCACAATTCTACACAAAAAGTTCATACACTATTGCACAAAAAATTAGCATCTGTGCCTTAGGAACTGGTGACCCAGAGCCTGGGACAGAGAGGTTGGTCTGAAGACAGCTGTACCACGATCAGTCTCACCACATTCTGAGCATGGAGTTCTAAAACCAAGCCATGTGAGAAGAGAAGGATAGGTGGCCACAGGGCACACTGCAAAGTGAGAGTAAGAAGATTTTGAAATCTGGCATTCAGAAGTCATATTTCTGTGAGTTAGAGAGGATTGGTTAGTACAGAAATGGGGGTATCCTGGAGGAAAACCTGATTTGAGCTTAAAGTGGGTTGAGTCTCTGGGCCCAAGGAACATTCAGGTATGCACTGATGGGCTTAACACAGAGGAACATAAGTCCAGAGGTTCAAGGAAAGAGGTGGGTTGGGAAGGTGGGCTTGGGGTACTGACAAGGGCATTAGGAGTGGGGAATAAGAGAGGTGAACGGAGAAGTCAAACTACACAGAGGATGGTGGTTCTGTCTTTGTGATTAAGTTTCTCCTTTAGTCCCAGGTCACTGCAATTTGGAGACAGTGTCTGTGGATGCTTCACTGGGGAGATAGGAACAAAAGTCAAGAGATTAACAATGATGTTGCTATAGAGATCCAGGCCATGGGAATGCAAGCAAGGAACCCCTTAATGTGTCCAGGGTGCGATTAGATAGTTGGCCAACTTGTCATATGTTATAGTACATCAGGATTACTGTGTTTGAAGCAACAAATTGCAGATTTCAAAATAAGTAGTAAAGAAGATTTTGAATATTTAACATAAAGAAATGATAAATGTCTGAGGTGCTAGATAGGCCAATTACCCTGATCTGATAATTACACATTTGTATTAATGTAATGAAACATCACACTGTACCGCATAAAGATATACAATTACTATGTGTCAATCAGAAAGAGACAGATAGAGAGGAAAGGAGAAAGAGAAAAAGAAAGGGAAGGAGGGAGGGAGGAGGGTTTGTATCCATCTTCAGCATTCCTCTGAAGTACCTACCTTACAGATGGTTCCACTGAGTATTGTGGTGGCTGAGTATCCTTAACTGAAGCTGGGCAGGCTGCCCCTGTCTGCCAGGGGAGGGTCAGCAGCACCTGAGCCTGCAGGAGTCCAGCACCACGGGAGCAGCCAGCATTTGGTTCTGCTCTGAGGTCCATATGGTATGCTTGACCTCCACACCTGAGGACAGGCTGCCCTTCCGGTCATTTGCATGCAATGGTTAGCAGAGAGATCCTTGAAGAAATGAATAGAGAGGCAAGGGATTGGGTTTCTGTGAAAATATCCCCCCTGGTCTACCCATAAGTGGTAAAGAGGTGTTCTTTTAGGGAAGGAGAAGGTCAATAAGATTTCCCAGGACAGGATGGGGTCCCCAGGTGGGGCTGAGCCTTGGGAAAGTGAGATGGGGTTGAAAGTAATTCTCAGATCAATAGAAAGCATTTTTCCAAGTGAAGAACCAAGTTCTAGAGGAAACCCTGAGACTTGGGTAAACCTTGGGGTGGGAATAACGCCGTCCCAGTTCACGTCTGATACCTTCAGTTTCCTCCCTCTCTCTTCATTCATTCATCAGGCAGATGTAGGGCTTCCAAAAGCTGCAAAATGAAGGGGAATGGAGGCAAGACCTTATATGATGCTCTATAGCATCCTAAGTCTAGCAGGGAAGAAAACAAGCAAACCAGGAGAATGCTGCGTTAGGGAGATGCTGTTGGAAGAAGTTCTGATCACAGCTGGGGATGTCTAGCCACCTGGGAACCAGCTTCCTTGAGCTTTTGGCCCAGCGGAATCAGAAGAGTGCCTAAGTGTCTGGCAGGCAGAGTCAAGAAGAAACAGTCCAACAAATTACCTCCAAACTCAGTGAGTTAAAGTCACACTGCTTATTTTCTAGCTCAATTTCTATGCATCAGGAATCCAGCAGCCTCTTGTTAAGGTGGTTTTGGCTTCGGGCCATGTAGAAGGTTGTAGCCATCTAAAAACCTTGACAGCGCTGGGAGACTGCTTCCAAACTGGCTCACTCATGTGACTATTGGCAGGAGGCTTCAGCTCCTTTGGGGGACACTTATTTAGAGAGCTGCTGGAGAGTTCTCACAATGCAGAGGCTGGTTCATCTGGAGGGAACAGTGTAAGACAGGCAAACGCTGCGCAACCCAGCCTTGGCAATCACATAGCCACGTCTGCAGCACCTCATTTGCTGGAAAGCCAGCTCTCTTCAATAGGGGGTGGGCACAAGCAATTGGATGTGTGAATCACTGCAGGTCTTCTTGCATGGTAATTACCTCAAAGGTTTGTCCTTGTCCAAGGAGTGCTGTAAGCATCATTATATGGAGAAGGCATCCATGGATTAGGTGAGGAGGTACAAATGACTCTTTCTGGCAGCAAAAGGTACAACTCCTATGCTGGAGACACAAAGGAAAACCAGAAAAGGAACTTAAACAAGAGCTTGGTCGGCATTCCAAGATGATAGGAGGGCAGCAGGGAATCGGGCAGGATTTGGAAAGATCATGCTGGTTCTCACATGAAGGGAGTCCAGTCAGAGACAGGAGACACAGCAAGGAGGCTACTGCAGACACCAGGGTTAGACCTGAAAGGTCTCTCCTGGGACAGTGGGCACTAAGTCAGACACAAGAGATGGGCCTGGGAAACTGGTAAATAGATGAAGGGTGGATGGGAAGTATCAGAAAGGATTCTGTCCCCCAGCTAGATGGCTGGACACATGGAAGTATGAAGTGAGACAGGTCTAGGGAGTAGCAGGGTGGAGTAGAAAACGGAGCAGAGATAATGAAGAGGTCTGTTCTGAACATGTGGATTTTAAGGAGCTTCTCGGCACGTAGACATTTGAGTTGACATCTAGAAGAGAGTTCTGAATTCAGATAAGAACCAGCAAGCATGGACAAACAAAATATAGTCAATGAAAAAATCTGTGTAATTCTTATTTGTGGTCTAATTAAAGTGGCCTTGACTACAGTTTTAATTTTGCCTGCTCGGAGGTGTGGCCAGGTTTAGTGTCCGTTAGAATGCAGAACGGGAGCGAGCTAGCCTTTGCTGTGTTCCTACTGTACGTTCAGAACTGTCCTTTTTGTTGTTTTGTTTTATTGACATGAGACATCTAATCTGAAGACCCTCACAACGTGATGCGCTTAGAATGGTCAGGCACCCTCCAAAGAGCTTCATGTGTTAAGCCATTCCATTCTCACAATAAGACTAAAAACTGCGTACTACTATAGACAAAGAAACTGAGGCATAGGGCAGCTAAGCAATTTTCTTCAGGTTTTGGGAGTGGCAGAGGCAGGAGGTATGGCTTCGTTTGTTTACTGATTAAGAGGCTGTCTGCATTTTGTAAATCTTGTGAGCGGCATGAGAATTCTGTCCAAAGTTGCACTGCGATAAACGATGGCGCCGCATTAAGGCTTTGCCATCAGCTTTTGGTGTTTGTGTGTTTTATTGTGATGTGTATGTGTATGTGTGTGTCTATGTGTATATGTGTGAGTGTGTCTATGATGTGTATGTGGTGCATGCCTGTGGGTGTGTAGGTATACACAGGTGGGTTTGTGTGCCTGTGGATGTAGAAGACAGGGGACACCAGGTGTCTTCTACTGCTCTCTGATTTGTGGAAACAGAGTCTCCCACTGAACTAGCCCACAACTTCAGCTAGGCTGGCTGGCCAGCAAGCTCTCAGGATCTGTTGGTTTGTGTTCTGTCCCACAATGTGGGGGTTACAGGCACAGGCGGCTATGACTGGCTTTTTACATCGGTGCTGGGAATTTAAATTTAGGTCCTCAGGCATAGACCCAGGAACACTGAACCATTAAGTCAATTGAAAGATTGCTAATCATATAAACAAAAAACATGTCTGAGGGCAGAGATTACTCCCTTGTACCCTCAGTTTGTGCTTGTCCTTTCTCTCTCTCTCTTTCTCTCTCTCTCTCTCCCTCTCTCTCTCCCTCTCTCTTCCCAGCCCCACTCTCTCTCTCTCATTCTCAACAGGGCCTTACTGGTCTGACCCAAACTGTCAATATAAGTCAGGCTGGTCTTATCTCACTATAGCTCTTTCTCAGACTCCAGGGTGATGGAATTATGGGGGCATACCATTATGCCTTGTTATCAGTTTGAAATCTCTAGGAAGATCTCCTGGACCACATTATGTGACAAAATCAATAGTCCCCTTTAAAATTAGGCCTTCCCTCAGTCCAGCTCCATCTTCTCAGGGGAGGTTGGTAGTTATTACTGTGATTCCTGGAGACCCGGGGACTTCCTCTACCGTCTGCCTCTGATTTCAGAGATGATATTTAATTTTATTCACTCAACCACTATTTATTTATTGAGCTGAGCTCAGCAATGTGGTTACAATGATAAAGAGGACAGGCATGGTCTGAGCTTTTAGAGATCCGGGTGTACCAGGGGAGCGCATGACAGATAGGAATCACATTAATAAATAAAGGCTAACAGCCACATGCCAAGAATGGGACACAGGAGGCGCAAGTGATGAGTAGGAGCAAGTCAGCATTAACCCAGGAACATAGTCAGAGATGGCCCGGGGAGACCCAGGTAGAGAACGAGGCCTCCTGGGTCCTGATGGCAATGGATGCCAACCCCCCCCCCCCCGCCCACACTGAGTTCCTGTTGAAACATTCAGCAAAGGCTGTATAGCAAGCAGTGTGGTGGGGATTGTGGGGAGCCAGTGAGAATGGACTGGCGGAGGGACATAGCCACTTCCGGTCAGGGGTGTGAGAGCTACGTAATCTGATGTGTGTGTGTGTGTGTGTGTGTGTGTGTGTGTGTGTGTGTGTGTTTCAGAGATCATTCGGATGCTGAGTTTGGAAGACATAGAGGGGAGACAGTGACAACACTGCAGACAATGTTAGTTACTGGAATTGTCAGAGCCTGAGCCCTGGCAGCTCTAACAAGCCCGCCTTGGCCACCAGTACTCAGTAGACCAACGAACGAGTTATAACAAGTTAAAGCTACACGCAGAGGATGTAGATTTATTCAATGTGGCCACACTGGGAAGAGATGCCGGTAAAGAGGTTCAGTGGTTTCCAAGCCCATCTCTGGGGCCTTGACATGAGGTTCAGGTTTAAGTAGAGCACTAAAGTTCTGTGTAACTCAGTCCTTCTGTCCAGGGTGTGGTGTGGTCTCACCTATCACTGGCTACCGTTTTCTGAGACTTAAGCATTCCTTTTCCCAGGAGGAGATTTCCTGGGGAAGTTTTAACTTGGTGAGGAGCATTGTTTCAGTGGTCTGATAGCCAATGGGAAGGGCTCAAGAGTCTTTTGGACTCCTGGGTGCGTGGATGGCTGTGGACAGTGCCCTGATAGGCCCAGATGAAGAGCAGAAGGAGGGAGAACATGAGCAAGGAAGTCAGGACTGCAAGGGGTGCGTCCACCCACGGAGACAGTGTGACTGATCTATTGGGAGCTCACCAAGGCCAGCTGAACTGGGACTGAACAAGCATGTGATCAAACCGGACTCTCTGGATGTGGCTGACAATGAGAGTGGATTGAGAAGCCTATGATAATGACACTGGGTTTTGACCCTACTGCATGGACTGGCCATGTGGGAGCCTAGTCTGTTTGGATGCTCACCTTCCTAGACCTGGATGGAGGAGGGAGGGCCTTGGACTTCCCACAGGGCAAGGCACCCTGACTGCTCTTTGGACCGGAGGGGGAGGGGGAGGGGAATACCTGGGAGGGAAGTGGGGGGATGGGAGGAGGCAGAAATTTTTAATAAATAATAAATTAATTAATTAAAAAAGGAGTCTCTTGGAAATGCCTTCACTCTGACAGGAAGTAAATGCTGGTGCTCCCCTCCCATGATGGCTGCAATGTGTGTGGAGGACAGAATTGGGGGAAGATAGTAGGAAGGATTAAATGGGTCGAAGAATATGCTGTTAGGTAGAGACAAGCCAATGGATCAGGATTGGGTTTCCATTAATATTGCTGCTAGGGATTGGCCAGGAAGTACTTACCACTGCTGGTAGAAATCCCCTTGCTCTGTCTGGATCTGGGGAATTGTTTGATATTCACTTCTCAACTGCTGTGGATGATCCCTGTTCTTTGAGCTAAGCTAAGCTCATTGGTCCTCACTGGTCCACCCTAAGGCCCAATAGGGTAGCACTTGCCTTTTTAAACTTGTTCTTTTTTGCTGTTGTTGTTTGCTTTTGACTTGGCACTTAACACCACTATCCTCCACTGAATTCTCAATGGGGGACAGTCCAGAGAGGTTCTGGGCAAGCCCTCTGGAAAATGAATGATGGCTATAATAAATGTCCATTGCCCAATACTACCTCAAACGCTTACATATAGCTAACCAACTTAATTGCTTTAATTCATATCTCTGTTTTACAGACAAGCTTGGCACAAAGGAAAGTATGGGCTGGGGTCCTGGCCTGAATAGCACCCGTCTTCATCCCTCTTGGTTTCCTGACTGTAGAGGCAGTGTGACCAACTGCCTTGTGTTTCTGTCTTCCTGTCTTCTCATGATAGACTGTACCCATAAGCCTTAAGCTGAAATAAATCTTTAGGTTGCATCAGTGGGATATTTTGCCACAGCATTGAGAAAAATAACTAACCCAGAAGGTTAAATAACCTTTACTGTATGTGTGTGCAATAGAAAGCACCAAAGAGAGACAGATGTTTTCTATTCCCAAATCCACACACTGAAGCTGTACTCTGTGTGTGATCCCGGGTCGCAGGTAGCGTGTATATATGTCGTTCTGTCTTTTGTGACATGTGACATGACTTTGTTTTTGTTATCTCCATCATTCTCCAGTGATGCTGACAGAGAGGTCCTGTCCTGGATGTGTCCATCTTGGTATACACACAGCCAGTGCTGCTCTGCCCTAAGCCCCAGCTCCGAGAAACAGAGCCAACTGCTGACTGGACAAAGGAACACTTCTCATTCATGAAAGATGTGTTCAAAACATACAGGGAGCTGTGAGCTGGCCAGAAATGCAGGGCTGCTTCACCAAGGGGGGTAGTCACGAGTTAAGCCATCAGGAGGTTCCCTGCAGGGCCCTCCCTGGAGGATAGGAAAGCAACTGGTCCATAAATAGCAGGAGGACAGCAGGGGATGTGCAGTGCCCAGTGAGGAAGATGGACATAACAGCAAGTGATGATAAGCAGAGACCCCATGGACACACTTCCAGACTTTGTACCGCTAGCATCCCCTCTGCACAGCACAACCCTTCTGCACAGCACATCCCCTCTGCACAGCACATCCCCTCTGCACAGCACAACCCTTCTGCATAGCACTGCACAGCACATCCCCTCTGCACAGCACATCCCCTCTGAACAGTGCTGGGTTTGTCTGGTATGGAGACAGCCCAGGAAGTTGCAAATGCCTCCCAACAAGGCACCATAAAACTACTAGACTCCTCACCAGTCTAACACAGGTTGACGAGCATGCGTCCCTTTGTATCTCTAGGGAAGATGGGTCAAGTGGGATCCCAGGTAGAAGCAGGCTGAGAGTAGACTTTTGGAACAGAGGGTTTGTGTTCTTTGATTCCACCGGGAGAGGAAAGTGTGATCCAGCTCCTCAAACTGTCCACAGGCTGTCTCTGTCTTGGCCAAAACATTTTAGGCAAAACCTATGTTCTTTGTCGTCACTTTGCTTCTTCTTTCAAATTCTTAAATGTACCAGATGCAAGCTCTTGAAAGCAAGCCTAGAACATCTTTTTATTGATTGATTGATTTTATTGAGCTATACATTTTTTCTCTGCAAGCCTAGAACATGTTAATGTGCTCCCTGAGATGCTGGTCTCATCTAACAGCCTTACGTATTTCACTCTTAACCTTCTGCTCCACTCAAAGTATTCTAAGCTTAAGTAAGTTTGTCCCCAAGAATGAGGAGCATTGCTATGCCAAACAAAGGCTCAAGGCCTCCAGGAGCTCCTCCTGGCACACACTGGGCAATAATACACATCCACACAGAAGGGACCAAGCCCGACTCAGCATTGTAAATGCTTAACCATCACTTTCTAGTTAAGGGTGGGAGAATCTATAGATTTTGGTTTTCAGCAAAGAAACCTTTAACGATTAAGCTATAGACATTTTTCAGGCTCATTTCCTTCGTAATTGAGAAGCCAGCGATTTGGACGAGCCGTGGAGGACCCTATACAAAACTTACTGACCTGTTTCTGACAGCACTGGAGCGTGGCTGATGTTGCCAAGGGCCGGTTTAGAGCATACTTAGCTGAGAGCCTGGCACAAGCCTGTCTGACTACCTTTGCAGTGGTGAGCAGATGGAGGGAGAGGCCGATGCTTTCTAGACATTAATAAGCCGCTTCAAAACCACAGCCATTCACTCTGCAAAGAGTTCCTTGCAAATGCTCAGAGCAGTATCTGCTATTTTTCAATTCACACTGTGCACCTGCATGGGCCTGCTGGGTGTTTTCATGCCAGTAACCTCACTTCATCGCCATAATGATCCTCTGGGGGAAAGAGAGTGTTATATGCATTTTAATTCTGAAAATAAACACACACACACACACACACACACACACACACCTACACACACTTTGGAGAATCCTAATGACTGGTCAGTTTCCTGCTGAGGTTTGTTTGAGGGCGCAACCAAATGTCCATCACACTTTCACAGGGCCTTCCCAGAAGGTCAGAAAGTGAACACTGTTGATAAGCAACTGACCGACTCACCTCTCACCAAACATCTCATGTCCTAGACTCCCATGCAGTGACTCCATTTCTCATACACTGGCGATGATCTCCCTGTGACAAAGGAATCTGTGTCTTATGCTGCTTGTACTGAGATGAACTTTCACCTTCTTCTGTGAGATTCCCTTGCTAACACTCCCGCCCCCATCCACAGACTGTTTTCCTCAATGGTGGCTCACTGACTGCTTTATTGGCACCTTTTGGAGAATACAGTAGATGTTGAGGCCCCCCTGCAGAACTTTCACTAGCGTGTCCTAGCTGTGAGTAATGTGTCTTTATATTTAGCATGCTATTAAGGCTAATTATACCTCCAAATCAAAGGAGATCGTTCAAATTAAATATGAAATGATTAGTCTCCACAGAGTCTGATTTTCTGGTGAGCCAAAAGAAAGCTAAATGGGGAAGCAGGATTTCCAGAACTGGGGAGACACAATACCAGTTCTCAGGAGGGTAGAGTAAGAAATTGGTAAGGATGGCTTCTGAGGGGCATTCCTGGTGAAAGGTATGTACTTCAGGGCTGAGTGCTGTCTTTGATGTGGAAATACCTTGCCCAGAGCACTGAGTGAGGCCTCAGAAAGCCGTGCATCACTGTAAGACCTGGGCAACGCTAGGTCCTTATATGTCCTCTGTAACCGCAGGGCTTCTGTGGACATAGAAATGGACTCAGTCCCTTGGATCTCATCCTGCGATCAAGCGCTCATCTCCATGTGAAATGGCAGACTTGGGGAATCCTGGCTGAATCTGGGGCTCTTGGGAGCAGTCTCCATCAGGAAACTGCTTTGTATTTTCACTGTGGAGTCTCAAGCTCTGGAAAGCACACCCCAGGGCTGGAGGCACAGACTCTGGGACACGTTTCCTGGCTTTATATTTTATGACATGCATTGAGATCCAGTATCCTTGATATAAAGTCTTAAGTGAACTTGTAAGATATAAAACAGATTGGAGTTTATTGCTTTGGTTCAAGGAGAGGAGGCATCTGAAACTCGGGTCACTTTGTCTTGTTCTTGAGAAGCCCTCAGAGGGTCTGTGTGAATATTGTCAGAGACCATGGTGCAAGCCTGAAAACCACTAATTGTAGTCTAAGCATTTTTCTGGCCCTTGACTGTTTAGTTTTTGCTTAAGAGAAATTAATCTTAGGTGACCTCCTGTAAGGTCCTTTCATGGCTCCTGTGCAGAGCGAAGGGTTATACTTCCCCCGCCCTGTGTTCCCTTTTATAAACACACTGATCTCTCCATTGTGTGCTCGTGTGTCCCCTGCACTGGATCCAAGGCCCCCAAGTGTCAACTTCATTGGATCAGGTGGAAGAACAGGGCTACTGGGTATATGTTAAATGTGACTTCTACTGAGGATAACTAGGAATCTGTCTATAGCACTCAGGGATGGCCACTCACCTCCAACTGAGGCTGCCCAGGAAACTGTAAGAGACACCTCCTCTGAATTTTAAGCCAAAGTGTCTCTCACTTTCTAGGAATATATTGAACAAGGACATCATCTTTTCAAGAATCAGACCTTCAAGTACTATCTTAGGCTTTACTTTATCCTTCAAGTGCTGTTATTTTTAGTTCTGTTTGTTTGTTCCCTTCTACACACAGTTAAGTTTGCTGCATGCTCTTAAAGTCTGGAGAGCTGCAGGTTGTCTAAACACCTCACATTTACCCCTTTAATGTGTTTGAATTATTCTTCGGTTTCATCCCGAAGCTTGGAAACTCTCCAAGGGAGGTTTCCTCTATATTTTTAAGGCTAATTTTCTGTCTAATATTGGAGAATCTCTAGACTAAAGAAAATGAGATGCCCCACAGTCTTTTAGCCCTTCTTTTAGCAGAGTGGCTGGTAGTGTGATAGTTTCCTTTGTATAGGTCACCTTGACTATAATGGAAAAACAAAACAAAAAAAAAAAAACAAAGGTCATAGAGTTTTCTCTTTTTTTTCTCCGTCTCCCTCTTATTTCCTCCTCCTCTTCTTCTTCTTCTTCTTCTTCTTCTTCTTCTTCTTCTTCTTCTTCTTCTTCTTCTTCCTCTTCCTCCTCCTCATCCTCCTCCTTCTCCTCCTCCTCTTCTTCTTCCTCTTCCTCTTCCTCTTCCTCTTCCTCTTCTTCTTCTTCTTCTTCTTCTTCCTCTTCCTCATCCTCCTCCTCCTCCTCCTCCTCCTCCTCCTCCTCCTCCTCCTCTTCTTCTTCTTCTTCTTCTTCTTCTTCTTCTTCTTCTTCTTCTCTCTCTTATTTCTTCTTTTCCTTCTTCTCCTCCACTTCTTCTCCATCCTCCCCCTCTTCTCTGTCCTCCTCCATCCTCTTCCTCCTCTTCATTTTTGTTCATTGCTCCATCCCTGGCATATGGGAGAGCTTGACACATCTTAGGGTTTTCAATAAATAAGTAAAACAAGTTGGGCTGATGCAGTTATTTTCTGAGCTTTGCACAACAGGGTGAAGATTCTCATAGTAGAGTAAATGGACTGTCACATGGGGAGCCAATGGCACCAGCATACAGTGGAAGAGTCTCCCACTCCCTATTGTTCATTTGCAGCATGATCTCCTCCGTACCTGCTAAGCTTTACGTTTTTTGAGGGCACTGCCTGGTCTTGGCTTTGACTGTCTCACTGCTGGTTCTGTCCACAAAGCTGAGCTTGGGATAGGTTCACTTTCCTTCTATAAGAGCAGCTGACGAGGACAGAGGCTCACAGAGCCCACGGCTGCTTGAGAAGCTGCTCTGATTCTGGTCTTTGGGGACGATGCAGTATAGTAACCTAAAATGAGAATAAAACGATATGCAAATATTTGTGCACAAAATATGTATATATTTTATAATAAATGCAGAATGTATTTTAATAGCAAATGTTGAATAAAACAAGCTCATAGTTAGTGCGACAGTGTCACGTTTCTTAATTCAATAAACAGGGGTAATCTAATAGAATGAAATTCATACCTCCCAAGTCTAAAGCTCAACAAATGGGAAAGTGTATAAAGTCACAACCAGCAACGCGACCGACTTGCAGACTAGTACTAAAGTTCCCTAAGTTCTATGCGGGCCCCTTCGCTCAATCTTTTCAACTACTCACAGCCTCTGACAATTGATCTGAATTCTGTTCCTTCACTTCCTTGTCAGTTACACACACACACACACACACACACACACACACACACACACACACACAGAGTGTATGGAGTCATTTATACCTGATTTCCGTGGCTCAACATAAAGCTTTTGAGATTCATGTGTGTAGAGCTGGGAGATGTAGCTCAGTGACAAAGTGCTTACCTAGTGCGTGTGACTCTATGGACGGGATCCCGGTACTACAAAGGAAAGAGGCTCACAGATGTCGTTGTACGCTGACTCACGTGGTCATTTCTTTCCTCTGCTGTCTCTTCTGTTGTCGGGAACAGTTCGCATCAGCAATGGTATCTCATCTGAAAGCATTGATCACACTCTTCAAGGAGGCCATCCAGCTCTAACTAGGGACACTCTAGATGAGTAACTACTGGATATTTGAGACTCCAGGGTTCAAAGGTTGATGTCTTCTTTTCCCAGACGGAATGAGGTGCCTGCATACCTCTGGAAACTCCCGTGGTGGCTAGAGATCGGATTTCAGAGCAGGATGGGCCACATGGGTACAGGGGAAGTGGGAAAGATGAGGACTGCACAAAGTCTTGCCAGAGCAGTGGTGTGAGGAATAAAATGTCAAGAAAGAGACATTAGGACTTCCGGAGCGGAGCTCAGGAGATAGGGAAGCAGCAACGCCTCGCTGCTCAAACGTCCAGCTTAATTGAAGGAAAACCTCCCTTCTTCTCTCCCTCCCTCCCTTCCTTCTATCTGACTTTTACATCATATGTCTCGATCCCATTCATTCCCCATTCCTTTGCATCCACTCTCTGCCCCTGCACCCCCCAAATAAAACAAAACTTAAGAAAAAAAGGGAAACATTTAAGAGAGAAAAATTCTCATTATGGGAGCTATAATGTGACACAGTTTTTCATACCACAGATCCCCTTGTCTGTGTATCTTCACTTGCAAGTGTTCATTTCTAAGAGCCATTGATCTGGGTTGAGGCCTCTGGTTTCTACTACACTATTGATGCTGGGCCCTCACTAGGACTCTCCTTGGGCATCCTGTTGTTACCCTGTGTTGTAGAGATCCTGCAGCTTTGGACCTGCAGGTCAGGTTCCTTCATGTGTTCTGGTAGATCATAGTTGGGGTAGATGTTGGGACGGGCCAAGTCATAACCCTGAGTCTGGGTTGGTCCACCAGATGAGTAATGGGGACAGTTCTCCCATGTTTACAAGTTCAGGGCTGGCTCACCCACTTCTGTGCTAACAGGGTTGGTTCTTCCGCTCTTATGACCACAAGGCCAGGTCTCCCACCTGCCCCAGGCATTGATGGGTGGGAGTGGGGGAGCAACTCTCCCCTGCCCATGCCACCACAAGACAGATGGGTGATGGGGACAGCTCTCACATGCTCACGATTTCAGGGCTGGCTCACCCACATCTGTGTTAACGTGGTTGGTCCTATTATTCTGCCCTGACAAGGTGCAGGACAAGGCCTGCCCTCCTGAGTCTTGCAGCTGGTGGGGATCAGCTTTGGCCCTCCTGCTCTTATGCCCACAGGACCAGCTCTCCCACCCACCTCAGACATTGATGGGTGGGGTGGAGGGTGTGGGTCATCTTTTCCCTGCCTGATTGTACTATTTTGAGCCAGTTTTAGAAGGGAGATTTTTCTGTGGAGATTTCCAGCCTGCTGTCTAGACCGAAGCAGTCCGGAAGAGTTTCAAATAAATACCTGATTGCTCCCCAGCCTAGTGAGGCAAGACTTTCAGATGTTTTGATGAATTTTGGTGCCAGTAGAAAGTCTCTCAATGTAATCTTCTGGGTCTTCCCAATAGAAACAGTGCCGGTTTGGTCTTTCCTCATCTCATAGTCTAAGAAGTGCCTCATTGATGCTTTTAGGCATGTGTGCCATGCTTCATTTCTCTGAGAAGACTTCCTTCTGCTAATGCCTGGGAGACTAACGTGTGCAAACTGTTCAGGAATTTCCTAACTGGGTGTACACTATAGCATGTGTTGCTGAGATAGGCTAAAATATGGCTACTATCAGAATTTTGGTTATAATGTCTCATTTCAGAAGACTGGGATATTATAACAGGATAGTTCTGGGTAGAGAGGAAAGGAGATCAATGGGGAAAATGCTGCAGAAGGGATTTAGGATGTGTTGCAGTTAACTTCAGATGACATCTCGATGTACTTGGGAAGAGGGACCCTCAGTTGTGGAACTGCCTCTATCTTACTGGCCTGTGGCCACACCTATGAGACATTTTCCTAATTGTTAACTGATGTAGGTGGGCTCAGCCCACTGTAAGCTGTGCAACCTTAGGCAGGTGGGCATGGGCTGCATAAGAATGTTAGCTTAGCAATTCAGAGGAAGCAGGACAGAGAAAGCAAGCCAGGAAGCAACACTCCCAGGTCTCTTCTTTAGGTTTGTTTTTTTGTTTGTTTGTTTGTTTTGTTTTTTGTTTTCTTGTCTTCCTTTGGTAATGGGCTGTAAAATGTTAGGTGAAATAAACCCTTGTTGCCTGAGTTGGTTTTTGGTCAGTGTTTTATTACAGCAATAGACAGCAGTTACTAGAGGGTGCTTTGATCAGGCATCCTGTGAGAATTGCTAAGGAGCTACCCCACTTCCTACTTACCCTCCCCTGCACGGTTTGCCTGCTCTACAACCAACCCGATTTCAGATCCCCATTCATTCCACGTGAGCTGAGTTTACGGAGAGTATTGAGTATTTATTTTTTGGTGAGAAAAGGGGTTCACTGTGAATACGTTGCGCATTAGTTTGTTCTTTTAGCATTTCAGGAATAATCCTATCCGTCAATTCCATGCTCACTGGGGGCTCGACTTTAGACCCCCAGCGCTTTACCAGCTGATGTCTAAGGTCTCAGCTCTTGGCGCATTCACCTGGCCAGGGAGCAAACAATCAGTGAGGGAGAAGCATTCCATGATTCGCGCTGTGAGGCTGGCTATGACAACAACGGAAAGCGACTGCCTCTAAAATCAGAACAGAATCAGCGCCAGTGACGATGTGGAGGAATCAGAACTCCCGCGGGTGCTGGATTGCGAAATGGCATTGCTGATGTGGAAACCAGTATGGTAGATTCTAAAAAAATATTTATTTTCCATATGATTCAGTAATTTCCCTCTGAGCACATATCCAAGAGAAGTAACGACAGTGCCTACCACCGGCAAAATATGGTTATTTATACAATGAAATACTACATACAGTGAAACATTGTGTAGTTTCACTAATGGGAGGCACCTAGAGCAGTCATGGTGATAGACATGTTGATTAAGAAAGGCCACCTAGCAAAGGATGAAACTGACACCCAGTGAATGACAAGGTAGAAAAAAAAAATATTGTCATTGCTAAGTGACCCTCATTAACAAAATGGTGGCAGCTGCTACACAGTTCACAGTCAAACATTGTATTGGCCGAAGAGAAACCTTCTCTTCCATCAGTAACTAGAGGCTTTTTCTGGATTTCTTCTAGCTGGGACAGATTAAGAGGACTCCCTTGATTGGTACAAGACAGCTGAAAACTAACATGCAGAAAGGTTGAGGTGTTAGCTCTAGAAAGTGAGAAGCAATGAAATGCTTACCCCGACCACAGATCCAGCTGTGTAAGCCCTCCAGGCTTGTCCAACGTTTGGACATTGTGCCCCAGTATTGTCATCTATGGAGCTCACAGAAAATAATGTTCTTTCGGAATGCTTTAAATACATCCGGAGTTTATCATTTCATGTTGGGTTGCTTTCATAGCTCCCCTCGGCCATATGCAGTCAGACGTAGCCCTTGGGCCACAGGTTGGGCAAACCTGTAAGGAAGTCAGGATTGCCAGGCTATGTTAAACCTGTTCAAGTGGAACAGTTTCGTAAAGTGCACAAGAAGGCTCAGCACGCAGCGGTCTCCAGGTCGTCTTCTGATGTCCGTGTGGCAGAGACGCACAGCCCAGCATCAGCATCTTTCTGTCTCTCTACACCAGAGAATGAGCCTTGGATTAGAAGGCAAGTGTTTTACCCATGAGGTATATCCTCAGCCTTTTACTCCTTTTTGAATTTTGAGGCAGAGTTCACTAAGCAGTTCTGCCCACGCTTGAACTAGCTCTATCACCCAGGCAGACATTGAGGGTGCAATCTTTCTGCCTCAGGCTCCTAAATGTCTGGGATGACAGGCTAGTGCCACTAAACCCAGCTCATATATTAGTCTAAACATAGAAAAATATCTGATGTTCTGGAAGCCTTGGAGTAGGTGGTGCAGATGTCACAGTAAGTCAAATACGAGAGAGGAGTGAGGATAAAATATTTAAACCATCTTCCCTAGCTTTCTCCTGAACATCTAGGAAAAAAGTGACTAACCAAAGAGCGGTGGGTATCTCTAGCACTCAGATTGTAGCCTGCAGATTTCCCACTAAAGGAATCAGGGATCTATGTTTGGGGCAGGGAATCTGTCAGAGGAGCCAGAAACACACTCTTACGCAGAAATCAAGGAGACAGGGAATCAACTCAGCTATGTTAAAAAAGACTCATAAGAAAACCTAAGCAACCAATCCCCTCTTGGCCAAGTGGGAAACAATTTGAGCTTCTACAAGGGAAATAACCACAATGGATCAAAACAAATCAAATGTAGGTATGGAGGGATGACTCAATGGTTAGAGTGTGTACTATTCTTATAGAGGATCTGAATTTGGTTCCCAGAACCCTCATCTGGTGGTAGCTCACAACTGTCTAACTCCAGTACCAGAGGATCTGGTGACCTACCTCTTTTGGCCTCTGAGGGTGCTATACCTACATGCACGTAGCCCCCTATATATATGCACATAATTAAAAAAGAAAATCTTAAAGAATCATATATATGATTATATATGAAGGCACATCTGTGTGTATTTATAATAACACCAAGGAAAACACTAAAGGAAGGGAAAAATACTATCAGTCTTAATTGCTGACCATTGAAAGACACTAGATGCAGAAATGATGGGCAGTCGTTGCCACTCCTCCAGAGAGGCGCTGTTTGTGTCTCTCTTCCTTAAGTCCATAGTGTCGTATCCCTGTGTCCGTCAGAGAATGTGGTGGCAGTGACACCGTGTAACTTCTGAGACTGAGGCCTATGGCATCTGCATATCCCCCACTTGCTCTCAGAATCTGGCTGCCCTAACAAATGCCTGGGTACATGGATGCCACCCTGCTCTGAGAAATCACAGTGTTGTACAAGTGGGGACGTTAACCCCACACGCCCTATGCTGTTTCAGCTGAATGCAGGATAATAAGTGGCAGATTGATCACGTGTGGGCAGATTGATCACGAGTGGGCTGGTCCCAGCAGATACTACGCAGCAGAGAACAGCTAGGTCGGGCCGGCTCCCAGTGCAGAATCCTGAGCAGTAATGCAAGCTGATTGTTCTGGAATTGCTTTCCAAGGCCAGGCAGCTGAAGCCCTCATCACTCAATTATCATTTTGAAAATAACAAAGAAGCATGCGCCACGCCTTTCCCTTGTGGACTGGAAAGTCAAGCAGTAGATGAGGGTCAAGTTGTTTCGCCTGATTCTTTCTAAGGAACAAGGGGAGAAATTAAACTATACCAGATAGATACAATTAGCAAAATCCAGACCATGGTCAAATCTGGGGCAAAATGACCCCGGTTCATTTAAGATCTCAGAAGGGGAAAACGAAAAAGATGAGTATAGGAGCAGGGGTCCATAGAGCAACAGCTAATTTAAAGATGTATCACCATTTATAACGTATGGGTCTTGAGTCAAATAAATAATTCATAAAAGTAGTATAGAATCTGTGAAACAGTCGGTTCTTTTAAAACATGAATCACATGTTTGATAATGTTGAAGAGTTACTGAGGTTTATGTGCAACCATGAAATTGTGGATATATTAGTATTTTGTAAATTAATGCCAAGGTGTTTAGTGAAGGCTATGGAATCAAGCTTTTAGTTGTCAGTAACAAAGAAGGGGACATGGTTGGAGTGGGTGTGGGGCAGGTCTGGCCATGAGTTGTTGATTGCTGGGGCTGGGCACTGACTGTGTGAAGAGGGGTCATTATTCCTTCAGCTTTGGTTCACAGTTTGCATTTCCTGTCATCAAACACTGAAAGGTTCTGTAAGTGGCCCTGAAGGCCTTTGCCGCTTTCCCCAAAGCCTTCTGTTCTCACAGAGGAAGCCTTCAACCCAAGCTGCCTGTATTGGTAACCATTTCCAGTCTATGTTCAGTGTGTGTGTCTGAGGTCATGCCAGCCTGGCCTCAGAAATGACAGAAAGCATCGGTTTGTTCTGCCCTACCTATTCTGCAAGAACTTTAGCCCCTGCAAAGCCTTCCATTGCCCTCCCTCCTACTGCATGGGTTGTGAGTGAGATCTCAGTGGTACAGCATAGGCTACAGTGTTTGTAGCTGTCGCTTCTGTACCACTGGCGCTATGTGTGTCCATGAGACAGCCTGTCCCTAGAAAGTATCTTCGGCCCCAGTGGACAGCATGCCTTTCAACCCTGTCAAATTCAGCAGGGTCGCTGTGGCTTTTGTTCCAGGTGAGCTGCTCATATTAAGAAGCATACCAGGAGCTTGCTCCGCTTCCTACAATGCCTTGTTTGAGCCGTACGTACAAGTGTAATCTGCCCCAAGAGGACCATGGAGCTCACACTGCTGCAGGGTGGCCATTTCTCCCAGTCATGCACAGTTGGGGCAAAGGAAGACCCTTAGTTAACCTCAGCTTGTAGACCCTTAGTTAACCTCGGCTTGTAGCTTCCATGGGGGTGTACGGGTTAAGAGGACCAGTCTTTGATGCATCTTGGTGTATCAAACGACCATTTAACCGAAAGTCAGTTGAGGGAGCAGCAGAAGTGATTCCTTTGATGAAAACCTGTCTGTCTCTCATCTGCTGCAAGATGTAGGGAAGAGAGCCGGAGAACGAGCATGGCCCTGGTACCTCCGGCTATTTTCCCATTCCGAGTTTACACTTCTCTGGTCTCTGGCTACATTCTTAGCCTTGGGTACTGCCACTGAGCTTTTCTTCTCAAACCCTCATTCCCTGTTTACTAGAACCCCCACAGCTTTTTGTTCTTTGCAGGTATAAGTAGGTGAACTGCCTTAATTTATGCATACTTCTGTTGTTTACCTAGCCCAGGAGTCTGAGTAAGTTTTCTCTGTCTTCTCCCTATGAGAATAACTAGACCATGGAGCCAGGCTAGGCTCAGAATCATTCCCCAATTTCCTTTAGTACCAACCTGACCACTCTGTCTAAAAGCTGTATTCCTGAGTTTTGAATGGGCTTTGCCTTTGGGTGGACCATGACCTAGCTGGCTTCTCCCACCCTTCATTAGACATGCACGCTCCTGTTGGGAACCTAACAGCATGCCTGACCAATTTGAGGGGAGAGCAGCTCAGAACAAAGGTATGGCTATGGGAATCGCGTCTCCTAAAGTCCCACAGAAAACTCTAGCTACAAGGGCCCAGGCAGCCTCTTCTCCCCTCCCACAGCCAGCACAGGGTCAAGGCTGCAGCTGTACTTGGAGTGTGGCAGACTGAAGGCTGACCGAAAAGGCAGCACACATTTCCATCTGTTCGTGGCAATTGCTTCCTTTACAAAACAGATCTCCTGACATGGGAAGGCGTTACATTAGTTTAAAGTAATTGCTTATATTGTCCAAATTACTCTGCTTAATTTCTTTTAAAAGTGAGTAGAACTCAAGAAGGGAAGCACTGGACAGGCCGAACCTGTCCTAGGTGGATCCTCCTGTATAGAGGGAGACACAGGGTGCTCTACTGTCCTGAAACCTAGAAGAAGTAAGCCAGAGTCTGAGTAACTCATTTTGAGGTAGCGAGAGGAGTACAATGTCTGCTTTGAGCACAATGCAGACTTTCAGTTGCATGGTCTCTCTTTATTGTGAGGCAAAGTCTCTCTCCATAGTCAAGTTGTTCTCAAACAGGTATGTAGCCCAGGCTGGCCTTCAAGTCATACTACTTATGCCTCAGCCTCTCAAGTTCAAGGATTGCATGATTGAAGCACCATACATAAGATCCTCTGTGTGTGTGTGTTTGCATGTATGCATGCATGTGTGGTATATGTGTATGTCTGTGTGTTTATGCACATGTGTGTGTGTTTGCATGCATGCATGCATGTGTGGTGTGTGTGCATATGTGTGTGCAAATGCTTATGTGGTGTGTGTGTTTGTGTGCATGCATGCATGTGTGGTGTGTGTGTGCACACATGTGTGGTGTGTGCATGTCTGTGTGTGTGTGTGTACATGTGTGTTGCTGAAGATTGGGCCCCAGGCCTTGCACATGCTAGGCACATGCTCTGCCACTAAACTGTAGCATTGTTCTTTCATCCCCTATTAGAAAATCAAGCCTTAGGGCACTTGGGACAGCAGCTCCCTTTACCAGAATACAAACACCTGTCACGGACCTGCTGTTCCTCTACACTCCCCAGAGCTGGAAGATAAGTGAATCTGTTTTTCTCATCCTCTCTTTCTCTCTCTCTTTCTCTCTCCCTCCCAACCTCTCCTTTTCTATCTTCCTCTACCCCCTCCTTTTCTCCATCTTTAATCAAGTGAAATGAATTGTTTCCATTCAGCAGGTGCAGTACAAGGCTCTCTAAAAGTTTCAGCCAAGCAAATTTTGAAAATAATGACTAGAATGTGTGTGTGTGTGTGTGTGTGTGTGTGTGTGTGTGTGTGTGTGTTGAGCCCAAGAACTCCAGATCCCAAGATGTGCCAAAGAAGAGAGATGCATGTGAAAATTATCCGAGGTGACAGTAACCATCTTTCTCAGCCTTGCAGTCGGCAGCTGGGACAGACGGCAGACCTCCAAGAATTAGCCTTTCTGGGGTTTTCTCACCGTTACCTAGCGAGGATGTTAAGAAAATGGGTGTAAGCCGCGAGAGTGCTGGGGCAGAGATGTTTCAGAGATGCATTAGGACAGAGGGGAACAATTTTCCGGCTTTTCTGTCATCTGAGTAACACCTCAGAATGTCTTAGCAAAATGATCAAAGACAACAAGATTCTGCTGTGACAAAGCCACACCACCCTAAGCTTCAGCAAAGTTCTAGGCTGGTGATGAAAGACTCCATGACTGGAAGTGGCCAGCCCCTGTATGCCTCATCAAAGCCACTGCAGATACGTTCAAACATTCAACAGACAGAACGATGGCTGTGTGCTGGTCATGGCTGTCCATTCTCATTCAGAGTCCACCACATGGGTCACCAGCCAGATGAGATGGCTGAAGATGGTATAGCCACACTGGAGGTCCTAGGGGCAATGTGCATGCCAACACTGGGATGTGTGCCACCATAAAGCACATTGAAATGTGGGTATAGGGCTTTGGAGCTGACCTGGCTCTTTCTGTTCTTCAGAACCAGTGATGTAGGTCCTATTGAGAACTCTTTTCAGAGAAAGGTCTTAGCTTTGGATGTAAGCTTCAGTTTCTATGAACTGTAATGTCAGGGTAACCTCGTGACGTTGATTGAGTGAAGAAATGAAAAAAAGAAATATTCAAAAGCCCTTGTCAAGGTTTGGTGCCCAGGTATGATCAGAAAGGTGTAGATTATGCAAGTTTAAGTATTTGATGTTTTCCATACAAGACTGACCATCAGTCAGAAGGGTGGAACTGACTCTAAACCTTTCAGGTAATGAAACTTAATACAGAGAATGGACAGGCAAACAACAGAAGAATTAAGGCTCCTGACTGACTTTAAAAACTTGATGGGGCCTGTCCAGGCAGAGAGAGTCTGCTACTCCAGAGCTAGGTTCATAGGGGCAAAGCAGCTACCACCTCTGTCCCTTACTGAGACACCACTTTGGTTAATGAACTCAGGAAGCAAGACCTTCATCAAGAAAAATGTCTTTACCCCTTCCATCCTCCTCCACTCCTGTCTCCTATTGGAGGAACATGTAAGAACACGTGAGCAAGGTTTGGCAGTGGTGATGCTGGTCCCTGGACACACAAGAGCTTGTTTATTTTAAACAGGAATCTTCATGCCTAGCATCCTGAGGAATTATAACTCACGAGCTGGTTATATACAGATGGTCTTGTTTGTTCTCATAGTCCCACGAGGAAAACAGACAGGGGTTGTATTCCCTCCCCCTTTAAAATAACATCTAGAGGTATTGCTAATAAAGACGAAGTTAAAATCCATTTTCTCTGCCTCTAAAAGGAGATTTCTCACTCTGAACTGTACCTTCCTCAAAGAAAAGAAGAATGTGTCCAAGGACAACAGCATTCACAGGGGCTGTGGATTCTTCTAAACAAAGTGCCCCTCTTATCACATATCAAATTGTTGTGTGTGGATGGGTGTGGGGAGTGGAAAAAGCCCTGAGTTAAGTGACTGTGTGCTTTTGACGTGGGCACCATCATGCCAAGTGCCCCATAGTCTTGGACTCAGAGAATTGACCATACCTTCTTCAGGGCACCATGTGGCTGTTGACAATGTGTGTATAAAGTGTCCACCATAGCTCACCCCAGGTATTCCCAAACTGAAGATTTTTCCTGTCTCCTCTGCTTGATACAGCTGTTTTCCATACACCCTGCCTCCTTGTTTATCTGTGTGTAATAACCCCGCAAAACCCCAACCCCGTGTTCAACCCCACATAATAAACACACTGAGTTTTGGGGTGCAGTGACTTTGCAAGCTGAGAGCCCAGACTACCTGATCCTAGCTTTCTGTCTACATGTTCATCTGTCTGTTCTTCAGGTCCAAGCAGCCATACAAGGATGCGGAAATTTCTGCAATATACTATACCTGTCGACTTTATCTAGTTTTGCATGAATATCATGCTGGCTGAGAATTTTAACTTCAGACTATGTTATAATATATTATAAAAGCAAACAAAACAAACAAAAATTTTCCCACTCCCTTATTTTCTGTCTTTATTCTTTTTTTGCCCAACCCCCTTTCTTGCTTCTCACTGTATATTTTCTTATCCAACACAAAGCTGGAATTCTCTTGTGAAATCAAAGTAAGTCTATTGGACTTTTGACTGGGATTACACTGAACAGTAAGTTAATTCAGAGAGAGTTGTCATTCCCTGCAATATTGCATCTTTCAGGGTAACAATAGGAGGCATCTTTTCATTTATTCAATACCTTTTTATATCCTTTGATACAGTTTTATGGCTTTTTCTGAACAGGTCTTGAATATTTCTTGTAAGATTTGTTGTTCGGTTTATTATAGTTTTGGTTGCAGACATGAGGGAAGCTTTTCCTCCCAGGACATTTGGTAATTGGCTGTTGCTGGCATGGAGAAAGCCCCCTGGCTGCTTTGTGCATTATGCTCAATCACCTTCCTAAACTTACTTGTTGGTTTTAATGGCTCTTTGGTACACTATCCTGGGTTCTCTAGGCAGGGGATTGGGTTGTCTATCTTCCCCACTATACGCCAGCTATTGTTCTTTTAATGCCTTTATTTTCCTACAAGCCACTCTATAATTTATCTCATTGCCTTTATACTCAGTCTTGAATTATAGTAATGCCTTTGCATTTTACTGCTTTTAGGATAGTGTATGAGAATAGAAATTGTCTTGTTCATCTCTATGTTATTTCCCCCCTCTCCCCCAAGACCCCAGCATATGATCTACCGTAAACTATGTAGTAGATACCCAATAAACATTTCTGTGATAATTAGTCATGACTTGAGGTGTTGTGAAGTTTGTATATTATAGTCAGACTAGATTGTGTGGTAGAATAGTATTTTATTCTTTAATCAGAAGCAGATTAATTGGAACCTTGTTGTCCTGAGTGAGGACAGAGGTGCCTCAGAATACAATGGAGCACAGAAATGTCAAATTCTCATCTTTGGAATGAAAAATTTAAGCCAAGATTGAAAATCAAACTTTGTAGAACAGTGAAATTTCATTTTTCTTCTTATTTATTTCACTTCACTTCACACACACACACACACACACACACACACACACACAATATTAGACAAAGTTCCAACAAAGGGCAGGGGGCTATCTTATTGAGGAGGACAGAGAGCCCACAAAAGTCTCTAGTCTATATATGCATGTTCTGGTGGAGAGATGTGTCTTTTTAAGATATAGACAAAGAAGATTCCCTCCACTATATCTGGAAGCAGGTCAGTGTAGATGCAAGATAAAGGTTACCTCTCTATGGGCCAGCCAAAGTGACCTAAATCTTGATACCCAGAGTGACTGTCATGACTTAGAAAGCAAAGACCCCCTCCTCTGCATTCACCCAGCTCTTGGCAAATGGGGCTCACGTGGGTTCTGCTCCAGGTCTTTCAATGGTAGAGGCAGAGGCAAGATGATGACTGTGCACAGTGCATCTCATGAGAACAGAAGCTGTCTGAGCCAGTAGCAGCTCTTCCCCTGCACCTGCTCACTACCTCCATGGCCTGGCAAAGAGCCTGAACCGTGAATGCTATTTACTGCGATCCGGAGGCTGCTGCTCCAGAGGCACAGATGGAGGGGGCACTTAAAGCCAGAAGAAGTGAGTTCTTCTCCGCCTCCTCTTCAGACCAGATACCTGGCCCTTTGTTCCCTCCTACAGGGGACCACCCAGGGAGGGGGTAGATGCCCAGGCTTCTTAGGAAGACTGCTGCAGGAAGGGCTCCAGGAGCTCTGCCCAACTAGTGGGGATCAACCCAAGGGATCTGAGACTTAGTTTTCATATGCTGAAATTCTTCAAATATGGGTCTTTTTGGTCTGGGTCTTGTTGGCCTTGTAAGCTGCCTTTAAGTAAACACACCAACACATGGGACCCGTGAGCAGGGAGGAATAGCTCTGTCATCTGGAAGAGTTAGTATTTAAAGCTGATCACCTGCCCTAAGTACAGGAACCACAGAGAACAGAGACTATCCACACTGGGAGGGTTCCAGAGAAGTGAGACTCAACTTTATGCCATCACTTCATGGGCATTTCAGTGGCTAATTTTCACTTTCATTTCGGCTGAATGTAGAAACATCCAGCAGACACGCTGCTGCTATATCTGTGAGGCCTTTTGCTGAAAGAATCAACAACAAAGGCTCATCCTGAGTACGGGTGTCAGCATCTCCTGGGCTGGGGTCTAGGACTGAGTTGCAGAGAAAAAAAGCTGTCTGAGCCTGAGCGTTTGCCTCTCTTTGCTTCCAGATCAAGGACACTGTGGGATCTAGCTGCTGGTGGTCACCAGTCGCTGTTGTTGTTCTTTGGGGTACCGATACATCACCATTCTACTTCCAGCTCTTTTGGGTATGTATGCCTGTTTGTTTGTTTTTTTTTTCTTTTTTAAAGTGAGACAGGGTCTTGCTATGTAGTCCTCATTAGTCACAAAACAAACTCATAACAATCTTTCTTTCTTAGCTTCCCAAGTAATGGGATTACAGGTATGCAACTCTCTCTCTCTCTCTCTCTCTCTCTCTCTCTCTCTCTCTCTCTCAGACACACATTTATCTCTCTTTTAATGTTTTTATGTATGTGGCTGTTTTGCATGTATGCATTTCTGCATACCATAAGCATGCCTGTTGTCTGTGGACTCAAAAAGAGGGAATCAGAAGCCTGGAACTGGAATTACAGGCAACTGTGAGATTCCATGTAAGTGCAAGGACTCAAACACAGGTCCTTTGGAAGAGCAACCTGTGCTCTTAACTATTGAACCATCTTCCCCAGATGTGCTTTATCTCTTAGAAAGACATTCATTAGAGACAGGTATTGGGGGAGGCTGCTCATTCGTTTCTGGCTGCCCAGACTCAAAATAACCACACAGAAACTATATTATTTAAATCACTGCTTGGCCAATCACTTAAGCATATTTGTAGCTAGCTCTTATATACTAAAGTAACCCATCTCCATTAATCTGTGTATCGCCACGTGGCTGTGGCTTACCAGGTAAAGTTTCAGTTAGCATCTGTCTCCTGCGTGCAGCTGCATGACTTCCTGCAACTCCACCTTCTTTCTCCCAACAATCAGTTTAATTTCCCCTGCATATCTCTACTCTGCCCTATCATAGGCCAAAGCAGTTTCTTTATTCATTGACCAATAAAAGTAACACATAGACAGGACTTCCCACACCATTTCCCCTTTTCTGTTTAAATAAAAAGGAAGGTTTTAACTTTAACACAGTAAAATTACAAAAAACAAGGCAAGTATCAAACAAGAATTACAATTACAACATTTATATCTTCTTTCTATCTCTTCTTCAACTCCATTAAAGACTCTAGAAGAATATACTATTACCTAAGTTAACAGGAAGTACATTGTAAGCAACTTCTGAAACTCTAGAATTGATAAAGACATCTCACTGCCTGGACAGTCACCTGAAGTTCTTCTGTATCATTGGGGAACACACCTACCAGCCCATAGTATCCATCAGACTTTTCTATGAAGCAGGAAATTTGAAGATCTTTTCTGCATTGTAACGACAAAGTCCATCAGTTTCTTTCTTCTGTGTTCTGCAGAAAGTCTAGTAGATTCTTTCATGAAGCAGGAACTCCGAAGGACCATCTCACCTTTAGGCAAGTTCAGCAGTCATTTTTCTGTGGGTTCTGCATGTCCAGTTCATACAGCATAACATCAATCAGTCCAGGCAAGAGCAAAATGGGTAGCAAACTCCATATGGAGCCTCTTCAGTGCCCATCTTCCTCTTGAAGTATATTTGTGCTGACAGGAACAGATGAGTCTCACTGTCATGAAAAATCCTCAGTTTTTAAAACATTTTAAATGCCATATTCTGTAGGTTTTTGAAAGGTTTGAAGATTATCTATTCAACTGAAATATATCTCTATATATCTAGAAAACCTAACTAACATGACTACAAGTTTGACTATTATAGATGACTATCTATTAATCTATAGACAGGACCACTCTGAACCAATGCCATTTCTCTTACCTCCTCCTTACCTCTCTTTCTTTAGGGTCTTTTGCAGCCTAGAACTCTTATGTAGGTTTGGCTGACTTTGAACTCATGGGCTTCCTGCCCTCTCCTACAGAGCATTGGGATTACAGTTATGAGCCACCAAATCTCAAAAATATGAGACCTCATCTTGATCCTTAATTCATTGTACCCAGAATGATCAGAACCCACAGTGGATAGGGCAGATAGCTCCATCAGTGGGGGTAGGAGTGGTGAGCCTGAGCTCTAGGGGCAGATGCTGGGAGGGGCAGGATGAGAGAGGTAGTGAGAGGAAGGGTTGAATATCATCAGGACCACTGGACGAAAAGATGGCACCTGTCCTGGGTACTTTTCCGCTGCTGGGACAAAGGAGAGGAAGGGATTATTTCAGCCCACAACCCTCAGGTCACATTCTGTCACCAAAGGAAGTCAGGACTGGAACTCAAGGCAGAAATAAGGAGTCAGTAATGGAAGCAGAGGTCACAGGTGAATGCTGCTAACTTGATTGCTTCTCCTGGATTGCTCAGAGTATTTTTGTATTCGCCATAGTGTTGGCAGAATCTGATTATTCATTCCCAGCTGCCCAGAACCGCAATAATCAAACAGAAATCTAGATTAATTGGAGTACTATTTGGCCAATAGTTTAAACGTATTTCTGGTTAATTAACACATTTCTATTAATCCGTGTCTTGCCATGTAGCTGTGGCTTACTGGCAAGGTTCTGGTGGGCATTGGTGGGTTCTGGTCAGTCTCTTGTGGGTGGCTACATGACTTCTCTCTGACTCTGCCTACTCTCTTTATATATCTCTTTTAGCCTGGCTTTACTCTGTTAAGTCATTGGTTGAAAGCAGCTTCTTTATTAACCAATGGCAATAAAACATATTCATAGCATACATCACCTCCCACACCCTAGCTCCACCTACCCTACAAAGGGCTGTGCCCTACCATTTCAATAATTAATCAAGAAAATGGCCTACAGAGTTGCCTATAGGCCAATCTTGTGAAGGCATTTTCTCAATTAACATTTCTCTTCCCAGGTAACTCTGGCTTGTGTCAAATTGGCCAAAACAAACAAAGAAACAAAAAAACCACACCAACCAACCAAACAAAATACCACTATCGTAACAGCCACAATAATGCCCTTTGGCTTGGCGCTAGCAGATAGCATAGTGCAGGCATGGTGTCTCCATCCCTGTCGCATCTGCCCCAAAGAAGAGACTTTATCATAGGGTTTATCAAAGCAGTTATGTCTGAAACCATCTAGAGTGTGACCCCTTCTGGTGCGGGAGAATTATCTGTATTCTGTCAATCATATTTTAATAAAACGCTGATTGGCCAGGCAGGAAGTATAGGTGGGTCAACCAGACAGGAAGTAGAGGTGTGGCAATGAGAATAGGATAAGGCTAGGGAGGAGAAAGCTCCCTCGCCATTCCTGCCCAGATCACCGAAGAGGCAACATGTAAGCTGACAACTGAAAAAGTTACCAAGCCATGTGGCTAACATAGATAAGGATAATGGGGTAGCACAAGTTATAAGAGCTAATAAGTAGCCTGACCTAATGGGCCAATCAGTTTATAACCTAATGTAGACTCCGTGTTATTTTCTTTGGGAATTGCCGGCTGTGGGGTACTGGGTGGGACAGAAACCCCAACAAGCCGGCCCTCATGCTACACCCTTCCCTCTTCTTCCCCTTTGCACATTTGCTAAGAGGTTTCAAGTTGAATAGGTAAGAAAAAATATAAAGAATGAAACTAACAGTGGTGTTCCAGGCATCGCAGACTGGGGAAAAGCCTGTCACACTTATCATGCTCCTACTATGCTTACCAGTCACATCATGTGAACCATACCCCCCTTGAGGATGGAGCCCGTTCACCTATCTGCTCATCAGACTGTCCTCTCAATCGACAGACCTCACTCCCTGAGCAAGGCACTCTCTATCAAGCGGGATTGTAGACACCAAATATTTAAATTCTGTTATTCATTCTCTTTCCCTCAAGTGGATTGGAAGCAGCTTCCCCGTGAATTAGGGAAGGGAAGCTAAAGATGTGAAAAGAGCTTACTGAATGTCCATAAAAGAGAAAATGGAAGTTAGGTGAAGAGTGAGTGATCTCTAACTTTAGCTCGTGGTTCATGGCATCCTTGATATAAAAAGGAGGTACATGTGTTTGTTCGGTTCTTTCGTACCTGAAAAAGGCAAACTGTGCAGATGCACACATCTGGTGAAGCACTGTGCCATGGTGAAGGGGAAAGAAAGAACCGCCCTAGAGACAGACAGAGGGCCAAGGGCAGGTGCAGGTGGGGCCAGGCACAAGGGATCACTGGTTAGTTTATGTTTTGTTTTTGTTTCTGTTTTCTTTGTAGTGACAGCAATTATTGTAAGCAGGGCGCTTGATAGGTGTTTTCTCATTCCTAGCTCGTACTTCTAGGTCATGTGCCATGGGGGCTTTTCTTTCTTTGTTTTATTTAAATAACATCTTTTTCCCATTTGTTTTATAGACCGGCTGCCGTTTCCTTTCTCCCTCCTCCTCTCTCTGCATCCCCCCTTTCTCATCTACCTCCTCGCATCCACTCCTCCTCTATCCCCATTCAGAAAGGGGGAGGCCACCTGTAGTCTTGAACAAAGCATGGCAGTCAAGTTGAGGCAGGACCAAGGTCCTCCCCTTGCAACAATACTGGAACTTATACAACAAATCGATGATGCTGCTTGGTACATTCACCTCCTTTCTGGCCTCCTGGTCAACCTGTGTCTTGGATGAATGCTTGTCTCAAAGGACAGAGCCTTACCCTGAGCCTTGGAGGTGGGAGCAGAGAAGTTATCCTCTCTCTGGGATTGATGTGTCAGCCTGTGGCAGCTGAGGTAGGATAATTCTGTCTGTTGCTGCTGGTCTTGGAGCAGAAAGCTGGCATGCTAAAGACACCTACTTCTCAGGAAGGCTGGGCAGGACTAGGCACCCCTGTGGCTGGCCAAGCTTTTGCTGGGCTGTCTGCTGGACTCATGACCTCATCAGATCCTTCTCATTCCCTGTCCTCCATCAGACATCTGGAAGCAGATTGCACATCATTACCCCCTCATTAAAGCTGGGGCTGGAGCGATGGCTCAGCAGTTCAGAACACTTGCTTCTCTTCCAGAGGCCCCGAGTTCAGTACCCAGTACTCACAATGAATGGCAAAAATTCAGTCACCAGGTCATCCGGAGGGAGATGACACTGCTGTGCTGAAATCTATGTGTGGGGAGAGCACAGAGAAGACATCAGGTGCAGTGTGTCCCAGGAGCTATGCTGGCCACAGCCTGCCACAAAAGGTGGATGCTCACCTGCCTGCCCTGTGAATACTTTCATGACCCTGCTTATAAGAAAAATCTGCAACTACCCCTTCAGCACAGAACTGCCTGGTCGCTATGCTGGTGACCTTTCTATTCAGACTACAGCTTCTGACTGCCAAGCCTGGAGCCTACTCAGCTGGTGTGGGGAGAACAAATTGGCAGATGAGCCATTACAGGAGCCCCTGCATCCTCGCCCCTGGCTGTCCCTGATGCTGCAGCAGATGGCCTGGCTCCACCAGCCCTTCAGAGACACCCCCTCGCAATTACCGCTCCATAGCTGCCATGTGCAAAGGTTAGTTGGTGCTTCAAATGTGTGCCTGGAAGATTATGCAACCCCACTGGTAGGAGAAAGCCGCCACACTTGGTGAGTTTAGCAAGATTAAATGTGTCAACAGTCGGCTTTGAATATGAAATAATGCAAATGTCTCCTTGGTCTCATTTGAATTTTAAAGAAAGTCAGGATTGGTCATATTCCTTCTAAAACACTATAGACTGAGTGTTGGATTTTGTTTTTCGTTCTACCAGTGTAAGGAGGGCTTAAGATGGACAACTTGAATGTGAGACACAGGAACCAGACACAACTAAATATTTTATCCTGCAAAGAGTCTCTGTTCTAGTAGATCAGGCCAGACAATACAATCAAGGCTGGGGCTGTAGCTCAGTGGTAGAATGATTGCCTCACATGCATGAGGTCCTAGGTTCAATTCCCCAGTGCCACCCAAATAAACAGTCCAAAACGACAATTCTAAACACGGTGATAACTGGCATCCCAAAGTGTGACAGAAGCTGAGATAGGCCATGGAACAAATCTAGAACTCAAGCAGCCCCTCTGAGGTCCAGAGAACACTGGGTGAGAGACGGAGTGGCAAGACTGTGAGCCTCAGAGAAGAATGTTGTGAATCCCTGTTTCCAAGATGTGCCATGGCTGATGCTAGCAGAAAGATGCAGCCAGCAGCTATGACTACTACACAAGATGTTAATCAGAAAGAAAGAGAGAGTGAGGGAGGGACACAAAAGTAATTGGGGACTAGTTGAATGACAAGAGTAAAGTCAGCAAGGGTGGGAAGGTAAGAGAGTCAGAGGTAGTAAATATGATTAAGATGCATTGTATACAAGTATGAAATTACAAGAAGAAAACTAAATTGGAAATAGAATCTGCAGCTGATGGTAAATATGAACTCAGGAAGACCTTAGTTGTTCTCTCCTTCCATCCTTCCCTTTTCCCATCCCCCACTTCCTTTCACAGGAGTTGGGATAAAACTCAGAGTCTTGCGTCAGTCAGGCCCAGGTAAGCACTTTATAATGTAATTGGACCAGTGCTTGATAGGCATGTCTGCTTGAAGCTGCAGGAACTTCAGGGTTTGTTGTGACATCACTATAAACTGTGTCCAGAAGGAATCCTTGGGTGGGCATCTATCTGAGTTTGGGACTGCAGGACATTGAAAGTTCAAATACTAGATAGCACAAGCCTGTGAGGCAATGGTTCCCTGTCCCCACACCTGTTCCTCGATAGATTGCTATTCCTAATTGTGTATCATTGAGCGTTCATCTCAACCCAGAGTGTGCACTGATTGGACAAAGGCATGCCTGGTTTCACCCACCTTAACAATTCTCCAAAGCCCTAGTTTAAACGCTTTCTTGTCTGAAACCCCATCACAAGGAATTTTACCACACTCAGAGAGCAGAGAAGAAAGTCCACCCAACTTTTGTGATTTCCCCTCAACCTTGGGACCTAGAGAAAAGGGAAATAAAAATCAATTTCCAATGTGCTTCAGAGAGTCCCCAGGGAAATTTTGCTTGGGGGACACTGTAGAACGGAAACATTCACTTCCAGTGAGATGTGTGCCTTCCCAATAGATTTCTGTGGTCAGGCTCCTCCAGAGCCAGGCATTCAGAGGCCAGATGAAACAGGAGCTCCTCTGAGTCACAGCTCTCCAGAGTCAATTCCTCATCCCGAACACAGGATCACCACTGGTAGGGTACCAACGCACACCTCACCAGTGTCTCAAACTCTCTTCACACCTGGACACACTGACTTGTGAGGAGTCAAATGTAGCAGTTCCCATCCCTCTTTCCAAGTACGCATTTCAGTGATGTCCCACCACCCTGTCACCAGTCAAGCTTCAGGCATGGTGTGTTGTTTTCACCCTTATATCCCACAAGCGGCTCAGCCTTCACCTCTGCATTGGGTTCCAAGCCTGTTCTCTTTATCCCTGTCCTCATGACCACTGCTCTGTCAAGTTCTCCTTGTCTGGCCCCTGGATGATGATTAATTCAGTTCACCGGTCTCTGTTTTTCTCTTCCATCTTTTTGAATGTCCACCATGGAGTCTCTAAAACAACGATCATCCAGTTCTACCACTGTCTGCCTTCAGAGACTTTTAGCGCTTAACTGTTAGATGAAGCTCCTTGGGACATCCTACCTGTCTGGCCTGGATCCTGTAAACCATGCTAATTAGGAGGTGGCTTCCTTCTATTTTTCCTCCATCTGAACAAGGCTCCTTTTCTATCTCACTTCAAGACACGCCACATTCAGGAGACTGTCCTGACCCTTCTGTCTGGAACTAGGGTACTGTGCTGACTATTGGGAGCCAAGACGTGACAGCTTCCAAGACTTTTTTTTTTTTTAGAAAGTAATTTTATTAAATTATAAAAGTTTCCATTTCCGCCCCTCTTCCCAACACCCTCCCACTCCCCCCACTCCCTCTCCTCCTCCCTCTTCATCCCTAAGAGCAGTCAGGGTTTCCTGCCCTGTGGGAAGTTCAAGTTCCTCCCCCCTCCCTCCAGGTCCAGGAAGGTGAGTATCCAAACAGACTGGATCCCCAAAATCCAGTATATGCAGAGGAAACAAGTCCCAGTGCCATTGTCAGTGGTTTTTCAGAAAGACTCCGGGCCAGCCACATTCAGAGAATCTGGCCACATTCAGAGAATCTGGTTGGATCACGTCCTCGTTCAGTCCTAGTCCAACTGGCCTTGGTGAACGCTCATTAGATCCGTCCCCTTGTATCAGTGGGTGATCGCATCCCTCGCAGTCCTGATTTACTTTTTCATTTTCTTCCCCCTTCTTCTCTTCATTTGGACCTTGGTGGGGGCTCAGTCTGGTGCTCCAATGTGGGTCTCCGTCTGTATCGCCATTCATCATCGGATGAAGGTTCCCTCTGGTCTTGCCTTCTTTGATCACGTTCTCTTTCCTTCTGCTTCTCGTTTGGACCTAGGGAGTTAAGTCCAGTGTTCCAATGTGGGTCTCTGTATCTATCTCTATCCATCGCCAGATGAAGGATCTATGGTGATAAGCAAAATATTCATCAGTATGGTTATGGGCCAAGGCCGGTTCAGGCACCCTCTCCTCTGTCCAGAGAACAATCTGGGGATCTCTCCTTGGACTTGGGATCCCATATAAAATCAAGTCTCCTGTAAACCCTAAAATGACTCCCTTAGTTGAAATATATTCATCCCTGATCCCATATTCATCCTTCCTCCCTCCCCCCCATCCCGGTCCACCGAGCTTTCCCCATTCCTCCCCCTCTCCCTTCTCCCTAACCCTCTCCCCTTCCAACAACCCTCCCACCCCCCCACGCACCCGAGGTTACCTGGGACTCTTGTCTATTTCCTATCTCCTGGTGGATAACTAAATAATCTTCATCAGGTTCATCTTCTTATTTAGCTTCTCTAGGATCACGAATAATAGGCTCAAAGACCTTTAATTATGGTTAGAATCCACTTATGAGTGAATACATACCGTGTTCCTCTTTTTGGGTCTGGCTTACCTCACTCAGTAAAGCGTTTTCTATTTCCATCCATTTGCATGCAAAATTCAAGATGTCATTGTTTTTTACCGCTGAATAAAACTCTAATGTGTATAAGTTCCACACCTTTTTTAACCATTCTTCTATTGAGGGGCACCTAGGTTGTTTCCAGGTTCTGGCTATTACAAATAGTGCTGCTATGAACATAGTTGAACAAATGCTTTTGTAGTATGTTAGGGAATCTCTAGGGTATATTCCCAAGAGTGGAATTGCTGGGTCCTGAGGGAGGTTGACTCCCAGTTTCCTGAGAAACCACCACACTGATTTCCACAGTGGCTGCACAAGTTTGCATTCCCACCAACAATGGATGAGTGTTCCCCTCATTCCACATCCTCTCCAGCATAGGCTATCATTGGTGTTTTTAAGTTTGGCTATTCTGACAGATGTAAGATGATATCTCAAAGTTGTTTTGATTTGCATTTCCCTGATCGCTAAGGAGGTTGAGCATGACCTTAAGTGCCTTTTGGCCATTCGAAGTTCATCTGTTGTGAATTCTCTGTTCAGATCCGTACCCCATTTTTTAATTGGGTTAATTAGAGTTTTAGTGTCTAGTTTCTTGAGTTGTTTGTATATTTTGGAGATCAGACCTTTGTCTGATGAGGGGTTTGTGAAGATCTTCTCCCAGTCGGAAGGTAGCCTTTTTGTCTTACTCAAGTGTCCTTTGCTTTACAGAAGCTTCTCAGTTTCAGTAGGTCCCATTTATTCATTGTTTCTCTTATTGTCTGCACTCCTGGGGTTCTGCTTAGGAAGTGGTCTCCTGTGCCTATATCTTGTAGACTACTTCCCACTTTCTCTTCTATCAGGTTCAAAGTGGTCGGATTAATGTTGATGTCTTTAATCCATTTGGACCTGAGTTTTGTGCATGGTGATAGATATGGATCTATTTTCATTCTTCTACAGGTTGACATCCAGTTATGCTAGCACCATTTGTTAAAGATGCTATCCTTCTTCCATTGTATACCTTTAGCTCCCTTGTCAAAAATCAGGTGTTCATAAGTTTGTGGGTTAATACCCGGGTCTTCTATTCGATTCTATAGGTCGACTTCTCTGTTGTTATGCCAATACCAAGCTGTTTTCAACACTGTTGCTCTGTAATAGAGTTTGAAGTCAGGGGTGGTAATGCCTCCAGAAGTTCCTTTATTGTATAAGATTGTTTTGGCTCTCCTGGGTTTTTTGTTTTTCCATATAAACTTGATTATTGTTCTCTCAAGGTCTGTGAAGAAGTTTGGTGGGATTTTGATGGGAATTGCATTGAATTTATAGATTGCTTTTGGTAGAATTGCCATTTTTACTATGTTGATTCTCCCAATCCAAGAGCAGGGGAGGTCTTTCCATTTTCTGGTATCCTCCTCAATTTCTTTCTTCAAGGACTTAAAGTTCTTGTCAAATAGGTCTTTCACTTCCTTGGTTAGAGTTACCCCAAGATATTTTATGCTATTTGTGGCTATCATGAAAGGTGATGTTTCTCTGATTTCCCTCTCTGCTTCTTTGTCCTTTGTGTATAGGAGGGCAACCGATTTTTTGGAGTTGATCTTGTATCCTGCCACATTACTAAAGGTGTTTATCAACTGTAGGAGTTCTTTGGTAGAGTTTTTGGGATCGCTTATGTACACTATCATATCGTCTGCAAATAACGAAAGTTTAACTTCATCCTTTCCAATTCAAATCCCCTTGATCCCCTTATATTGTCTTATTGCTATTGCTACAACTTCAAGCACTATATTGAAGAGGTATGAAGAGAGTGGACAGCCTTGTCGTGTTCCTGATTTTAGTGGAATAGCTTTGAGTTTCTCTCCGTTCAATTTGATGTTAGCTGTCGGCTTACTATATATTGCTTTTATTATATTCAGGTATGATCCTCGTAAACCCAATCTCTCCAACACCCTTATCATAAAGGGGTGTTGAATTTTGTCAAATGCTTTTTCAGCATCCAATGAAATGATCATATGGTTTTTTCTTTCAGTTTATTTATATGATGGATTACATTGATAGATTTGCGTATGTTGAACCAACCCTGCATCTCTGGGATGAAGCCCACTTGATCATAATGGATGATTTTTCTAATGTATTCTTGGATTCGGTTTGCCAGTATTTTATTGAGTGTTTTTGCATCAATGTTCATGAGTGAGATTGGTCTGTAATTCTCTTTCTTGGTTGTGTCTTTGTGTGGTTTTGGTATCAGAGTAACTGTAGCTTCATAAAAAGAGTTTGGCAATGATTCTTCTGTTTCTATATTGTGAAATACATTAAGGAGTATAGGTATTAGCTCTTCCTGGAAGTTCTGGTAGAATTCTGCATTGAAACCATCTGGTCCTGGACTTTTTTTGGTAGGGAGATTTTTGATAACAGCTTCTAATTCTTCACGACTAACAGGTCTATTTAGATTGTTCACCTGGTCTTGGTTCAACTTTGGTATATGGTACTTATCTAAAAAATGTCCATTTCTTTTATATTTTCCAACTTTGTGGCATATAAATTTTTGTAGTAAGATCTAATGATTCTCTGAATTTCCTCTGTGTCTGTGGTTATGTCCCCCTTTTCTGTAGCTTCATCAAAAGAGTTTGGCAATGATTCTTCTCTTTCTATATTGTGAAATACATTACGGAGTATAGGTATTAGCTCTTCCTGGAAGTTCTGGTAGAATTCTGCATTGAAACCATCTGGTCCAGGACTTTTTTTGGTAGGGAGATTTTTGATAACAGCTTCTAATTCTTCACGACTAACAGGTCTATTTAGATTGTTCACCTGGTCTTGGTTCAACTTTGGTATATGGTACTTATCTAAAAAATGTCCATTTCTTTTATATTTTCCAACTTTGTGGCATATAAATTTTCGTAGTAAGATCTAATGATTCTCTGAATTTCCTCTGTGTCTGTGGTTATGTCCCCCTTTTCATTTCTGATCTTATTAATTTGCATGTTCTCTCTCTGCCGTTTGATTAGTTTGGATAGGGGTTTGTCAATCTTGTTGATTTTCTCCAAGAACCAGCTTTTTGATTCATTGATTCTTTGGATTGTTTTCTGTGTTTCTATTTTGTTGATTTCAGTCCTCAGTCTGATTATTTCCAGTCTTCTCGACCTCCTGGGTGTATCAGCTTCTTTTTTTTCTAGAGCTTTCAAGTGTGCTGTTAAGTCTCCAATGTGTACTTTCTCCATTTTCTTTAATTGGGCACTTAGTGCTATGAACTTTCCTCTTAGCACTGCTTTCATAGTGTCCCATAGGTTTGAGTATGTTGTGTCTTCATTTTCATTAAATTCAAGGAAGACTTTAATTTCTTTCTTTATTTCTTCCTTGACCCAGGGGTGATTCAGTAGTTGACTGTTCAACTTCCATGAATTTGTTGGCTTCCTGGTGGTAGCACTGTTGTTGAATTCTAACTTTAATCCATGATGGTCTGACAAGACACAGGTGGTTACTAATATTTTTTTGTATCTATGGAAGTTTGCTTTGTTACCCAGTATGTGGTCAATTTTTGAGAAGGTTCCATGAGCTGCAGAGAAGAAGGTATATTCTTTCCTATTTGGGTGGAATGTTCTATAGATATCTGTTAAGTCCATTTGATTCAATACCTCCAATAATTCTCTTATTTTCTCTGCTAGGTTTCTGTCTGATTGACCTGTCCATTGGTGAGAGAGGAAAGTTGAAGTCTCCTACTTTTAGTGTCTGTGTATTGATGACTGCCTTGAGTTCTAGAAGTGTTTCTTTTACATAAATAGGAGGCTTTATATTAGGGGCATAGATATTCAGGATTGAGACTTCCGCCTGATGAATTGTTCCTGTTATGAGTATAAAATGTCCGTCTCCATCTCTTCTGATTGATTTTAGTTTGAAGTCAATTTTGTTGGAAATTAGAATGGCTACACCTGCTTGTTTCTTAGGTCTGTTTGCTTGAAAAACCTTTTCCCAACCCTTTACTCTGAGTAGATGTCTGTCTTTGTGGTTGAGGTGTGTTTCTTGTAAACAGCAGAATGTTGGATCCTGTTTTCGTATCCAATCTCTTAGTCTGTGCCTTTTTATAGGTGAATTGAGTCCATTAATATTAAGTGATATTAATGACCAGTGATGTTGACTCTGGTTATTATTATTTTTTGTTTGTTTGTTTAATAGAGTTTGTATGTGTCCCTTCTTTGAGTTAAGCTCGTGAAGGGTCGCTAGATGTCTGAGTTATTGTAGGCAGTGTTGGCAATGTTGGATTCCTTGGGTTGTGATTTTCCTTCTATTACTTTCTGTAAGGCTGGGTTTGTGGCTACAAATTGTTTAAATTTGTTCTTATCCTGGAATAATTTGTTTTCTCCATTGATTGTGAATGATAGCTTGGCTGGGTATAGTAGTCTGGGTTTGCATCCATGGTCTCTTAGTTTCTGCAGTACCTCTATCCAGGACCTTCTGGCTTTCATGGTTTCCATAGAGAAGTCTGGTGTAAGTCTGATAGGTTTACCTTTATAAGTTACTTGACCTTTTTCCTTTGCAGCTCTTAATATTCTTTCTTTAGTCTGTATGTTTTGTGTTTTGATTATTATATGGCGAGGGGATTTTTTTTGATCAAGTCTATTCGGTGTTCTGTATGCTTCTTGAACCTTCATAGGAATATCATTCTTTAAGTTGGGAAAGTTTTCTTCTATAATTTTGTTGAATATATTTTCTGGGCCTTTGATTTGCAGTTCTTCTCCTTCTTCAATCCCTATTATTCTTAGATTTGGTTTTTTTTATTGTGTCCCAGATTTCTTGAATGTTTTGTGATGAGAATTTGTTGGATTTGCTGTTTTCTTTGATCTGAGCATTTATTTTCTCTATGGTATCTTCAGACTCTGAGATTCGTTCTTCCATCTCTTGTATCCTATTGGTTATGCTTGATTCTGTAGTCTCTGTTTGTTTACCTAGATTTTCCATATTCAGCCGGCCCTCGTTTTGTGATTTCTTCATTGCCTCCATTTCAGTTTTCAATTCTTGAACTGTTTCTATTACCTGTTTGATTGTTTTTTCTTGGTTTCCCAGTGTATCATTCACGGATTTACTCATTTCTTCAATCTTTTTGTTATACTTCTCATCCATTTCTTTACTCATTTCTTCAATCCTTTTGTTGTACTTCTCATCCAGTTCTTTAAGGGAATTATTCATATCCTGTTTAAGGGACTCTATTGCTTTCATAATGGCATTTTTTCCCAATTATTCTGAATTAAGAGGTTCAAGACCTTCTATTGTAGGGTCGTTGGGATCTGGTGATTTCATATTGTTTTTTAGATTGTTGGAGGAGTTCTTGCCTTGGTGTCTGCCCATCTCTTCCTTCAACTGCTCTATATTGGATCTTCTGGTACCAGGTCAGGTTCCCTTGTTGGGCAGGGACTTCACTGACAGAAGGTCTACCTTTCCTTAGGCAGTCTATTGAAACACAGGCACTCCCTCCTGCCAGGTTGCACTCACAGCCCCGGCCCAGCGCACAAAGGAGCTGCTCTGGGGAGATCTTGTGGCCCCAGGGTGAAGGGGGGAAGAGAGGAAGGTATACCTGGATGAAGACTGGGATGGGATTCGGGAGAGCTCTGCAGGGTGTAGCCACCACTGCAGGGCGACCAGAAAGTTGAGGGGGGCGGGGAAAGTCTGAATTCCTCCTAGCCGAAGCCCTCAGGCCAGGAGCAAACTCACCCCTCCTCCAATGGATGTCTGCTAGAAGATCACTGTCTCTTGCTGGCCAGGAATGTGGCTGAGCTGATTCAGGCCCTGCCTGTCAGGCAGGCTCTCAAAGCACAGGAACTGTCCCTGCCCAGCTGAGCCCACAGCCCAGGCTCAGCATGCAAGGGAGCAGCTCTGGGGAGATCTTGTGGCCCCAGGGGGAAGGAAGAAAGAGAGGAAGGTGTACCTGGATGAAGGCTGGGATGGGATTCGGGAGAGCTCCGCCCTTCCAAGACTTTTGAAGTTTGTTCCATGTCATAGAGGCTGTGAGTCCTGAAACTATCCAGATTTGTTTGCTGACAGAGAGAGCATCATCTCTTCCCTCATCCAATAAGGGCTGCAGTGAAGCAAGACTGGTTAAAGCCCAGTTTTCTAATTCTTTGAATTGGAATCCAGGGCAGAAGATTTTGAAGGCTAAAGAAAAGATTAGGTCATCATCTCAGGAGTGGCGGGAAGGTGCCAGTGTCGGCGTTCTCTCCATCTTCCCCTTCCCTGAAAGCATGCATCCGATGGCCACAGCAGTTCTTTCCCTGCCCTCTCGTTGCTCATATGATGAGCAGCTTTTCTTTTTTGTAATACGTTCACGGAAGTCTTTGCCTCTTGATATCTATAAAGTGTTTTCTATTTTCATAATTGATATGTGTCCTCCTTTCTTCCCAAGTGTAATGAGTATTTGTGTATCCAGCACCTTGTCCAGGGCCCAGCACTTAGTGTGTGCTGAATATTGCAGTTACCAAAGCCAAATGGATCATTAAAAAATGAAAGCATGGTTCTCGTTTATTCCCTAAGGTTACCCTGTGGTGCCTGACTCCCTTGGCTCATTCTGGGCTCTCTTTCTTTCCACTCTCTCTCCCTGTACAGCACCAGATCACAGATGTTGGAATGGAGCACACACACACACACACACACACACACACACACACTTTATAATTTTATAATGCAATGGTCCTGGATTCAAATCCTACATCTGTTGCATCTGTGGCCAGTTGTTTGTGATTTTGAGTGACCTGACTTCCCCAAGCATGCCTTTTAAAAGGTGAGCATAGTTTTGCTTTCTAGAGGACTGTAGACAATCCATACTCAATACTCACCAATTCCCTTTCCCTTCTGGAAACATGTATGTTTTGAGGTGTGAGTGGCCTTAGAGAGCGGGATGACCGTGTGTTGCCTGCTTTCCTGGCCTGCTCAGCTGCTGTGATCACAGGGAATGCCTGCTGGTATTGGAGGCTGGGGTACTGGGATGAGTTGAGGGAAGGAAGGTTGGGGTAGAAGGTCTTTGTGATCTTCTGGGGATGGGGTCATAGAGGAAAGGGAGACCACAGCAGGCTTCCTGCTACAAAGCTGGGCATGAGACTCCAGGTGTTGGATATCAGGAGCGGTAGGAGAGGTGCCGGTTGCCTTCAGCCTACTTGTCGCCCTGGGAGGAATGGTTCTTGGGCTAGCAGGGGTGCCAACTGGAGTTTGGGGCTGGGACAAAGCCAAAAGAGGGAAGCAGGAGGGGATGGTTTGTAGGATCCATAGGAAATGTTGGGCAGGGTTGAGGGAAGGCTACAGCTGATCTTCTGTTGCAGAACTAGAGATGTAACTGGGGGTTTAGGTCTAGGGGAAGAGAGAGAGAGAGAGGAGAAAGTCTGTGGACAGCCTACCTGGTTTTCTGGCAGACATGGCCTGTAGTTTAGCAGGGCTGTCTGCTGGAGTTGGGGCTGAGACAAAATAACTGATCGAGAAAGAGAAGTTAGGAGGGGTGATCTGTGAGAATCCACAGGAGGTGTGGGCAGGGGGGAGAGAACACTGCCACTGGTTTCTGCTGGTGTTCTGCTGCAGCACTGGGGACAAAACTAGGGGATTTGGTCTTTGGAAACAAAGAGAGGGGAGTTCTGTGGGCAGCTAACCTAAAGGGAGGATTTTAAATAACACAAACCCCTTTGTTACTGTTTAAAGAACAAACATTATGAATTGCCATTATCATTGGAAACGCTGGCACAAAGTAATCCGTCTCTCACTCCGCCTGTCCTCTAAAGCTCAGCAGACAAGGACTGACACAGCGCATGCTCAAGAGAAGAGAACAGAGGATGTTTTAGTCAGCTCTCACAGATGCCAGATAACCCTAAGGCCCAGATAACCCTGAGGCCTGAAGGTTCCTGAATGAGGAAGCCGTAAGGGGGAGCTTCCCTTCACTTTCCTCCCTCAACTTGAAGACAACAAACCCTGGGAAACAGAACTGAGAGAGTGAGGTCATGGTTCGCCATTTCAGAAGCAGTGATTCTCTGCTGTTCAGAGACCAAGACAGGGTATTTGGGGCTGCCATGTATGGTTGTGCAAGTCTGTGCACTGGACAAAAGAGCTCCCTGGAGGAACCAGGCAGAGCAGGAACCGAACCCCGCTCCATCCACCAAACATCCCACTATAAGCAATAGGAACATATTTGTCTTTGCACAAATATATCTACCCACCTACCCCATATGCCCCAGTGCATGCCCAGCTGGAGTGCCACTCTCAAACACAAATAGACACCCTATAGACTGGCTTGCTATAGACTGACTTGTTCACTAATGTGAACAGCACCATTAGTGTTCCTATTCCACTTTGCTGTGGCCTTCCATGTGTCAGTAACCCAGTGCGCTCGACAAGGCTAAACCAGCAGGAACAAACATATAGAAGCCTACACTCGGCACAGACAGCAGACAGAGGGATTGCTGCGTGCCATGATTCTAGCTATTTTTCTCCGCTTGTACAGCTAGGCTGACATGCCAAGCCTATGGCTTTTCAAGGGCTAGCTAGAGCCCAGCATGGATGTTGTGCTCTCCCCTCTCCCAGCCATGCCCCCCTTCAGTACCAGCAGCCATGGGTGGGTGGCTCAGCTGTTACGTCCAGAAACCCCTGAAATGGCGAGAACAATGCATTCAAGAATATCGCACCAAGTCCCCCGCTGAACCCCGGGTCAAAAATTCATCCGGCTTGTATTTCCCATCTCAGATTTCAAGCCACAGAGTCAAGTATATCTCAGCCGAGGAAGCTGTACTGCAAACACCACATGGTGGCATAAAAATATCTACACAGTACGCCAGTCGTCCAAAATACCCAAAGCTGAACCTGGTGGAGGCCTCCATTATTAACTTTCAGGGGGGAAGTCAAGGTTCAGAGCTGGAGCTCCCTTCCTTTCACACATTAACACTCAAAGAAAGCAATGCTTGCCCTGAGGTTGGCATTCCCGTGGAGGGGACCAGACCTCTGATGGAGGTGTGTCTGGGGACAACTGTTCTCCTGTCCTCTGTGCTGTCTATCCCAAGTGGGTGTGTCTCCTGAAGCAGGGGGGTCAGATTTATCCCATCCCAAGGCCCCTTGGGGCCCTGGTTTATAGAATCTGAAAGTCAGGATGTACAAGAATATCTCAGCCCCAGCCCCAAACCCACCAAATTTAGCACAGCAGCAGTATGTTCTTGGAGCCCATGCTTCAACTGCCAGCCATGGGATATAGCAGATGCCTGGTGACATCTGGGGAAAGGAGGTGGAGAAAACAAATGTGAGATCCAGAAGGAAAATATTCCTCCTCTCGGGCACACCAGAATCGCCAGGAAAACTAGCTAGCATCTTTGCGGGTGTGATCCCAGGCCCACCGTCGTACTTGAAGTTCCATCTTAAACAAGCCCAAGCCCTAGCTGCAAAACTTTTGAATTCACAGGTCTCCTTTGAACCTTCTGCATCCCAGGGCTGTCTCCTGTTATCAGTGTCCCCTGGCCTTCTCTTTGGGAACAAGCCATGCTCACACTGACCGTGCGGAGGTCCTCTCTTCTCACATCCCCACTTTCCTATGCGACCATCCATAGGCACCCCCAGAAGTATCCTAGCCTGTGCCACAGTAGCTGACACTCCGCTTCCCATTCAGGCTTCGGGGGCTTCATCTGTTAGGACAGCTTTCTTCCTCCGTTTTTCTCACCTTGTCTAGAGGAACTCAGGCAAGTTCAGAGCCTGTTCTTGCTCTGCCGAACATCAGCTCTCCATCCTTCCCGGCAGATCCCCATCTCCACTGCTCACCCCAGTCCCACTGTGCCTGCCTCATTTTCTGCAGTAGCCAGGCTGCCTTCTGGCTTCTGTTTACCTCTTGGTGCCGCCTTGATTCCTGCCAGGCTCTGCTGTAAAGTGTATTGCACAGCCTGAGCCCCAAGACTGGTCTTTTTCTGCCACGTAGGACTACGCGCTGCTTGCCCAGATCTTCTTCAGCTCAGGCCCCGATGGCTGTGGTCCTTGCTTTCAACTGCATCTTTCACATCTCTTCCCCAAGCAACAAAGTCAAACTCGACACCAAATACTCCATTATCCACAGCATCTTTCATGCCTGCGTTGCTCTGTAAAGAGGACATTTCCAGGATGCAACTTTTCCCGCAATCATTTATCAACAAGTGTCCACGGATATTGTGTTCTCAGAGCTGTCCTGGATGTGGAGACACAGTAACAAACAAGACAAGCGCCTGTCGTCTTGAGGTTCATGTTTAGGAGCAGATTCATCCAACATCTGACAGCACCCCACCTTCTCTCCCTCAGAAACAGCTAACAACAAAAACTGCCCATCTCGCTTGGGTTTCTATTGCTTCAGTGAAACACTGTGACCAAAAAGCAAGTTGGGGAGGAAAGGGTATTTTGGGCTTAAACTTCCACATTGTGGTCCATCTCTGAAGGAAACCAGAACAGAAACTCAAATGTGGCAGGGACCTGGAAACAGGAGCTAATGCAGAGGCCCTGGAGGGGTGCTGCTTACTGGCTTGCTCCACATGGCTAGCTTGGTCTGCTTTCTTATAGAACCCAGGACAACCAGCCCAAGCATGGCGCCACCCACAATGGGCTGGGCCTTCTGCCATCAATCACTAATTAAGAAGATGTTCCACAGGCTGGCCCACAGCCCAGTCATATGGAGGCATTTTCTTAAGTGAGGTTCCCTTCTCTCAGATGAATGTGTTTTATGCCACATTATGTAAGTCTAGCCAGCACACCATCCAACAAAGACAAATCCAGAAATTAACACCTAGACCTATAAGCCTCCCAAACCCAGATGCCTAGACACCATAAAAACACAATAATAGCAGTATGTCTCCACTAGAGTCCAGCTATTCTATCACAGCAGGCCCTGAATATTCAAAGGTAGCTGAAGCAGAGGATAAAGACCTAAAAACCAAATATATGAAGGTAGTAGAGGTCCTTAACAAGGAAATGAATAAATCTCTTAAAGAAATCTAAGAAAACACAGTGTGAGGAAATAAATAAATACTTTAAAGAAAGCCAAGAAAACACAAACAGTGGAAGAAAATGAATAAAACTGTTCATGATCTGAAAGTGGAAGTAGAAGCAATAAAGAAAATGCAAACTGAGAGAATTTTGGATCTGAAAAATTTAGGAATTCAAAGAAGAACTACAGATGCAATCATCTCCAGCTGAATATAAGAGATTGAGGAGAGAATCTCAGGTGTTGAAAATACAATAGAAAAAATAGATACATAGGTTAAAAAATGTTAAAAATAAATAAACTCCTGAAACCAAACATCCAGGAAAATGGGACATGATGAAAATATAAAACCTAAGAAAAATAGGTATAGAGGAAAGAAAAGAAAACAACTCAAAGGCCCAGAAGATGTTCTCAACAAAATCATAGAAAAAAGTGTTTCTAACCTAAAGAAGGAAATGCCTATAAGGTGAAAGAAGCATACAGAATGCCAAACAGATTGTACCACAAAAGTAAGGTCCTCTGCACATAATAATCTAAACACTAAACATACAGAACAAAGAAAGAATACTAAAAACTACAGTGGAAAAAGAGCAAGTAACATATAAGGGCAGAACTAACAAAATTATACCCAACTTCTTAATGAAGACTCTAAAACCCGAAGGATCTGGACAGATGTGCTGCAGACTCAAAGAGACTATAGGTTGACAGAGACATTTGCAGTGTTCTAATTAATATAGATTCTGTGTGATTATTTCGGTTCTGGGCAGCCAGGAAGAACAAGTGGCTCCTTACAATATATGATAGCCCAGACTACTATACTCAGCAAAAGTTTCAATCACCATAGATGGAGAAAATAAGATATTCCATGATAAAGTTCAATTTAAATATTATCTATCTACAAATCCAGCCCTACAGAAGGTACTAGTAGGAAAATTTCAACCTAAGGAGGTTAAAAACACACATATGAAAATACAGGGAATAAATACTCTCACACCAGCAAAATCAGAAGAAAAGCATGCACACACACTCTGTCACACACTCACTCCACCATCACCACCAATAATACGATAATAGGAATCAACAGTCATTAGTAATCTCTCAATATCAATGATCTTGATTCCCAAATTTAAAAAAAACACAGACTGACAGAAAGCATGCGAAAACAGAATACGTCTTTTGGTTGCATAAAACACACACACACACACACACACACACACACACATTTCAACATCAAGGACAAATACTACCTCGGGGTAGAGAGTTGGAAAAAAAGGATATTCTAAACAAATAGACCTAAGAAGCAAGTTGGTGCAGGATTTTAATATCTAACAAAATAGATTTCAAACCAAAAACTAACCAAAAGAGATGAGAAAGTACACTGTATACTTATCAAAAGAAAAAACCCACCAAGATGACATTTCAGCTCTCAACATCTATGTCCCCAAAACAAAGGCATCCACTTTTGTAAAAGAAACACTACTACAGTTTAAATCACATATTGACCCTCCCAAACTGATAGTGGAAGACTTCAATAAGACAGACAAACTCTTACCCAAACTAGCTAAAAGGCAGAGAAAAAATATCCAAATTAGCAAAATCAGAAAGAAAAAGGGGAACATAACAACAGACACTGAGGAAAGCCAGAGAATCATAAGGACATATTTTAAAAACCTGTACTCCACCAAATAGGAAAATTTAAAGGAAATGAATAATTTTCTCAATACACCTTACCAAAGTTAAATAAAGATCAGATAAAATCAGACAAATAGTTTAAATATACCTACAATCCCTAAGGAAACAGAAACAGTCATAAAAATTCTCCCAATCAAAAACAAAGCAAAACCTAGTGCTAGAATATTTAAGTGCAGAATTCTATTCTACCAGACTTGCAATGAAGAGTTAAGGCCAATACTTTTCATATTATTCCAGAAAATAGAAACAGAAAGAGCATTGCCCAATTCATTTTATGAGGCCACAGTTACCCTGATATCCAAAGCATATAAGGACTCAACAAAGAAAGAGAATTATAGATCAGTTTCCCTTACAAACATAGAAGCAAACATACTCAATAAAATACTTGGAAAGTGAATCCAAGAACAGAAAGAACAGATCAAAATGATCATCCACTGTAATCAAGTAGGCTTCATCTCAGAGATGCAGGGAAGGTTCAGTGCACTAAAGTCAGTAAATGTAATACACCATATACACAAACCAAAAGAAAATAAAACCCACATGATCAGCTCATTAGATGCAAAAACGGCCTTTGCGAAAATCCAATATCCATCCATGATGAACGTCCTGGAGAGATGAGGGATACAAGGGATGTACCTAAACATAATAAAGACAATTTACAAAAAGACTAAAGCCAGTATCAAATTAAATGAAGAGAAACTCAAAGCAATCCCATTAAAATCAAGAACAAGACAAAATCTTACACTCTTTATATATCTATTCAATATAGAGATTAAAGTCCTAACTTGAGCAATAAGACTACTGAAGGAGATCAAGGGATACAAATCAAAAAGAAAGAAGTCAAATTATAGTTATTTGCAGATGATATGATAGTATACATAAGTGACCCTGAAAATTCCACCAGGGAACTCGTATACCTGCTAAGTACTTTCAGCAAAGTAGCATTCTACATCTGGATCCTCAGGCAACAGGAAGGAAGAGTGATCCACTGGGCCTAGGTTGAACTTCTGAAATTTCAAAGCCTATCCATCCCTGGTGGCACACTTCCTCCAACAAGGCCACACCTCCTAATAGTGCCACTCCCTATAAGCCTATGGGTTTGTTTTCATTCAAACCACCCACCATACCACTCTTGGACACTCACTTAGAAGATGCTCGTTCTATCGCTCTATCCCACCACAAGGACACTTGCTCAACCATGTTCATTGAAGCTTTATTCATAATAGTCAGAAACTAGAAACAACCTAGATGTCTCTCAATTTCAGAATGAATAAAGAAATTATGGTACACTTACACAATGGAGTATTACTTAGCTGTTAAAAATGACATCATGAAATTTGCAGGCAAATGGATGGAACTAGAAAAAAATCATCTTGAGTGAGGTAACTCAGACCCAGAAAGATTAATATGGTATACATTCACTTATAAGGGGGTATTAGTCATTAAGTAAATGATAACCAAGCTACAATCTGTAGACTCAGAGAGGTTAGGAAAAGATGAAGGATCTAGTGGGGAGGGGTACAGGAATCTCCCTGGGAAGGGAAAACAGAATAGTGGACAGACAGGGGGTGGGTAAGGATTTTAATATAGATGAATTAGGTAGGGGGACGGGATGAAGGGAGAGATTGTGAGGAGAGACTGCTGAAATTGGGGGGGGGGGGGATTTGTGGTTGATGTGGAAACCTAGTGCAGTAGAAACTTTCTGGAATCTATGACAGTGATCCTAATGAGGCTGCTAGGTATGGGGGATATGGAGTGTCAACTGGTCATCTCTGTAGCCAGACAAGGCTACCAGTGGAGGGACTGGGCTGCATTCAATTGAGTTATTTATCAAAGGAGTCTCATGGTAATACCCAAACAACCCAGGCTGTTACCATGACAAAATACTGCTCTCCGCAAGCTGACAGTGGGGTGCTATTGCTGAGGACAATATTCACACAATTTATTGAACATGAAGAAGTCAAGCTGTTGCCTACATGGAGTCTGCATGTAACATTAGGGCCTGCTTGTTGGGGTATCTGTCCTACCTGGTTCCCGCAGTTATTATGCCCCAAAGAAAATCACACAGAGGTCTCCATAAGTTACAAACTGATTGACCCATTAGCTCAGGCTTTGTATTAACTCTTATAACTTTTATTAGCCCATTATTCTAGTATATGTTAGCCACATGGCTCAGTACCTTTTTCAGTGGGGCATATCACATCCTGCTTTTTTGGTGTCTGGACAAGACTGAGGGAGGAATTGGCTTCCTCCTTCTCAGAATTCTCCTGTTCTCCCTGATCTGCCTCTACTTTCTGTCTGGTTGTCCCGCCTATACTTCCTGCCTGGCTACTGGCCAATCAGCATTTATTTAAAATGTAATTGACAGAATACAGAATTGTCCCACACTGCCTGCACTCCAATGTTCCAGTCTTTGTTGCAGGAAGGTACTTTTCAGAAATGAGAAACAAAAGAGAAATGTGGACTTTAACCCAGTCACAAAACTTTTGACCTATAATCTGCCCTGCAAAATGTGCTAGGACAACAGTGGCACAGAACTTTTAGAAGTAGTTGATGAATATCTGATTTGACTTAAGGCCCCCTCTATGAGGAGAAACTCATACCCAGTACTACTAGCATAACCAAGAACCAGAGACTAAACAGTCCAGAGACCTAGAATAAAACCAAACACCGTTGGTTTTTAAAAATTCAATAAAATGATTACTAATGACATTCCACTAAACTCATAGGACAGTTCTTTATCCAGCCATCAGCAGAGATTTCCTCCAGCAATAGATGGAAATACGTACAGAGATCCACAGCCAGACATTGTGGGGAGAGAGTGTCTAAATTGGAGGTCTTCATCAAGACTCTCTCTCCAGAGCTCAGGGAATCCTGAGGATGCTGAGGAAGAAAGATTCTAAGAGCCAGAGTGGATGGAGGACACCAGGAGAACAATGCTCTAAGCAAGGTGCGTATGAGCTCACAGAGACTGAAGCAGCAAGCACAGGGCCTTCATGGACCTACACCAGGTCCTGTCTGTTATATTATAGTTATCTGCTTAGCATTTTTATGGGACTCCTCAGTGTGAGGATGAGTGGCTCTCTGACTCTTATACCTTTTCTTGGGTCTCTTTTTCTCCAGTTGAGTTGCTATGTCCAACTTTTTTTTTGCTTCATCTTATTATATTTTATTTTTTGCTTCATCTTATTATATTTTATTTTGTCATGTTTGGTTGTTATCTCTTAGAAGCCTGTTCTTTTCTAATGAGAGAAAAAAAGGGAGTGGATCTGGAGGGAAGAGGAGGTGGGAAGGAACTGGGAGGAGCAGATGGAGAAGAAACTATAATCAGGATAAATTGTATGAGAAAAGAATCTATTTTCAATAAAAAGGTGTATGTGTGTATGGGACTCCTCCCTTTATCAAGACAATTTTATATCATAGCCAAAGTTTACATTGTGCTCTCTGACAAAAATAAGCACTATGTGAGCCTATATTTGGCCTCATTAGAGGAATCACCTTTGTGTCTCTCCAAACTCTATCACTCTACCTTAGCTGTGAAATCTGTTCTGTGTAATGGGAACACACACAGACTGCAGGATCTCATTAAGACAAAAACCTAAGATAGGAACGATGGGCTGGGGGTGAAGCAAAAGTAATTAAAGTAGGGTTTAAGTAAAATTACCAACCTAGTAGAATGGCCAATCCTGCTCTGTAGAAGTGTTCAATTGTAGTATAACCACCATCAAGAAGGGTTCCTTAATCAAGGGCTTGGTGAGGCTACATAGACTTCATTGACCAGTTCACACTTGAGAGAGAAGACATTGATTCTCTTGGCATAGTTCTGAATAAATCATAAGAGATTTGTAGTAAGTTTTGATCTCCTTGTCCAATTCCTACAAGCAGTTGGGAGAACTGATGTGTCAAGGTGTCCCCTTCAGGCCTCTCCCATTTGCAGAGCCAAGTCCTTGTGGCCCAGAGCAGCCTAAGAAATCTACATTTTCCCCTTCAGTGCCAAGTGTCCTTGACCAGTTCTGTAACTGTCCGAACTCCTCACTAGTGCAGCCTTGGGAGAGATTCCGGTGTGTCCCCTGAACTGTGCCTTGCCTGGTACCTGTGGATTTGTTCCAGGAAACTGCTGTCTCTGCCTGCTCCTCTCTCTGAACAGAGTGCCTGTTGCTGGGTTGTGCCTCACACTGAGGGCTTGCCTAGGATACCATGTCTGGGGGAAGTTGAGAAAGCTGAGATGTGCTGGCCACTGTACTGAATGATCCCAATTCTTCTATCACTCTAGTGGGGTTGCAGCCAATGGCAACTCTCCTCTGGCCAAGATCCCACCCCTTTCCACCATCCTGTCCTCCCCACTAACCATTTCAGGGATGGATCTTGGAACATTGAGTTGTAACAGCTAAATAAACTCCCCTCTTGGGAGTCAGTGGCAGAGGAAGCCTGATGTGTTAGGGTTTGCAATTGTCTGTAGGGTCTTGCTGAAAGGCTGCCTTGAGGCATTCATCATGCTTAGAAGTTACATGTTTCTCTGGGTTAGACTAGCATCTCTGTTCCCTCTATGCAAGATCCACACTCCTCTCCATTTAGATTTATCCATGTCAAATATTTGGAGACTGGTCGGGGAGCTGTGTCATTTCCCAAGTTTCTATTGTTTTCATGATGCCCTGGGATGTTTTGAATTTTCTTGAGTGAGTGTTTAGAGACATCTGGTCTGCTGCCCTGGTGCCTACAGCCATGTGAAGCTTTCCAGTGGTCTGACTAGGCAGAAGCAGCCTGTGGGGATTTGCAGGATCTACTGGGATAGTCACAATGCGGCCTACGGATTTAGCAGGGGGTAAGCAATGTGCTGACACTATCAGCTCCAAGAGAGAGGTAATCTGTTTGCAATTCCAATCCTGCCAATTGTACTTTCTTTATTTGTATTCTGTGTTGCAAAGTCATTCATGAGAAACACATTTTTAAAATACCATTACTGTAGTGTTTGTTAAACTGAGTGTAAACCTTTTGTCAGCAATCAGCAATCTGTTCTGGAGATTTCTTTTTCTGTTTTTAAAGAAAACATTTGTTGTTGTTGTTGTTGTTGTTGTTGTTGTTGCAGCCACCTGGCATCGGAGGGTGGGTCACCAGCTAATAACCACTCTACCTCGAAGTGAGCCAGGCTGCTGTTGTCCATGTTGTGAGTTCGGCTGTCAGGTCTCCAGTTCCCAGAGCTGCAGCAGGAAGCCCTGCATCTTCATTACAGACCTTTCTTCTCCACTTTATCGTGTGTCATCAAGGGTGATCAGAGGACCAGGAGGGCTGTGTTCCTCAGAAGGAGATTTCAGTCACAAAACCATTTGGTTTAAAAGCCTCAGGGGAGCCCTGTGCCTTTCACATAGAGGCACTGCTCGGCACAAATGCTACCTGAGCAAGAAGGATGCTGTTGAGGAGAGGGCTGTCTCAAGGATAGAGCAGATGGTCCTTGAGTTTTCAGCTGCAGCTCCCTGGGGTGTAAATGGTTTCACTCTGTGGGTTTTTTTTTTTTTGGTTGAAATTTGCAGGTTATAGTGTATAAATGGAGGGTTTGGAACTGGGTGTACCTATTTCTAGGCATATTTATTAGAATGGGCTTCAGAAGTTACTTGAAAAGGAACAGCCTCACCTCATCTCTGAAATGGAGACGATGCTCACTGAAAGCCACATCTTTAGATGGAAAAGTGGGCCCCAAAGTCATATCCACCGATGGCTTGACTGACCGTGGAAGTATTTCGGCTGTCTCTCAAGCTCCTGGGTTCTGAGGATGCACATGAGAGCCTGTGGCAGTTCAGGAAGAGAGTGCAGCTGAGATTTGAGAACCAAGGCATGGGGACCACCTCAGGCTCCTGTGGTAGAAAGCTGCCTGTTGCAGTCTGGGTAACTATTGCCCCGTGCCCGTTTGTCCCACTGTTTGCAAAGGCCAAACAAAGCTTTCCTCATGCAGCCCTTTGAGGAGAACAGGTGCTAACTACACGGGTGTCAAGGGTAAGATCAGTTGGGAGAAGAATGTAGTCTGTCATGGAATATCTGGAAAATCCCACATTCAGATCCAGCCCATGCCGCCTTTCCCTCTAGCTTCCCAAGAGCCCTTGGGAGTCTTCTCTTCACACACTTGCCCTTTGCAGGTCTAGAAATGGATTGCTGACCCTGAGTTGTTGACCGTAGGAACAGGGAGCTTCCCACAGGCCTGTAATCACCAACCTCCTTGGAGCTGACTTCATCACAGAGACACAAACCAGCAGGGATAGATCTTAGCACCAGAGACCAGGGTCGATCCAGGGTGGGCCAGGTCCTCCTTTCAAAACATCATTTCTAGTCCCAGGACCTTGACTACAGTTTCACTGCCCAACCACCAGTCCTGAGACATTTCTGCGATATATATTTAGTTCAGACTTTCTGAGAACCATCATCCTGGCCCTCGTTAAGCTCCTGGTCGGGGTGGGGGGCATCATAAATGCTCTTGGAGGGCTTGCTGTGTTTGGAGGAGCCTAACAAGATCCTGAGGGATCAGAGATTCTCCTGAAAGGCAAGCTTTTGGTCTGTAGATAGACATTTTCCCAGCGAAAAAGAACGAAGGCATCACTGAAAGACAGATTCATATTTAAGGCAGGAGAGACAGGGTGGTGCGGCTGAGCGGCTGGAGATCATTTGCCCGGTCCAGGGAAGGGATGAGCAAGGGATGGGACTGAAGACTGGGAGGGGAAGCGGTTGTGAGTGGGCAGAGCACAGGAGTTCATTCGGAAGAAAATCATCTGAGTTTCTAGATAAAATTACTGAAAGAATAGTGGTACAGGATTTCTATTTGACATTTTAAAATTATTTTATATTTTATTAAAAATTAAAATACAATTATATCACTTCCTTCTCTCATTTCTTCCCTCAAATGCCTCCCATGGCTCCCTCCTTCTCAAATTTATGATCTCCTTTTCTTTGATTTTTACTGATATATATGTATGTATAAATATGCACACGACTTTGTATCCACACATAAATAGATAAATACAATCTTCTGACTCTACTATTGTGGCTTGGGCACATATGATTTCAGGGCTGGCCACTTTGTAACACTTTGTATTGGCTAGCCAGTGAGGGGGTCATCCTTGGGAGAAGATAATTCTCCCTCTTTCCACAAATAGCCTGTAGCTATTTGTCTATGGGTGGGACCCTGGGACATTGCCCCCTTCAGGATCAATATGCCTATTGCTATTTTTAAGTCTTAATTAGGTAGCCATATTGTGGCCATATCATGAATGTAACTTCTTTGTCTTTTCTAGAGACATCCTCACAGCAGACTTCCTGGTCCTTTAGCTCTTGCAATTTTCTCAACCCTCTTCCTTAATATTCCTTGAGCCTCAGATACAGAAGTTATGTTGTGCATGTTTGTGTTGGGCTGGGCTCCCTTTGATCCATTTTTCTCTGCTATAACCATTGTGGTTTCCTATTATAGTCTCTGTTTGCTGCTAGAACAGCTTTTTTTTTTTCTGATGAGAGGTGAGAACTTCACTCTCCTGTGTGTATAGGCTATTGTTAGTAATTACACCAGTCTAGTAAAGTGCTGGCATTAAGTTCTCTTCTCTGACCCATGACCTCACTACCTAAGGTAGTTAGCTAAAGTTTTAGTACTAGGCATAATTGCCCTCCTATAGAGTGGACCATAAATCCAACGAGACAGCTATTATTTATGGTTGGTTACCAAGATGTGAGTATCACCAGTGAATCTTTAGGGATATCTTGGCCTGTTGGTTATCGTTGTAGCTAATATCATAGCTGGAGAGGACTATTGATTATGTACTGCCCTTGGAAGTTTATATAGTACTTTATGGTACCGTGAAAGTTAGAGCTCATATAAGGAGGCCTCCAGTTCAGATCCAGCATGAATCCTCTGGGTCCTGTGTCTGAAGTTTACAGACAGGCAACCAAGGGCGACAGCAAAAGCTTATTTATTTGAGAGGTCACTTTGAACTACCTTGATCAACAACTTGAAAGGAGATTTCTCATGTCTGTTACTGTGGTTTTTGTTAGATAATCTATGTCTCTTGTGGGGAGCATTGTCAGCCCAAAAGGCATAATGTGTGTAATATGCATGTGTGTGTGTGTGTGTGTGTGTGTGTGTATGGATGTGTATGTGCGTGTATGTGTATCATAAATGTATCTGTTTGTATGTGTGTATGTTGTGTATAATTTTTGGTATACGTAAGATAATAAGCGTCCTTGAGGCTTCACCAAACATCCTGGTGCTGTTTGTCCATTCTCCCTTCAGCCCAGCCCTTCTGTGTCGACTTCTTTCCATTCTTCCCCACTTCACACATTTGCCCAGATTTGATTTTTTTTTAAAGAGTCACTTTTTTTTTCTGTTACAATTTTCTGGAATATAACCACTGTGGGCATCTTGACATTATGGACTTACGGACTTATAATGATACAACTTTTCTCATGGGTTTGAGTGACTTGATCTTCTATCTCGGTATGTCTGGAGGTTTCTATTGAATTGTGAAAATTCATTTAAAATGTTAACATGAGAATAAGTCATCGTTATCTTCTATTTGCTTTGGATCCTTTAATTCTATAAATAGTATAAAGTTCAAAACAGTGTTGTGCTTGTCTTTGAGTCAGGGTTGGGGGTGCCCCTGGGAAAGAACCAGGAATGTAAAGGGATCCCCTCAGTCACAGAATGGAGAATGAGTGACTAAGGCCAGTTTCTTCCTCACTCGACTGTACTTGGAGACCTCCTCCCAGATGGAGAACAAACATGCAGAGTCTCCTCACGGCAGGGTGCTCTCCAGCAATGGCCTCCGGCCCCTGAGAGCATGCGCAGTGTGCCTCAGAAACGTCCTGTGCTCCCGCCTCTGGATTGGCTCTTGTGCTACCTCCACCAGATGCAAGCTGTCAGTCACTTCCACCCTGGTATTATATACAGCAGAAAGGCAGGGCTGAATTTCACAGAGTTGGGGTAGATCTCCAAGGGGTACAGACATAGGGGGGACCTGCAAAGACAACGATGGAAGAGAAAGCCTGCAAAGCTGTAGACTCAACTCAGAGCAAGAAGACACCACGAGCTGGGAGAGAGCTTAGGTGGCGCTAAAGCTCCCAGCGCACATACAAGCATGCGAAGGCACGTTTCCCACAAGGTGAAAAGCACTGTAGGATACTGTTGAGGAGTTGGATTTAGATTTGAAGAAAGCTGCATTTAAATCCCAACAATGCATAACCTTGGGCCTGACACAACACTCACACTCGCTAAACCTGGGCTTTCGGGTTTGTAAAATGAAGATCCTGACACGGACGTGGCCACATTATGAGCAAATTAAAGGAAACAATGACGTGGAAAGTCATTTGGCCTGGTGCCCGCGCTCAGTAGGAACTCCACAGATGATGCTTCTCTTTCAAGTGGAGACAATGCCTTTCTTCCAGCTACCCAAGGATAGACTCCTTAATGCAGATAAGTCATTTTGAAGGGAAAACAAAGCTACTCCATTAGCTCTGGAGATGGAGCTCGACGGAGTGGGATGCAGGGCTTGGGACGGGTAGTGAAGTAGTGGAAAGGAGGGGTAAAGGGACCTGGAGGGAGTGGGATGAACAGGAAAGAGCCTAAGGGGTGGAGCGTCTCTTCCTTAGAGCAGCCCGGTGAAGGGAAATGGCACCCAGAGAAGGTGTACAGCTGGCCCAGGAGGACTCCACAGCACTGGCTGGTTGGTGTCCTCCTGGAGGGGGAACAGAGTGAGGTGAGCCAGGCACGCATCTTGACAGTTGAGGGAATAGGCTGGTTGAGAAGCAAAGGTAAGTTACAGTGAAAGCAACAGGCAAGTGTGTGTGTGTGTGTGTGTGTGTGTGTGTGTGTTTGGCGGGAGGGGCTGAGCTAGGAGCAACTGTGTGCTTGTGGGTTTCTGAGACCTAGCTCCAAAGGGCTATGCTGAAAGCAGAGGGCAGGATGCCTGAGGAAAGCCCAGAGCAGAATCTGGGCCAGGTCATTCGCTTAGTTACTGTTTCTCACCAAAAAACGGCAAGTACAACAACAAATCCCAGGGTACAGCCTTGTCAGAAAACACCCAGGATTTGATTATGGCAGTAATTACCATCTAGCATCCTCTGGCGCAACAGATGCTCACATGCGTTCCTTGCCCCCTTGAAATGCCCCGCTTTCAAAAAATGGTGCATGAAATGGTAAAAGCCACCCCACTAATACTACAGATGGTGGACTCCAAAGTCATGAGTGTGAAACACTCGCTCATGGGTTTGAAATGCTCTGCTCTCTGAGCACTGCACAGTGAGGGAGTCCTATGTGTAAAGAGGGAAGAATATAGCCTCGAGTGATCAACTAGCTACAGTTGCCGCGAATATGAACTCATGGGTCTGTGCCCTGGGATGGACAGGGTGGATGGGAAGAAGGCGAATTACTTCCAATTTTATTTTCTGTGTCTGCTTCAATATCTAACCTAGGGTCAGGTACATAATTGTTGAAGGAGCTGGTAGATAAAGGAAAGAAAGGAGAAATTAGTTGTCTCTAGTATAACCAACTTTATAGCTTGCTTATGTGCTGTATTGTTCCCAGGTATCATTTAATTCGCCCATTGTCCCTATGAGGTAGAGAGTCATCACTGTCCCCCATCAGCTTCCCCTGCCCAGAGCAGAGAGAAACAGAGTTAAGTAAGAGACATAAAGCCTAGATTGTCAACAAAATACAGCAGCCCTAGTTAAATCAGAATTTCAAATAAACAATTAACCATTTTTTGGTATAGTATGCTTTAAATATCGCATGAGACTATTTGTACTAAAGGACCCTAAGAGGAAAGAGGAAATAGGTGAGATGACTTGGGTAAACTGGGGATGGGAGGTGGGGTAGAGGGAAGGGGTTAGGGATGAGAACACGAGAAATCAGAGTTGGAAGCAGGATGAAGGGGGAGAGTAATGAAAGAGATAACTTGATAGAGGGGGCCATTATGTGGTTAGGGAGAAACCTGGTGCCAAGGAAATTCCCAGGAACACACAAGGCTGACTCCAGCTAAGACTCCTAGCAATAGTGGAGAGGGTGTCTGAACTGCCCTTCCCTATGATCAGTTTGGGGACTACCCTAATTGTCATCATAGAGTCTTCATCCAGCAACTGATGGAAGCAGATGCAGAGATCCACAGCCAAGCACTGCACTGTGCTCCAGGAGTCCAGCTGAAGAGGGGGAGGAGAGATTATATGAACAAGGGGGAGTCAAGATCATGATGGGAAGCCCACAGAGACAGCTGACCTGGGCTTGTGGGAGCTCACAGACTCTGAGCCAACAGCTAGGGAGTTGGCATGGGACCAGCCTAGGCCCTCTGCAACTGGGTGGCAGTTGTGTAGCTTGGTCTTTTGTGGGGTCCCTAGCAGTGGGATTAGGACCGATCCCTGATGCATGAGCTATTTGGAACCTGTTCCCTATGGTGGGATGCCTTCCCCAGCCTTGATGCAAGAAGGAGCTTGGTCCTGCCTCAACTTGATATGCCATGCTTTACTGACTCCCATGGTAGGTTTACCCTTTCTGAATGGAGAGGGAGGAGGAGAGGATGTGGGGTTGTAGAAGGGATGCCGGGGGAGGGAAGGAAAGGGGAGGAGGGGAGAAAGGGGGAAATTGTGGTTGGTCTGTAAAATAAGTAAGTAAGTAAGTAAATAAATAAATAAATAAAAATTTAAAAATTATTTCTTCCTTATCTGAAACTCAAGTTTAATTCAGTGTTCTATATTTTTGTTCACTAAATCTGGTACCCACATTCAGGTGTAAGCTGAGTGAGGCTTGGAGCTGAGTTCCTGTGGTTCCAGATGCCACAGGACACACTTCAAACAGACTAAGAGCCACCTCTAGAGAGCCACTGAAAATGACTTAGCTTCTTGCCCTGCATCTCAGACTGCCTGAATTGTCTACCTTTGAGTCTATTTTAACATTTAAATCCTTTCTCAAAGTCACCCATTGCATCTAGATTTTGAAAATAATTGGTATAATGCGTTGTCTTAAATTTTTAAAACCTTCTTAGTATTTTTAATTTTATCTTCTTTTTCATTCCTGTTGAAGTTTGCTTTTTCTTTTCTTGCCAAAACATGGACTTTTCATTGTTCCACATTAAAAAAAATCACTTGTGTATGAGCAAAGGGCTTTTCTATTTAAATATTTCTGCTGTTGCTATTAACTATTGCTTTCTATACAATTTTATTTTTAGGTTTTTATGATCTTGGGTTGGATGATTTGTTTTTTTAAATCTTTCTATAATAAGGTTACATATTTTCTAGAAAGTATCATTATTCAAGTGGTTATTGTGAGTTTTAATATGCAGCCTCCTCCATTTTAATTTTAGCCAAAATGACCATTTTTATTTTTTCTTTAATTTACCAATTATTGGAAGGTAAGCTTTCAATAGTTTGAAGTGAGATTTTTCTTTGTATATCTTTTATGGACAATATTTTTCTTGACATTTTTCTCATCTTACTGTATACTTTATGTTTGCTTTGGAAGCAACTGTAATTTTCTCTGTGCCCTAATCCACTGACAGCATTCTAAGGACGAATAAAGCAATGTATATTTTCTCTTTATTACTATGAGGCATAAATGAATGTATTAAGTTTGTTAATTAGTGTTGAAGTTTTCCATAAGCTTCCTTTCTGTTATGTATTAAAGTGAATATTTCTGAAAGAAGTGTATCATGGTGTATTGATGTTTGGGGGGCACTAATGGGAATCAAATTGGGCTTCACATATGCTAAGCATGTCCTCTGCTTGAAGACCTACATTCTCAGCTGTGTTTTAGAATGTCTTCCCCCTCCTACTTTTTGAGACAGGGTTTCATGATGTAGCTTTGACTGGCCTTGATCTCAGAGACCCACCTGCCTCTGCCTCCCTAGCACTGGGATCAAAGGCTCTAGAATGTATGAATGAGAATAGACTTGGCAATCTGCTTGTTTTTCTAGGGGCTATCACCTGACATATCTCATGCTGTGTGTGATGGCTTGAAGCCCTTGCTGTAAGAACATCTTTATGTATGTTACCTTTTGTTGTGAAATAATCCACTTTATTCCAATCCCTTTCACCCTCTCATTGCCTCATATGCCGTAGGTCTACGACCCTGTTTCCACTTGGTGCTCGCCACCCTTGCAGGCTTTTCTCATTATGGCTAGGGGTTGGCACTGGGCAGAAAGTCCATTTCTTCCCAATCTTAGAGTCTTGGTTGTTTGATCTTTGAAGAAGCTTCACTGAAGTGTAGTTGATGTAGAATAAAACACACCCGTGGAAAAAATTACCATAGTGATTACTTTAATGACTGCTTAATGACATTTTCATTGTATTTTGTAATGGGGACAATCAATACAGCCATCATTGAGCTTAAGGAAACCTTTGGTTTTATTTTATGTTTTCTGAACTATTATCTTTCACTTGCTTCTGTTATTTCTTCTTTTTTTTCTCCTCTTCCAGCTTGGAATCCCACCTGTCTAGCCTTACAGACTTCTTGTTGGTCCATTTATCTCTCTTGCTTTTTTTTTATAGTAAGTTGACTAATCAACTCTTTTGCCAAAGAAAATTCCACTAGGAAACAAGGCTTTGTTTGAAAAAAAAAGAATCTTTGCCAATACAATCAAGATCATGGTGGAGGCATGTGAATCTACAGGTAGGAAGAGTCCCTGAGATCAAAAGGAATGAGAAGGGGGAACAAACACAAGAACACACTAAGGAAAACAAGAAAGAAACACCCACCAAATCAACCAAGGTAAAAACAATGATAAGGCAGGAAATGGAGTCAGGGTTCTCCAAGCTGAAGAACAGTTGGAAACTAGAAGAGAAGTGCAGAAGAGTTTGCCTCAGGAGCATGCTGGAGGACCCAATGCTGCTGACACCCCGATTTCATACTTTCAGCCCCCAGAGCTGGAAGAATTAACGTCTGGTGTTTCAAGCCACCAGTTTGCAATGGCAGCGGCAGGGAATAAATCCAGCCCTGCTTGTGTACTTGACTGGAGCGTGACCAGCTATTTAAAACTGTGCTCCTCACTTACGCCGTGTGCCAAACATGAGTGGGGAAACCCAGCTGAGCTCTGGAGACTCTACACTTTCCAGACATTTCTTCTGTGTCTCCACTGCTGGCTGTTCTTCACCAGCCAGCACTCCAGATGCCAGAGAGACGAGGGTTCAGCTGTCTTCTCTCTCACACTCTCCCCTGCAGATAGCCAGTGTTGTCTCTCGCTGTCTCCTACAACATACACACTGCTGCGTCTCCTTCCCTCACGCTCACCCTTTGAAAGTCCAGATAGCCTGTCCCTCTCACAGTGCCCTGTGCTGACTAATCAGCTGATAGCTCAGATTTAACAGGAGCAGACAGCAGCCCTAGACTTCCTAGCTGACATATTTGCTTCCTATTTCTTCCTCAATTCTTCTCATCTCAATAAATTACCCCGAATTGTGAGCCATCGTTGATTCCCCATTGACATGTTCCATTTCCAACACATCAGCTATTCCTTCACCACTTGTTATCACTCACAGCCCCACAATTCTGTTCACATGTGTGTGTGTGTGTAGAGGAGCACCTCAGATGTCCTACTCTATCCCTTTCTGTACTATTCCCTTGAGGCAAGACCTCTCATCAGACCTGAAGCTCACTGTTTGGACTAAGCTCCAGGTGTCTTCCTGTCTTTACTCTCTGAACCGCTGGGGTTAGTCCATGCAGGGCTTCTTCTTCTTCTTCTTCTTCTTCTTCTTCTTCTTCTTCTTCTTCTTCTTCTTCTTCTTCTTCTTCTTCTTCTTCTTCTCCTCCTCCTCCTCCTCCTCCTCCTCCTCCTCCTCCTCTCCTTCTCTTTCTCCCTCCTTGTCCTCCTTGTTCTCCCCCTCCTCCCCCTTCTCCTCCCCCTCCTCCTCCTCCTCCTCTTCTTCTTCTTTTGATATGTGGGCACTGAGGACTTGAACTCCTACTTTGCACAGCAGGTACTCTCACCCACTGAGCCATGTCCTCAGTTCCCAGTCCCCCTTTTTCTAAGGCTTCCACCCACACCACAATCAACTCTCTCAGATGGTGATAATGATGGCTTGATTGGTCAGTAGCCTCACACCTAGAGCTTGAACTACGAATCCAACCCATCTCTTCCATGAGCTCCTCTCCCCCTCTTCTCTTGTCCTTCCCATTAACCTAAAGAGAAACTCATACCACACAGAACGGCCCCAAGACCCTGCTAACTTGTGACATAAAATGCTAAGCACTGTGAAAAAATGCTACATGGTTGCCCAGTACCCAACCACAGCTCACGTCAAGCATTTATTTCCTGTTTATACTCTTCAGTACTGAGGTAGGTGAACTGAATTGTGGAGTTGTTTTATGCAGTCATTCAGAAATATAAGCTGAATGTCACCATCAACATGTGGCTCCCTTTCAAAGTCGCTCTACAATGATTCGCTTCCACTTCACTCAGCGAGAGAGGAAGGAACCTAAGGAGTAGATATGGGTGCCTTTTTATGGATAGAAAGGACTGTCACCCCTGCTCTCATTATACTGAACAGACTCTCAGCCTCACCCAGTTCCAGGGAAGCTGGGCCATGAGGTCCAGCTGTATGATCTTAAATAAGAGAGGGGAAGTCACAGAGCTTAATAAAATGCAATCTGTTAATGATTCCTTGGCCATCATTTTGGTGTCATAGGAAGGAAGCATTTGTCTGACCCAGGGAAAAGGCTTACACTGATGAGTCTTTGTGTACAGCCATACATAGGACATTTATATCAACCTCTACCCACCCAAGGCCCAAGGAACATTGTGGCAGAGAGGGTAGAAAGAGCGTAAGAGCCAAAGGATGGGAAGGACTGTTTTCTGGACATGGCTTGGCCATTGCACACATGAACTCCCAGGAGCTGTAGTTACCTGAACAAATCCTGCACAATGTCAAATATATCAAATGTCCAGCAAGGGTAAAATAGCGGCTCCTGAGGCTCCACTCCTAGCTGAGTAACTACTGGCAGTTGATGGTGGCTTGGAAAAGGATAATCACTTTTTGGAAGGGTGTGTCTGTGACCACTGTTAGGTTGCCAGTGCCACGCTGGGTGACACCACCTATGTGCACATGGTAGCATTAGTTGGATTTAGTGGGTAATTTTTCTTTTTTTTTTTTAAAAAAAGAGGACATGAACTAGGTTGGAGACTTTGGAGGGAAGAGGGAGTTGTTGAGGCAGGCAGTAGATTAATCAAAATGGATTGTATACATTTATGATGTTTTCAAAACGTAAGAAAAGCATATTATTTTTTCAAACTGACAGACCTCTCAGTCATGCATGTTCACAATTAGTACGTTCAAAGTACCCCTAAAGGTATGAAAGGATGTTTAACAAGATAAGCCATCAGGAATAGCAAATCACAATCAGTGAAATATCACATCACCCCCTAGAACAACTCCAATAAGAGACAGATGGCAGCAGATGCTGGTGAGTGCGCACGGTGGCATGGGCACTGTAGCCAGCATGTCCTCAACAGAGGAAGCACAGAATTGTCATATGGCCTACCTCTAGGCATATACCCCTAGGATGCAAGTATGGACTCATGCAAAAGCTTATACCAAAGTGTAAAGTATAACAGCCATAAGTACTAACAACTGATTGTTCATCAATGGATGCCTGCTCAAATAGGATGTGTTCTTCTCACACAGTAGAATATTATTTGTCAATAAAAATGGAATGATGGCATGATACGCACTACAGCATCAAGGAATCTTGAAAATGTTTTCAGTGAGTGTAGCAGTCATAAAAGCCATATGTATTGAGTGTCTGTTTATAAGAAATGTCCAGGCAGGCAAACCTGTAGGGATAGAAAATACTGTAGGTTGCCCAAGGCTAGGGTGCAAGGGTAAAGAATGAATGAAAGGTAGTTGCTCTTAGGTATGGGTTTCAGAATGATGTGACATTCTGACCAGGAGCTAGTTACACAGTTCCACTAATATATCAGAGAACATTGATTTGCATGCTTCGAGTGGTGAGTGATATTGTATATGGATTGCGTCATTTTATTTAAAAGAATAAAAATGAACACAATTAGTGTAAAAAATAGTCTATAACTTTCAAAGCAGCTCAGCAGAAGAGGGGGAAAATGTAAAGAAGGCAAACAGGAAATTGAAAGACGCAAACAGCAAATAAACAGAAAGCTACTCAACGATAATTAGATCTAAATATATCAGCATTCATAAATTTAAAATCACTTATAAAACACAGACAACAATAATTAGTATACTTGCTATAAATAATAAAGCCAAGCTTGTTGCTGTTAAAGATTTCTTTAGTACAAAGTCACAGAGAATATTTGTGTATAAGGAGGGGGAGAAGCTAAAACCATAAATATGTCAGAAGGATGCAAGTTTTGTAGCAGTGCAAGGCTGAGAACACTGGTGCAGAATTTGATGCACAGAGAATTTTAACAAATAATAAAAGGCTCTATGTATTTATCAAGTATTCCACCAGGAAATAGATCAGTTATGAGTATATTAGACATTATATAGAAATGAGCCAGATTTTAAATGTGGCAACATTGACAAATCTGAAAATGTATTTTCAGGTGAAGAAAGCAAGATTTATCTCAAAGCATTAAAAATGACACTTTTAGGGGTTTATCTCCAGAGGTGTGCCCTGCCCTTCTGTCCTTTCCCTGTTGTGCTCCCTGCCCACCACACACTGCCTGCCATGACGTAAGCAGCTTCCTCCTTCACACGCTCTGTTGTCCAGGTTTGTCTCACCATGAGTCCAAAAGCACAGAGCTAAGTGGCTGTGGACTGAAGCCTCTGAAATGTGAATTAAAACTAAAAGTAGCACTTCTGCGTGGCCAGCATGTTCCTTCTCAAGCATAAAACAATGCGAATTGTATGGAGATTAGTGTATAATTCAGAAACTTACTAACTTTATAGCATTTAAACAAATGCTCGAATCCCTTTCACCTCCTTTAATATAGTAATTGTGGGCTTTGAAGGCAGTGCAATGCCCTCATATATTCTAAGGCTGGGCCGTTTGTTTCAGTGACTTAGTTAAAGCCACACCCAGATTCAAATTTTGTATCCAGTACCTTAGATCACTTGGCCATGCTACCTCCTGAGAGTTTTGAAAATACACAAGGAGCCTCAAACAGCCTCCAATGTTCCATACAGGGGATAAGGAGATGGATAGAACACTCTCATCAGAGTCTCCCAGCTGTCAGGGCTGAAAGGAAAATAAGCACCAATGTCCTGTGATGAAGAGTGAGCTCTGAGAGGCACATTCAAGGCTCCTCTCTCCTGTGAAGGCAGTGGGTGAGGCAGGTGTGAATGAGGCAGGCAACTGCATCAGGCTGGGCTACATGGGAGTTATAAATGGTTTGGCACTTCTGTTAAGAGCATGTGGTGGGAGGTCCACATCCCCAGAGACGTAGGGGAGGAGTCTGCATGTACAGGTTTCTAAGATCAGTCCAGCCATACAAAGTAGAGCATGAGCCCGGGTAGTCTTCATGTGGTTCTAAAGTAGGACCCTAATTCTAGAGACGGGCAAGGTCTGAGGCAGAGCCTGCAGGTGGGGGAGTTGATAAAGGTGTCCCAAACTGAGAAGATCAGCACAAGATGGGGGATCTAGCTATCCCACTGATTGGAGCTTGGGTGATATGGGTGGAATAATTGACAAGGCTTTGATTGAAGAGACAAGTGAAGAGAATTGTGAACTCACTGCCTAGTGCTTCAGTCTTCAAAGACCATTGAGAAACTCAGTCAATGTCCTCTTGTCTCATGGCTGTGTTCTGTGCAATTGATGCAGGTGGGTGACAGAAAGTACAGGAAGAAGTGATTTGTAAGTTATTTCAGCTTGTAGCTTCTCGCTACTCCCTTGTAATAATTATCTTGAATTCGCATTATCTGCTTTATGACAAGGAACACTGACACCAGGATTGCCGTGCAGAGTTAAACCTCACTGAACTGTATTGCAATCAGAGAGCTGCTAACGTGTGTGTTCCAGACATATTTACAAGGTGCTGCGAGCTGAGATCCACAGGCAGTGTGCTATCATCGCCCAACACGGTGTTCCTTAATTATCAGCATGCTCACACTTCCTGCATAGCAGATTGGAATCTCTAGAAATAGCACAAACTTGAAAATTAGCGTTTTTTTCTCTTAAATAATCAGGGTGCTATATTTATAGCTTTTATGGAATCAGAATCTCTGTGAAGGTAAACTAATTTCACACTGAAGGTGAAGTAGTTTTCTCCCACCTCTGTGGTGTGATTCCCCCCCCTTCTAGATTTTTTTTCATCCACAGCATAAATAATTCTCTCTATTCCCCTTTTCTCCAAAGGAGTGTTTCCGCACTTGGCTTGCCCTTGTGATAATTCACTATGTTAGCAGGCAGCCTATGATGAAATGGAAGACTTTGCTTTCTTTACACTTACTAGTCTGTGACATTAGCAATACTTGATCACACGAACTGCACAATTTTTAACTCCAGAAAAAGTCCAAATGGTTTGTGTGGGTCACAGTTCTCAACCACATTTAAACTACTGCCAACCACCTGGCCAATAGAGAGAAGAAGAAAAGAGATGAGGGGGAAACTCAAACAGGGACCATGGTTGGCTGGGATTCTGGGTCCTTAGTATGAAGTGAAGTGTATGAGTTCAGTGTTTGGAGCATCCCTCCACATCTGGGTCCTCAGTATGAAGAGCAGTGTATGAGATCAGTGTTTGGAGCATTCCTCCACATCTGGGTCCTCAGTACAAAGTGAAGTGTATGAGTTCAGTGTTTGGAGCATCCCTCCACATCTGGGTCCTCAGTACGAAGTGAAGTGTATGAGATCAGTGTTTGGAGTATCCCTCCACATCTGGGTCCTCATTCTTCCTCGATTTTCACTCTCACCTGCATTGTGAGCATATGATAGCTTCTGGGAAATCCCACCTAGCCTCACTTTCCACGACGAATCCCTGCTCTAGGAAGCACTCTCCTGCCTCCTGTTAAAATGGTTGTCTGTCATTTAGTTTGCTCTTGTCCGTATGAAGAAGACAGCAGCCTGAGGAGAAGTGGGGGTGCCCCAGCAGCGAAGTACTTACTATGCATGAGGACCTGATTTCTGACCCTTTGTGTCCACATAAAAGCCAGGCATGGTGATGCGTGCCAGATGTGTTACATTTGGAGGTGAGGGGTGGAGACAGAAGAATATGTGGGTCTATCCGGTTAGCTAGTTTAGCAATAGGGGAAGTCTAGGTTTAATGAGAGGCTATGCCTCAAAAACCAATGTGGAGAGCAGTAGTGGAATATGCTTGACTTCCACAAGGGCATTCACGCACAAATAAAACACAGTGAGGGGAACTGATTCACCACTGAAGTTAATTAATACATGAAGGTGTGGATAACTTAACTCAGACCCATAATGACTTCTACTGAGTGAATATACTAGATCTTTTAGGACACACGCACACACACACACACACAAACTCACCATCATCTAAAGGGGAAAGCTATTATTAATTAGAAGTCACTTAAGAGAAAAACTGGCTAAACATAACAGAAAGATTTTCTTTAGAACCCAATTAAATATATCAAATATAAAATAGGTTAGTTTTTAGAAAATAGGGACATTCTAACACACAGTAGTGCATGTTATTAAACAATCACTTATTTTGTGAGGTATAATAGTGTGATTAGTTTTTAATTCTTCATCAGTTAAGGCATATGGTAAATAATGTATGGTATATCCATACATTATTTATGAATAAAATAATGGCATAGCTGAAGTTGGTTTTAAAATACTTCAGTCTCTGCCAGAGAGAGAGAGAGAGAGAGAGAGAGAGAGAGAGAGAGAGAGAGAGAGAGAGAATTGTTGCTGCTGTTTAAGGAAGTCATGAACACACTAGCCTAAGAAAGTTCCATGAGTTAGAGATCTGGCATGGATCTCACTGAGATGAAAATAGAGAGTTTGTGAGGGCTGCGTTCTTCTCTGGGGAGGTTTAAAGTCCACTTTCTGGTTCTTTCCAGTGTCTGGCCCTTTCCAGAGGGCCCTGGTTCACAGCCCTCTCTCCCATGCCAGCAAGGCTTTATTTCTAGGTCGTTCCTCCATAGTTCCATCTCCTCCGAGTGCAGTCAAGAAAGGCTTGGGCACATCTGGATGATCCTTGGGCACATCTGGATGATCCTGGACAATTTTCTCATCTCAGGGGACTTAAATTTCAGTACCTGCAAAGTTCTTTGCCACATACCATAATATATTCAAAGAGAGCTAGGATGTAGACTTCTTTTCAGCGGCGGAGGAGAGGATAAGGGTGGGTAGGGCATTAATATGCTTACAGCACGGAAGATTCATAAGCCAAGATTATCAAAGTGTAAATATTGATAATGTTGAATCTGGTGACAATGGTACTTCCCCCTCGCTTCCTTTAAACATGTGTGAAATGTCTCATCTTAAAAATCTACAATGAGTTAGGGACCCTGTAGCAGACTACAAACAATTCAGACAATGAGTTAGAATATAGTAAAGTTCAGGGAAATGTACTCAATATAATTCCAGTTTTATAAAATAAACAGCAGTTATTTTGCTTGCTTCCTCATCTATTTGTTCTCTTTTAAAGAACAGGTTTTGTTATTTAATTTTCACAATTCCACACATACTCGCAATGTATTCTGAAAGTATTCAATCCCTTATCCCTTTCCTGTCCCTTAGACCTCCCTCTTCCCAAGTGGTCCCCTACATTTCCCTGCCACACCCAGAACACAGTATTTCACAGGATCCTCTACCCTCCAGTCCTTACAATCTCACTGTCTTCTTTGTCATGGTGTTCCCTGGATCTTGACTGGGGTACTATCGATATGCTGTTTAAGGCTGAATACTCAATGGTTGTTTACTCTCAACATCGAGGCCAATTGCTTATCTTAGTATTAACTACCGCTCACTAAAGAAAGACGTTTCTATGGCCAAGGTGGATAGTATTGTTAGACCAAAGGTATAAACATAATGTTTAATAGGTGGTTTGGATACATATATATTTAGCTTAGTAGCAGTAGTAAGTTCTCCTAGGCCTATGGCACCCTGAACCATGGTACCAGATGTTTCCCATGGAGCAGCCTGCAAATCCAATTAGAAAGAAGTTGGTTTCTACTGACAACTGTGCCACTGTTGTACCAGTAGGAACATCTTGGGTGGCAGCTCAATGGTGTAGAATTTAGGACTCATAGGTGGGTGAGACTGCTGATGCCTCCCCAAGCTGGCATAGCACCTTTTGGCACTACCGACGCTAGTCAGTGCAGTAGAGGTTTCAGCTGACTTCCAGTTTAATTTATCTGCCGGGTGCTTCCCTTATCTTCAGCAATAAGGTCTTACTATCTAGTTCTAGTGGGTGACCAAGAATAAAAACAATTGCCAGTGTGTTTTGAGAACTTCTGGGACTTAGCTACCCATTCATAGGAAGATGCACCATATCTGGCATTAAGATTTGTGTTTAAAGATGTATTGATTCTGGAAGTAGTGTGACCTTATTTATGCCGAGTGCTTTCGTTCAAACCTTTCAAAATTAAAAGTCTTTTAATTACCTCATGGTACAGTGTGATTCTATATGGCTCTGCCCTATGTGCTAGGTCTGGTGGACTCATCTCTTCTTCCACATCTTGCCCTATTTAAGCCCTTCCAGCCCTAGTATTCCCCATTCAATACTTTCATAGATTGTTTTTTAATATTCCTCCTTTCAAGGCCTCCCCCGCCTTTCATGGGTCCATCCTGATCTCCACAGAGCCTTTTAGCCTTCATCCCCAAATACTCAAACGTGATTTTACAAGCTCCAGATCTGAACTTTGCCATAATCCCATTCTCTTATGTGTCACAAAATAATTCCTGTAGTCCCAGGAAGTCATCCAAGCTTTGAAAACCAAATCAAAGACAATCTAGACTCTGAATTGTAGACTGAAAACATTCTCAAACCATATACATTTTTTTCAAGTGTATGTGCCAGGGAATTAGAAGTAATGTTTTGTTCTCAAGATGAAGGGTTGAAACAAACCCCGATATTAACATGAATGATGTTCATAATGTGCTGTTAACAGAAGTGTGATTAGTTGCTCTACAAACAGCTTGCTCACTTTGCAAAATGGTTTGCCACAGGGAGCCTTGCAGAGAACTTAGCTCCAAAGAGTGACTGACAGCAGTCTTGGGGCCAGGATTTCTCCAAGGAAGGCCCTCAGCTTAGTACAGTGGTTCTCAACCTTTGTAATGCTGCGACCTTCTAATACAGTTCCTCAGGTTGTGGTGACCCCAAACTGTAAAATTATTTCATTGCTATTTCCTAACTGTATTTAATTTTACTACAATTATGTATTATAAATATCTGATATGCAGGGTATTTGATAGACAACCCCTGTTGAGAACCACTTGCCTAGTGGGTTGTTCTCACTGAGCCTGGAAATGGACCATAGCCCAGGTGCAGGTGTGTGCCAGGATGCAACCGCTAAGTTGCGCAGATGAGCTAGGGTGTGAGCAGGGGCAGTGCCTCTCCTGTTCTCATCTCTGAGTTAGATGGTTTTAAAGCCATTGTCAGACGCTTGCAAGAACGAAACTGGAGAGAACTATGGTCAGGACACCGGCTTGCCCAGCTGTGCCAGGTTAGCAGGTAAGAGATGTTAGAGTCCACGGTGAGGACCCACTCTGAAAAAGCAGGAAGATAAAGAGCTGAGCAGAATGGGGAGAGCTGCACCACTGGCCATGAGGTAATAAGTAGGGTTTGCCTTAAATAGTCAATAGAACAGCTGCTGCAGGAAAATAAAAGAGAGCAGGCGGGACAACAGGGAGTTCCCTCTCTCTCGAATTATATATGTGTATATGTGTGTATCCACATATATGAGGGAATATGTATGTTCAGCTCATGTTCTTAATAAACTATGGATTGAAAATACGTGAAAAAGAAAATCATGTCTGTACTGAACACACACAAATATTTCTTGTCTGTATTCCCTAATCAACATAGCTTACAGCAGATTTTGGTGTCTACATGGGGGCCAGGCATCAATCCTCATGGATACAATGAAATTAATAGCATATGTACATATAAACACATACATACACACGCATACACACACACACATATATATGTACAAGCACATGTATAGACACAAGCACAAGTACGCATGCAACCATAAATATACACCAAAGTATGTGTATACATTCTTGTACTTGTGTACATATAAGCATACAATATACACATGTAGTTGTATACATGTAAGCACATGTATATCACAAGTACATACATACACATGTATACACACAAACACTTATACGTACAAACACATACACATGAACATGTGTACATTTAAGCATATATATATACATAAATGAATGGCTTCTTTATTTTCTAATGTTGCATATTTATATCTTAATGATTTAGACACATGTGCATAATTTTGCATGCCTCTCCAACTGCTTGCTCAGGATAAACCTCATGACTATGTACATCTACCTCAATGTGGCTGACTGATCAGCACTGAACTTATAGCTGATTATCTTTCCATCAAGAATAGCTGATTCACTTCACCAACTAATGCTTCCATATTTGCTTAGCCTTTCCAGTTTCATGAGTATAAAAGATACCCTGGAATTGTTTACACTTGCATTGTTTGATAACTGATGTGACTGTGCACTTAGTCCATGGTTAATTTCCATATGAAGTATGTAGAGATGATTTAGAGATGCAAATGGAAGCAGCTTCTGCTTGGATGGCTTAAGGAAGGCTAACCTCACAAAGTGAAGTATAATCTGAGATCAGAACTCAAGTAGGACTTGGCCACGGCCAGGAAAGGATATAGATGGCAAAGAGTGAGCGAGGACATAGGAGAGAGAAAGAGCATGTAGCTGGAAGGTAGGACAGTGTTTGGGGGCAGTCCCCCACAGCGGCTAAGAGGAAGGACCTGGGTCCTGTTCTGCTGTGCACTCGCATGTGATCTTGGGAAAGCCGTCTAGTTTCTCTGCCTTCGTGTCCTCGTCTATAAAACAGAAAAATAGGGAATTAAAAAGCATCTGTGCTTTGGAGTTTTGTGAAGATCAAATGTGTGGCTATTTATAAAGTATTCAAGACAATATCTGGTAAAAAGCAGAATAGAAATCCTTGTTAAAGTAATTGTTCTAGTTTGCTTTCTGTTGCTGTGATAGAACATCCTGACCAAAAGCGATTTATGGAAAAAAGGGTTTATTAGTTTATACTTCCAGGTCACAGCCTATCATAAAAGAAGTCAGGGAAAGAAATCAAAGCAGGAACCCGAAGCAGAAACCATGGAAAAGTTCTGCTTGCTGGCTCATGCTAGACCTTACTTACTCTCTGACTGACTCAGGGTCTTTTTTTTTTTTTTTTTTTTTTTTTTTTTTACATTGTTACCATGGCCTGGACCTTCTCACATCGATTAAAAAGACAATACCCCACAGACATTCCCACAGGTCAATCTGACCTGAGCAGAACCTCAATTCAGACTATCCCCTCCGATGATTCTAGGTGATGTCAAGTTGACAATTAAAGCCAGTAATAAACAGTATTATATTTCTAGTCCTTCTCCTGGTTAGTTTTTTTTGTCAACTTGACACAGCCTAGAGTCATCTGAGAAGATGAAACCTCAGATGGGAAAATGCCCCCTTCAGATTGGTTTGTAGGCAACTATGTGAGGCATTTTCTTGACTGGTGATTGATATGTTTGATTGTGGGCGGTACCATCTCTGGGCATTTGGTATTGGAGTCTATAAGAAAGCAGAATGAGGAAGTCAGAAGGAGTAAGACAACAATCCGTATTCCTCTATGATCTCTGCTCCAGTTTCTGCCTCCAGTTTCTTATTTGAGTTTTCATTCTGACTTCCCTTAGTGATAAATATGACCTGAGAGTTATAAGAGGAAATGAGTCCTTTACTCTCAAAACTTATTTTTGTCAACATTTTAGAATAGCAATGGAAGCCAAATTACTATAGATACTGGTACCAGGAGTGGGGTATTGCTGCAATAGACCGGACCGTATTACGAGAAGATCGTGAAGTTTTTGGAGTTTTGGTCTAGAAAAGTGTTCAGAAATTAAAAAGCTGTTGTGAAACCATGGAAGATAATGCTGAGAGCAGTATAGACTTTGGGAACTTGCCTTGTGAAGTCTCGGGGAGAAGCAAATATTCTGTTGGGCTGCTTGTGTGATATTTTCAGTTAAGAGTCTATGACTCTGGCCATCTGGAGCTGGATAACTGTGATTAAAAGAGACCAAAACCATTAAAGGGAAGCCTTTGCTTTACTGGGTCAATTGAGCTGGTTAGCTAAGGCTGAAGACTCAGACATGATTAGGAGAAGTCCAACACTGCTGAGGTCAAATCTTCAGGGAAGTGCTCCTTTGAGTTTTCTCAGAGAAGCTGCGATCCAGAGGGTGTAAAAGCTGCACTTGGTAATGTGTAAGAGTCTCCCACATAGTACAGGTTTTGAAGACATGGAGGAATCATGGAGAGCATCTGAGGCTTAAAATCATGGGAAAGGCTGGGAAAGGCCATTGGTGAAGATACAGCCTCAGCTGCAGTGGTAACCCTTGGACTGAAGAGGCCATGGAGAAAGACTAAGGTTGAAGCTTGCCACCATGTGGCAAGGCTGGAGTTTCTGCAAGAGAGCCCATGGAGACTCCAGCAGTGTGGAGACGCCAGTGCTGTGGGGTGACCACGCACAACAGCCGCAGCTCTAGTGTGGAGCTGGCCCAGTTCATTGAGGTGAGCTGGGTGTGCCACGGATGACAGGGCTAGAGAAGTGCCAGAGTCCAGGCCTGCTGGAGCCCAGAGGATTGGGAGAGGTTCCCAGAGATCAACTGCTGAACTCTTTACATTGCTGAAGTTTGGTTTCCTTTGACTGTGTCCTGGTTCTTCCCTCTTGCAGGAAGAAAACATTTAACTTATTCTTGATGTTCAGGAGAAAGTCATTTCCCCATGGTTTCTCCATCACCTCCGGCTTACAGGTTCCTGCCTTCCCTTCCCTCCGTGGCCTGTGGCCTGGGATGAGTAAGCCAAACAAATTCTTTCCTCCTCATGTTGCCCTTAGCTGTGGTCTTTATCACAGCAGTATATGGAAACTAGGACATCCCTCAGCATCTTTCTGTAGCACCTTTGGCTAACTCTCACAGGATCTTACTCTCCCTTTTGACACTAGGCAGCTGGGACCTGGAGATCAATCTGGAACAGTTTGGGAACTCTGAATCCCTAGGTCCAAACTACATCAGTATCAAGTTGTTTCCCAAACGGGAACCTCAGGGACATGTGGGAGACGTGCAGTTGATGTGAACACAAGAGAGCATCAGAGGAGCATCCTGAAGGCAGGCCATATCTGATGAATGGGGAGTTGCTGGATGAGCCTGTACACAGGTGAGAACAGGGGTGCAGGGATGTGTTACAATACAAGGCTGAGCCCAGCTCTAGATTAGCTTGACACAGAGCAGTAATCCACCCTCCATTTCCTGAATGCAAATGAAATCTGCCCCAAGTTCACACAGCAGCTTGGCACTTGTATGAAGCAGGTGCTTAGAGTATGAGTTAAGATCAAGAAACCCATCTCCACATAGGAACACCGAAGCAGAGCCATAATGCAGCCCATTCCCGTTTTTAGGTCCCACTGAGCTGCTGCTCAGGCCGCAGGAGACACCATAGGAGTGGTAGACTCAGGCTCAGAGACTCAGCATGACCCTGCCCCACTGTGGGTGTGAGTAAGGACACAGAGATGTGGAATACGGGCTGAAGAAAATGTCAAAGCCAGGTGTGCTCGGGACCTCAGGGCGAGACAGACAAGAACTTTAAGGGAGGCCTTGTTATTGGTTTGTCCCTCAGAGGCGGCGTGGGTCTTCTAGATTTCTCAGCCATGGTGCTTTGGGTCCACGGCTGATGCTGCAGTCAACATGCAGTTTTTGGGACATGGTGACTTCTTGCTCCAATGATACTGGCTTTTATGTGTGGCCTGACGTTTTATTTATATTACAATTTAATTTGGGAAACAGAAGTATAAAATTGTTTTCTTGGTCCAATGACAAATATAATCTAGCGTTTTATACTTCCAATTTCAGGCATTAGGAAAGAGTTGGAGGAACTCTGTTCCTCAAGTACCCTTTACTTTTCTAAGCCTCCTATTGCTAAGAACAGTTTTACCACCTATTCCCTCTGCCTGTCCTTACCCCTGCCCATCCAATGCCCTCTCACGGAATTGCTGTTGCTTTAACCTCATACACTGTTCTCGGTCAGCAAAGAACTCGAGATTCTCAATGGAGGAAATTAAAGTAGAGAGAAACTCTGGAAAAAATATACCAGACTGTCATGCTTCTCAAACTTGTATATTAGAAACATCTGGAAGGTTTTTCTGGTGCCAGTTGGCGGTCTCTTTCCCCATGCAGTTGCTAATTTAGATAGCCTGGAGTGAGGAGCCTCGATTTGCTCTTCTTGGAAGTTCTCGCGTGTTCCTGTTTTTTCCTGGGCCAGGTGTCCAATCAAGACTGCTGGCCTAGGCTTAGCTGCCTCCGGGAAACCCAGCAGAAGCAGGCACCTATGGGTGGGCAGCAGTGGGAATGTGTAGCTGAAATCTGGTTAGGATATAACACCTCAAAGATATGGGCCTGCTTACTCCTCAACTTCTCTCTCCATGCAGCATAAAATTCTTTCTTGGGGAGCAGAGGGAGAGACGAAAGATCAGCAAGGAAGCCAACTACACCAGAGGCTGAGCTGCCTTCTCACATGTTCATGGCACTGTCTTGGTGCCCCTTACCCATTTCATGATATACCGTTCCTCCCATTTGCTTGTGTATATTTTCTTCCTCATACCTCATACTTCTTATCTTACTGTGAATTCACCGAGGACAGAAGCTGGGTTGATCTTCACTTAACCATCCATAAAAATATTAGCTGAACACTTAGATCAGCCATTACACGTCTGATTTGTACCTAACCTCCACCATTTTACACTATAACAAACGGAGGGCATCATTCTTGGGCAGCTTCTCCCTCAGGCTGGTAATGCGGTTGCCCAAACCTCTAGATTTATGTTCTCAGAATTTCAAGTCATGAGAACAGAGGAAGAGGTCTTTAGATGTCTACTTTTGCCAGTGCAGACCGGGGATAAGTTTAGAAAGCAGAACAAAAGATGTAGCCAAAACTACCTACACTGGAAGTTAGTGAGTCAGGCTGAAAAAGAAAAACCTAATTTCTGGCCCTTTCTTCTCTTGGGGGTATTTGGCACCTTGCGAGATTAAACTGTATCTGGGAAGATGAATCTTTTGAGGATGGATGTAGGGAACAATAATGTAAATTCAGAATGAAAGATATGGCGAAGGTTGGTGAATACTCAAGGGCCTTGGTTAAGGCTAAAAGTGTCCCTCCTAAGAACAGAGTTACACTGGACATAGGCTGTAATACACAACTGATCGTAAGTCCAGTTTGAGCCATTTCAATTTTTGTCTGGGTTTAGTTAATCTGGGCCCTTCCTAAATTTCTGATAGAAATAAGAGAAAATTATTTTGGAAAGAATATGACATTATCTGGTGGTTCAAATCATTACTTCAGCTATTCAGACACAATATCTGACATGTGATAAAATTAGTGAGTCTAGAAAAAGATGAAAATAAAATGACTAATTATCAAGATTAGTGAGTTTATAATATAACATACCTGTAGGGTATCAGGTTATGGCAATTTAAAGTACAGCTGGTATGCTTTAGAAAAATATAAGAAAGGGAGAAATTGCATCAAAGGACAAAAATGACATTAAATGCATTAAAAGCATCAAATGAAAATTTGGAAACTAATGATATGGTCATGCGGAATTAGTCGCGACATTTGGTTAGATCAGACAAAAAGTGAAGAAACCGGCGGAATCGATATCAGGGGATAAAGTGAGAGTGAGGGAAAAGAAGGAAACTACGCACTAGCACACACAGGTAAGAAAGATACAGCAGACACAGCGGAAAGGTCTCACCTGGCAGGACCATGAGAACAGAAACATGGGAAAAGCAATTATCTGAAGTTCAAGGGGCTGAGGAATAAAAAGAAAAGCACCAAGAAACATATCAAAACAATTTTGCAGACCCTAACCAGAACTCACACGAAGAAAACTCTACCCAGACACATTGTAACAAGATGCTTGGAAGGCAAGACAAAGGGAGAGCTCTGCTAAGTGTCTGGAAGAGTCTGGGGAAGATGCTAGCCTCAGGACAGCAACAGTTCCTCTCAAGAGAAACTCTTAAATCCAGAAGATGAAATATGGTGTCTTTAGATGACGCAAGATTATGAATGTGAATTTAAAATTATATAGTCTGCAAAACAATCTTCAAAAATAAAGATGAGAGTTTGGGAAGATGGCCCAGCAGGTGAAAGAACTTGCCACCTAAGAGCAAGGACCACAGCCCAAATTCCCAATGCTCACATGTCTGATACCCCAGCACTCCCACAGGGAATGTGGAGGAAGATGAAGCCGGAGAGCCAGCTGCCCTGGTATATGCAGCAAAAACAAACAAACAAACAAACCCCTCCCCAAAACCCAGCAGAGATTTCACTTCAACCGCTGTGGAAGACAAGGATTGTGGTGACACTTGAGGTTCTCCTCTGACCTTCATATGTGATATGTCACATATATGCCCACATTCATACACTAACACATGCACACCACCCATCGTAAGCATGTGCACGCACGCGTGCGCGCGCGCGCACACACACACACACACACACACACACACGCATCATGAAAAGAGTAATTTTAAGATAAACTCTAACAGAAACAACTACTATACAAATGGATTTGCTGTGGAAGCTACGGAAGGGAAGTTGTTAGGCAGGGTGATAATTAGCCTGAATAAAAACAGAGATGAAAGAGCGAAGAACAAAGGAAGGTAAAGGTGTGGGAGCAGGGTTAGTGAGTCGCTACAGCTACAGAAAACATGTATAAATCACAGAGTAATACAGCAAAGTCACCCACGTGGTTGGAGGCCCTTGGTAGTTAGAAGGAAGGAAAGAAGAAAAGGAAGGGAGAGAGGAAGGAAGGAAGGAAGGAAGGGAAGAAGAAAGGAGGGAAGGAAGGAAGGAAGGAAGGAAGGAAGGAAGGAAGGAAGGAAGGAAGGAAGAAAGGAAGGAAGAAAGGGAAGAGGAAGGGAGGGAAGAAGAAGGTTTTGGAATGTTGAAGTAGGAAGGAATGGACTGGTGTGGTACTCGAGCAAGCTCAGCCCAAAACAAACTATTAACTAGTATTTGAGCTACCTAAGAAATAAGTGTTTCTAATTCCACTTTAAAGAGGTCACTTGTTCGATGGAAAGTATTACATTCTTCAGAGGAGTGTAACACACTCCAGGCTGCACCCCAAACATCCAGGAAACTTCACCAAATTCCCAGCAGGGGGAGCCAAAGCAATGTGACCCAAGGTCAGAAGACCAAGCGGAGGTCAACAGAGAGATTTGCTCAGGCTCCTAAGCCGTCAGGAAAGGTGGAGAAGCTGTCATCGCCAGGCCTGACGTGGTAAATGAAAGCATGCTCTCAATGAACAGAAGAAAAATCTTATTTTTAAAAAAGAAACCATAAAAAGGAACAAAAACAGAGTGAAAAATATAATAACTGATGTGAAAAAAATCCACTGAATGAATTTAACAGGACAAAGAGGCAAGCAGTAAAAATTAGTGAAGCATTGATGCTTATACAGATGCTTCTCAGCTTACCCTGGGGCAGTGCCCAGTAAACTTATGGTAAATTGATGAGGAAATATGCATTCAATACATCTTGGCAATATAACACATTGTAGAATATATATGTATATATATATATATATTAATCTGGGTAAAATTGTGTGGTCAGCTGGGAAAAACCAAACTGAAGACTGCAAATGCCATTGCTTTTTTTTTTTAAAGTGTGAGTCAAACTACCTGGATTGTTGTTAGAGCAGAGGCAAATGGATATTGATTGTGTGAACTAAAGACAATGATATCAGTGCAGGGTTGGAGTGTGTAGACGTTCATTATAAAAGGTGGAAGCAGCGAGGGGTAAGTACAGTTACTGCACGCTTAAGCTCCCCTTGTCTCTAGGCGTGGTAGATGTACAATCAATAGTAGCTGCAGGAAGGCATGGATGTGTGCTAGTCTCTGGAGTGGAGGAGGATCAGAAGTAGCAAGTGTAACTCTGAAATCATAACTGAAACAAGAGCTGGAGTTTGAGTGAGGGAACTGAGGTCTGCCTGGTTAGTCCTGAGTTACAGGAACTCCTGAACCAATTAGATAGCCTGGTGTACTATACAATTTCCCCACCCCACCTTTGGATAGGCCATGGTAACCAACAGGAGGAAGAAGAAATGATCACCGGCCCCTTCTGAGTCCAGACCTCAGAAAGTTTGCCTGTTCTCCATCCTCTTTCACATCTCTGACAATGATGTCAGAGCATGGCTAAGCATGTGACAGACACATGCAACAGAGTCAGACCAACAGTGTTAGCAGAGGCCAGCCTGAATTAGCAATTGGTCAAATGACCACCCCGGAAGTGTAAGCTCCACCAGCAGAGGCAACAAATGCCCACTGTCCTGATTCATGAATGACTGGTAGCCTCTGCCTGTAGCTGGCAACACCATAGGTGCAGAACCTGAAGACTCAAAGCTTAACTCTAAGTAGTAAACCCAGGCTTGTACACGTGACCCATCAGTAGGCATAGGAGTAAGAACAGCCCAGCCTCCTTTTGGAGGTCAGAGTGGTTTTATGGCCCAGTAGAGTTCCTGGGGTCTCCTAATGTCACATTTCATGGGGCTGGAAGTGGGTAGGAATGTGCTTTTAGAAGAAGGACATTATGTTGTTTGAGAAGTGATTTGTTCTCCTCCCTACTGAGACCGCACTCCTCCTGATGGTCCTCTCAATAGCTCCTTTAGGAGAGACGGCTGAAAGTGGCGTTTTTACGGAGGCTGATTGCCAAGCTCAGCCCCAAGGGCCAGATTCGGAGAGCCAGCTGGGATTAACAAGAGCGGCGCCATTACAATCCAGGATAAAGTCTCCTGTTTGATTTGGGTAAATGCATGGTATTTCCATAGCACTTTATCCCTTTATTTATTTCTCGATTATCTAGTCCATTGCTGGGCAGGAATGAGCGAAAATTGCGGCAGAGAAATTTACGCTCACAATCAGGATGCATTTCTGATTGTGTCGCCCGGAAGACCTGGAAAAGGGCTTCTGTGGGCCCTTTGTGAAGTCTCTTTCTCTCCTGGGGTTCATGAGAACAGGCTTAGAGAAGATGGCTGGCCTGGGGCAGAGGGCTGGATTGGACAGTTGCTTTTCATCCTTTTGGAGACAGAAAGCTCAGGGCGTCTTGACACTGAGGTCTCAGAGCTCCGGTTCCCTTTCTTCCTACATCCTGACTCATGGCAAACAGTTCTCCTCTGGTAACCAGACCTGCTTTCCAGCTAAGGTGACTTTCACTGCTGGCCCCACTGGCCCAGTAAAATCTTTCAGTTGAATTTGGAAGCTATGATTGGTGTCTTGAGAAGGGACATAGATTTAGAGTTCAGACACCCCAAAACATCTCTTTATCTCTTTATCTGGATGAGGTTTTGTTCAGATTGCTGGTCAGAGTGGTGTCTGTCTCCATTCCAATACAGGAGACAAAACTTAAAAAACAAACAAAAATACAGGGTGTGGTTATGTGGCAAAAACAAAACAAGGTATAGCATTAGCGACAGACAATAGTTGAAGATAGAGTATTCCAGACATGGTGGTTGTCAGAGGCTGTTCTGAGGAAGGCTGTTCTCCGAGTGCTGAGACCAGAACTGATGCAGGGGGATGTAAAACATGAAGGCCAGTGGAAGGGCCTGGGGCTGGAGTCTTCTGGAGCCGCTTAATGGAGAGCCAAATGTTCAGTATGGCTAAGCTGAAAGAGCCAGATGGAACACGAGTGGAGACGAGAGCTGGCGTCCAGGCTTCCAGGGTTTGTAGGACACACGGGCCTTTTGGAATCCCTTCTGAATGCCGCAGGACCAGAATAGCTGTGTGAAAGGTTTTGAGCTATGCGGTGTCAGGATTAGTTATGTGTCGTAAGTCGTAAGCCGTCACCCCGGGAGCTCTGTTAAAGGTCTGTAGAGCAAGATTAGGGTGGGCTGGGAGGTTCGGTGGGAAGCCATGGCAGCCACCCAGCTGAGAAGATCGGCTTGGCCTGGGGTGGTGGCAGGAAAGGGATGACCCATTTTGATACTGAGTCTGAATTCTGGCACTACCTCTTGCAAACCGTGACCTAGGGTGAATTGTTTAGGTTCTTGGAACTTCAAACATTTTCAAATAAAATCGAGGTAAACATACTTCCTCGACACTCACTTTGACGGTGGATATTTGAGTCGTGCACATATGCCGCTATGAGCATCCACTTTGGTTTGCATAGACACTCATCCACCCCTGAAACCCAAAACAGTCCAGCATCTTTATACTTGTGCCCTTTGAGCCTTGCTGAAAATGGCTTGGGGTTTATATATGCCCAGGAGCAGAGCAGTGGGGTAAAGGAAAAAAAGAAAGAAAAAAGAAAGAAAAAAGAAAGAAACAAGACTGCTCCCAGATTTCAGCACCAGAGGAATGAAAAAATAAAGAAGGTAAGGACCTGACTGCTCCAGGGTATGGTGGAGGAGAAGGTTTGTTGTGGATAAAAAAAAAGGGGGGGCACAGCTGGAGGCAGGGACATCTGGAAGAATCCAGAGTGCACCTGTGATCCTTACTCATGTGAGGAGGGGGAAGAGAGAGGGGAGAGAGGGGAACCAGCTGCAGCAGGCAGGAGACCCAAAAGAAAGAGGGGAACCAAAATGGCTGGATTAGATTGGGAAGGACTGCCCAGTCCCTGGACTGGAGAAGTTTAGGATCGTTGGCAGGATATGCCAAGCAGGAGGGTCCCGTAACAGGTAGGGACTGAGGGATGGAGGGAACACCTGGTAGCTAGGTCCACTCGGATAGGTTAAATAGGCTCCTCAGGCATTTGTCCCTGTTTTGAGACCTAATGTGGGGCTTCAGATGTGTGTGTACGTAATGTGATGGGCCACCATCAGGCTGGTTTCTGGAATGACTGTACCGTAGCACATGGAAATTGTAATGTTTCCAACCTTCCCGCCAGCGCTTGGCATTATCTAGTTTTACAGCTTTTCCAGTTTAATAAACCTCTAATAAAATTGTTAATTAACATTTTTTTGATTACTAAAGTGGCTGAATGTCTTTCCATGCTTCCTATGCCCTTTGAGTTTCCGTTTCTAAACGGTTAAGCCACAGCCTTTGAATATTTTAATTTGGGGTTGTTTACTTGTCTTTTGACTCATTTACAGGACTTTCTTGTAGTCTCTAAGTAATATATTCTCTGTTGATATCAAATGTTACAAACATATTCTTTCATTCTGTCGCCTATGCATACTCACTAAATATCTGTCATGGAACTGAACACTGCATGATTTTGATATAGTCGAGTCTACCTACGGCGCTGGTGCTTTTGAAGTACTGTTTAAGGTGCTTCTCTATTGCTGTGTTGCCACACATTCTTCCGCATTTAATTCTGTCCATTTCAGATGGTTTTTGTATGCGTTTAGATCTTTCATCTATTTGGAAGAGAACAATATATTAGGTAAGGATTCGGCTTTATCTTTCCTGTGTTCTAGCTTCTCCAATACTGTTATTAAACAATATTATCTTTGATTTGTACTGCTGTTATCACATAAGAAATATGATAATAGGTCTGCCTTGGCTCCCTGTTGTGTGCTATTGATCTGTATTTTGTTTGTAGGCCGATACCTGAGTGTTTTTATTACTTTGGCTTTATAGTATATTTTATTATCTGATAAAGTGGGCTTATCCTGTTTATTTTTCTTCTCTGGGTTGTTTTTATTTAACTATAGATTTTTTATTTCTTCCATAGAAGTCATTGAGGTATAACTTGCATACATCAAAAGTTATAGGTTCAAGTTCATTCAACCGAATGTTTATTATCTCTTAGTGTTTTTATTTCATGGAACACCTCACCAATTTATGTAGAAGTATAAAATCCTGTAATTATCTGAGAGAACCTAAAGTCTAATATACTTTTATCAGCCCTACCCCATATTTTTCCTGTGGCTTTCTGTCAGTCCCTCCCCGCACCGTTGTCATTACCTGTTTATGATTTCCATAGATTGGTTTTACCTGGTTGAGAACTTCATATCAATGGAGTTAGGCAGTCGCTATCTTGTAGGTTTAAGATCAATCATTGTTGCAGGTATTAATATTCGATCCATTTTATCGCAAAGTAAATTATTTTCATTTTCCTGCTGAGGGACATGTGCACTGCTCATGTTTCTTACGCTGTGTGAAAAGTTATTATACATATTACAGCAAAAGTCTTGTGGACATGTTTTTCATTTCTCTTTGTAAAATATCCCAATAAAAGATCTCTGGTTCTTAGTGTGGGCTTACATTTGCCTTCGTTAAAAGGACAGACAGACACATTTCAAAATCATTACCCTGAAGTCTTGGAGTCCTAGCTGTCCCACATTCACTGGCACTGAGGGCTGCTAATGTGTCAGACAGAAGCCATGCACCTTGTTCTGCTTTTAATTGCCATTCCCCTGGTGACTATGACATTGACATCCCCTGGTGACTATGACATTGACATCCCCTGGTGACTATGACATTGAGTTCCCCTGGTGACTATGACATTGAGTTCCCCTGGTGACTATGACATTGAGCATCTTATTGGCTATTCTCTTTTGAAGTGATTTTTTTTAGATACTTGATTGGTTTTTTTTTTTGGATTATTTTTCCAAGATTGACTTATAGGAACATTCAGTATGTTCCATTTGTTGGATTTGAAACTTTTGCCAAACAAATAAAGAATGTTTTTCCAATCTGCCTTGCTCTTTCATTTCTTTTTGGTTAGTAGAAAGTTTTAATTTTGTGGGTTCCCAATTTACTGAGTTTTTTTAAATTGAAAATTAGAGTTAATTGCTTTTCAGTTTTGATTAAGAGACTCTTACCCACCTGTTCTGACTTTGCTTCCTGCCGCTGTGGTAAACACTCTGTCTGGAGCAACTTAGGGATAGAAACATTTATTTGGCTTAAACTCCCAGGTGACAATCCACCACTAAAGAAGTTAGGCAGGATTCAAAGGCAGAAACCATGTAGGAACATGGGTCTGCTTTGTCCTGCTCACTGGTGCATGCTCAGTTAATTTTCTTCTAGAGTCGGGGTCCTCCTGCCTAGGGATGGTGCTGCCCTCAGTGGGTTGAGCCTTCCCACATCAATCTTAAGCAAGACATCCCTCACAGGCAAGGCCACAGGTCAGTCTGATCTGGAAAATCTCTCCTCCGAGACTCCCTCAGATTATGCTAGGCTGACAACTGAAACTAAATAGGATCCCACTCCTGATCACAAAGCTGTGTTTTATTTTAATTAAGAAAGTTTATGGTACTAGCTCCTACATTTAAGTATATAATACCAATTTTTATATATAAGCTTGAGACAAATTTGAATGTTAATTTTCCCTCTGCAAAAATTTCAAAGTCTTTAAAAAAATATTTTCTTTCTCACGGAATTAGTGTGGGACCTTGATGAAATATCAATGCATTGTGGACATATTGGCATTTCCTCTTCTATTAATCTCTATGCCAACAGCACAGCACCCCAGTTACTTCACTCTCCTTGTAGATTTTTGGTAGAGTAGGCTCTTCCACTCTTCTTTTTCCACACTGTTTTGGCTTTTCTAGAACGTTCACATTGCCACTTAGAGTTTAGAATCATCTCTTTAATTTCTTTATAAAAGTCTTTCGAAAGTTTTGATTGGGTTGCATCAGCTCTGCAGGTCAACCGAGGAACAAAGGACAATTTCCCTAGGCAACGCAGGTGGAAGCTCTGAACACCTCATAGGGAAGTCTTCCTGTGTTCCTGCTGCCATGTAAGCTATATGCCATTCTTAGAAAACTCCTTTAAGCTCTGCATAGAGAATGGCTTGGAATTGTGCTGAATTTATAGACTAATTCCAGGGTAGTTGGTATTCTTATATTTTATTGGCATGCATTTATTACATATGGTCCTGGGCTCCATAAGGACATTTTTAGATGAGCATGTGACAGACTTCGGCGTGTTTTATGCGCCAAGTTTCACCCCCTTTTCTTGTCTACTCCCCTGTTCCTTTAAATGAATTCTCTTCTGCTTTTGTATCCAACTGAGTGAAGGGACAGCCTACAGAATGGGAGAAAATCTTTGTTAATTACACTTCTGACAGATTAATATCTAGAACACTTAAAATGCAAAAAAAATGAAATATAAAGAAACCAAACAGCCCAGTCAATGAATGGGCTAATGAAATGAGCAGGCTGTTCTCAAAGGATGAAGTACAAATGGCTAATAAACACAGGGAAAGTGCTGTGTTCTTGAAGTCCTTAGCTGTGCCATCTGGGACTGTGACACACTCTCTTATTCAGAGTGTTGTTTAGACTGGGCTTTTATTTTTTAGATCTTTAAGATTTCTTCCATGAAAGTTTTAAAATCCTATATATTTTATAAAAATTTTACAATTATGAATTGTATCGTTTAAAATGCCTAGTTGATTATTATTAGTGTAAAGAGTTTGTCAGGCTTTCTTTTTTCCTGGTTTGACTCTGCTGGTATTGACAGATCTCTATGACATTTCCAAGTATTGAGTGTTTTATCTATTTTTTTTCAAATTCTCCTTTTTCAGTATAATACAGTTAGCTATAACCACTGAGGTTTTGTTTGCTTGTTTGCTAACAGGGTCTCACTCTGTATCCTAGGTTGGCTTCTGGCTTCTAAATCACTATGAAGATCAGGGTAGCCTCAAATTCATGGCAATTACCCTGGGCTAACAACCTCCTACCCAGTGCTGAAATTATAGACCTGAGCCACCACTCAATACAACCACATTTATTAACTCTGGCATTTTGTATATTCCTAACCATGGTAGACTTGAATCATAAATAAATATCTGGCCCAAATTGGGCCAAACAGATCCTCTCTTCTAAGGAATTTGGAATATGGTTTAGCCCTGCTGGTCAGTATCTGCTAAGCAGGAGGACTGGGAAATACAACGGAGGTCAAATGGGCAGCTATGTTTGGTCACTTAGACACAAAAGCAGGGTGAGATTTAAACAGTGTAAAAGGGGAAGGTTTGGGGCTAGGGAGAGAGCTCCATCAGTAAAGTGCTTGCTGTAGAAACTGAAAGACATGAGTTCAAGACTCAGAACCTATAAAAATTGCCAAGTGTGTTGACGCATGATTGTCCCAGGAGAACTGGGTGTGGGACTGGGATAGGTATGCAAAATGAGAAAAGATCATTTTACAAAATTAATTAATTAAAAAAGAGACACCCGATGTATCTCAGGTTCTTAACTGTGTGACCCTGGATGGCACCCCACAAAGCTTGTTTCTATAGGAAGGCTTCCAATAATCCATCAACTTTGAGGGACCATTTATCCCTAGACTGTAGAGTCCTTAAAGTTTCTGAGGCCATGCTGGCAAAGATGGTAAATTAGTTGGGTTCCGTTCACACATGCTCCCTGTTTGAACTACAACCATTCCATAGACATCAGTTGGGCTCAGTACTTCTTATCCCACACGAGCGGTCTCCACTTTCCTTCTCACGTTGACTGGGTAAGGATGGAAGCTATCCAGTTTCTATCCTGGGAAGTCCGTTTTGAGCTGAGAAGCACTGGGTTCAAGGGACCCTTTGAGATTGGCTAGACCCAAAGCACTGGGGAGTAGTCATGTGATACATGCTATAGAAAGCGTTGGCCAACAGAGGCAAGTAGGCTATGATGTCACCAATGCTAGCTCTTGGGGAGACCTGCTTCTTCCTGCCATTCCAGGATCCCCTTGTGTCAGGACCATAGCTTTTTAGTGATTGCTTCTGTGGCTTACCTCCATAGCTAGTCCTAGATTACTTGAACTTGCTTCTGCTACTTAAGACCTTAAGAATCTTGACTAAATTGGATGTCTGTGGTACTGAATTATTCTCAACTCATCTTTCTGCTTCCCAAAGTTTTCAGCTGGAGCCAGAAATATGATTCTGCGAACTGTAGTCTCATAGTACCCAGGGCACTCGGATAGATTCAGCAGGGACACAATTATGAGTTTCTAAGCTAAATGGGCTATTTGCAATGGAAAATATACCCAGATGACCTTGTTTATATTATCTATGAAATAGATGAACACACATTAATAACATTCTCTAAGAAATAATGATTAGCCCTAACAATGCTCATTATTCAAACAATAGGCATTAAAGAACATTCTCATTTTTAGCACAAACTGATGAAGCCATGTCTTGTAGCAGATTTCTGTCAATCCTCTTTCACTCCAGAGCCATCAGTTCCCACTGCTTACAATAACACATCCAAAGTCCTTGGTCTGACACTTAGACCCCTCCACAACACAGCCCTAGGTTCCCTTCCATTCTAAGTCTGACCCACTTCAGTCCACAATAGATCATCCCCACCCCATTACTCAAGGTCCCTCACTTGCTCAGACTAGTACCCCCTTTACCCTCAATGATCCACTTCATGTTGGAGACTAATTTAGAATCTTAGATCTGTTTATACCCATTCAACTTTGTTATTCCCAGGACTTCTTGGAGGAGCTGGCGAAAGAACAAGCTAGGATGTGGAGCACAGTGAGATATGGGGAGCTGTAGATGGAGGCTGCTTGTTTGTTCCTGATCACCCAGACTAGAAATAATCACACAGAAACTGTATTAATTGCAATACGGTTTGGCCAATAGCTTAAGCATATTTCTAGTTAGCACTTATGTCTTAAATTAACCCATTTCTATTATTTTATATTTTACCACGAGGCTTGTGGTTTACTGGTACTGGCTCACGGGCATCTTTCTTTTCTGGCAGCTACATGGCGTCTCCTTGACTCCATCTATTCTCTCCTCCTCTATCTGCTTGGAATTCCCACCTTGCCCTATTCTGTGCTGCACTAGGCCCAAATCAGATTCTTTATTAACCAATGATAGTCATAGCATGCAGAGGGAAATCCCACATCAGGAAGTGAGATCACTCTGATCTCAAAACCATCCAATACTAGGTTCTTCCACAGTCTTCTTTAGGTCCTTATTATTGTCAGGTGCACACCAGTGACTAAGGCTTCCCGTAGTTCTCTGACCCTTTCCCCAGTTGACAGAGACAACTGGCTTTTCCTTAAGTCCTTGGAAATAGATCTGGAACCATAGCATTGTATTGAGGCCATCACCCCAATCTTGGGGAGAGATTCTAGAGCAGTGGTTTTTAAACTGTGGGTTGCAACTCCTTGCAGTCACATAGAAGAGCTTACATTGCTATTCATAACAGTAGCAAAATTACAGTTACAAAGTAGCAACCAAATACTTTTATGGTTGGGGGTCACCACAACATGAGGAGCTGTAGTAAAGGACTGACACCTTAGAAAGGCTGAGAACTGCTGCTGTAGAGCCTTCAGTAAGAGCAGTTTCAAGTAGTTAGGTGCCAGGGAGGGACTGACCATAGTTCGCCTCCAGGGGCAGGGGCAAGAGAACAGAGGGCACTTTCTTGTGACTTCTTTGTATGCGGTTCCCCTTGTCCACTGACCTCATCCCAAGCAGAGAGAACTTCCAGTAGCTGGTAAACTGAGTCACACTTGAAAGGTTTATAGGAGTCCATTTCCTACCAACCCTTCTGCAGCTGCCCTGTGGTCCACTTACCTGCCCCTTCTCCTCCCAAGCTAGAGAGACTGCTAATATCCTTGACACTGATTTTCACACTTAACCTTTCCACAGTTTATCTTTGATAAGTAGTTGCTAATCTAACTGTTGCGTTTCTAGTTTGCTGAAGCTGAGGAGCCACTGGACACCGAGGAAGGCCAGTCAGGATGCACACTTACGGGTTTCCAGATTCAGCATCTTAATGCAGCTGCCAAACTAACCACCATGCGCAACCCGCGCCTGCTGCGCTAGTCTCTTCGGGTCACAGAAAACTCTATAATATTCATTTTCCAGAAATCGAAGCTTTCCCTTCAGGTAACACATCAAGATTTACTGTACCTGGGACAGAATTAGGCACTGGATTAGGAATTCAATGCATGAAAATCTATCTTCCTTCCAGCAAGATATTGTTGCACAAATCAGAAAATCATAGCCTGGCTGTATAATCAACAGCATTTCATTGCAGAAAGTGTATTACAGCTGGAGCGATAAGGCCTATTGAAGCTGGGGATGGCAATGCTCGAGGTTTCTGAACAGCCACACTTTCTGGGAACCCTTGTGACTTTTTCCAAACGCATTTGAGGGTTTTCAAGTCAGCTCTGTTCCTTATAATATGAGTGGATACATCCAGGGTCAAGGGTTCATTTCAACAAGGGACAGTAGTCTTCACTTCTCACAGCTCTATTTTCAATCTCTAAGCCGGCAGCTGCTCCAGCGAATCTATTCTATGGGAAAAAAATCAAAATAAAATAAAAAAATATCTACCAACTCTACAGCCCTTTCCTACTACAATTTTATTTTTCAAGTTCTTCGCAGGCAAGCAGTAGCAATTACCAATGCCACATTTACCATGATTATTTATGGCATACCTTTTATTTACCAGATGCTGTTTTACCTAATTTTACTTAAACATGACAATCCAATGAGCCAGTATTAATGTTCCTAGCTGTGGTTTGGATAGCAGAGGTTTGGAGTGGTCATGCAGGCTTCTCAGAGTTCTCTGGCTAGAAGGAGACATGGGATGGAATTGCCTTTCCCCCCACTCCTCACTCCCTCCTTAACCTCTAATAGTCTGGCCTCCCGCAAGGAGCTGCAGTTTCAAGAGCACCAGTGGCTCACTATGCTAAACCCAATGGAAAGTTTTCAGAGCTTACCTTAAGCGACCTCTCTGCAGCCTTTGCCAGGGACCTCGTCCTCCGCACAGTCCTGTGCTTCTGACATTCATCTCCTCTGGATGCTCCCCCCTCCCCGCCTTTTATTTAGCTTTTCTTAACTCTCTCAACTCTTGGTGTTGGAGTACCGGGGTAGGGCTTCTGCAGGACACACTCCTTTTCTCTCACACGGCGCCTACCATTTGATGGTCTCATATATTCCAACAACTGTACTAGCCAAGGATAGGCTGCCTGGCTTCAGCTCTTCATCTCCAACTTGACCCTGTCTTCTGTCCTAGACTTGTAGACCCTTCCTTGCTCTAGACATTACTGTCCTGGATGTCCTTGAGGCAGAACAGTCTCAGGACACCCCCAAGGATATCTAAGGACAACATAGCCCTGCGAGACGATGGTGGTTGGCCTCTTCATCACTATGATCTTTGTCAAAAGGTCTATCTGCACAACTCTGTCCAGCTGCCCATTGACCAAGTTTCTGTCCAGCTCTCCCGGCCTTCTGGGGTGCAGCTGAACTAATCCTCTAACCTTGGGCTTTTGAGAACTCCTGACGTCTACCCAAGATATGATGCCTCAGCAGCTTTCTCAAACGATGCTGCCTTTCCCACTCTTGTCTACACTTGAAGGAGGCACCCTCCTCGCTTGATGCTACTATTTCCTGAAGGGCCTTTCTTCCTTCTAGTTCATCTCTATCTCAGTTTGTCAACTTGCACATTGTTGGATAACACAGCCTTGACCCTGTCTGTTGAGATTGGATGCTGACCTGTGTTCACTCCTTTTCAGCTATTAATCATCAAATATTCGAAATCCTGCGTCACTGCCTTTGACATTGTTTTTTTCTAACATCAGAATTTGTGGGAATGACTCATCCCCATTTGTGACTGACCTCTCCTCTTCAATGACACCTTCTCCATCTCTACCTTAGTCACGTTCACCTACAGGAGTGCCTACACCTACAACCTTGCCGTCATCAATTCTTGCAACCCCAGGGTCATCATTTTAAGGGCAACACATTCTGGACAATTCTATCTATCTTTCCAAATTGCTTTTTTTGCTGCCTGCAGTCCAGCCATTCTGAACTCATGGGTTTTCCAGCTTCCGCCTGCCTGTTCTGCCTAACCCAATACAACTATCCCTGCCCTGAGTAGACTTTTCAGTTTCTGTCCAGCACTGTGCTTCTCTCTTGTATATACCCTTGTTTCCTTTCTCTTTCATGCTACTTCTCTGATTAAACTCAGTCTTTCCTGTTGACTAAAGCTCCCTGCCCATTCATTCTATTCCTGCATCTAAGAGGCTCACACGGTTGGGGAAGAACCCTAGTTCTTATGTTAAGTTTATCACCACAGATCTCAAGCGGGTTCCAGACCTGGATAAAAGTCTTTCTCAGCTTTCCTCAGCATCCCAGAAGCTCTTTTCTCTAACTCAATAGTTTAGCTTCTTTTGCCGAGAAATCAGACTAAGAAGAAGCTTGCCTCAGTCCCCCAATAGTACCTCCATCAGCTTCTCTGCATTTGGACCCTAATGTTCTGGCTGTAATGACTTGTGTCTCCCAAGGTCCATCCACTCTACGTAAGACCCAGTCTCTCTTTTAACATCAACCTTCTCTTTGCATAGAGACTAGATCCCCATCCTTAAAATTTGAGTTCTGCCCTTGAGCCCATGTTTCTCTCCACTGCACTGTTTCTTTGCTCCTCTTTAGAGTACAGACTTTGGGGAAAGTTTATATTCACTGCCTCCACCTCCCTTTTTAGTCTCTGTATTCACCACTTCACCGAGGAACTCCTGTTGAGATCAATAACTCGGGTCAAATCCTATCTCAGTGCTTGTCTTAATCCCCGAGTTGAAATTATGTTGCCAATCACTCACTCCCTTTATCTTGAAACCTTTCCTTCCCTTGACCTCTGGGATAGCAAAGTAAATATATCTTCTGAAATCTAAATTTTTGGCTACTATCCAATTTGTACGTCTAATTAGCATTTCAGACTCAATTGTATTTGTTGATTTCTATTCAGCCCCATGTCTGAGTTGGGCTCAGTCATTTAAGCATACACATGCCTGTGCAATAGTGTGTTTGTAAATTGGATATAATGTTACCAATATATATACCAGTATATACTGTTGACGTGATGGTCAGATGAGGCAGTAACAAGCAGAGCACTGATCTTGATGCCTGGGACACAGTAAGTGCTCATTAAATGGCAATGCTTCCTCCATGCTGCCTGCTGTAGGACTTGGGTGTCCCCCACGTCGTGGCATCACCCAGTGACTCAGCTGCCAAACCCAGAACACTGCCTCACCCCATGACTCCTTTCTGCTCTTAACCTCTCAGATCAATCCATAACCAAGTGTTTCCAGGTTGATATTCAGCATTTCTTAAGTCTTTCTGTGTTGTCTTGGTTTCCCACCTCCTTGTCCCCTTTGCAGTGCATCTCTTCCCTGGCTGTAGCTTCCCACAGGCTTCCATGTCCTGTCTTCCATTCTGCAACTGGTGGTGGATGCATGCTATGACCGTATTTCCTTCGATTTCTCCCCACGGACTGCAGGAAAATACGCATCTTTGTGGGTGCAGTTCCTTTGTGCCTAGAACGCTATGCTACCCTCTCCCCAGCTGACGCATACCTGGGGTGGCTGTCCACACACTTCCATCTCTAAAAGGTGTAGGTCAGAGTCTGTTGAACAGATTTAAAAGATCTGTTTCTTATTTAGACTCCGAACTTCTTGGTGGAGGACTTCGTGCTCGACATTTCTCAGGAAATTATTTTCAACCCCTTGTCCTTAAAATATTTTCCGATTTCTTACTCCCTGAAACTTACACTTCATTGGCTATAGCACTTGTAGACTTATGTGTCAAAATGTTCACTCTTCGATATTTGAAATGAAGCTGTGAATTATGTGGTCTACAAGATCCTTCTAATTCTAAAATATCAGGACTCTCTGGTTTATTGGGCTGTGTGGGACCAGGGTTTCACTTCCTGGATTAGAACTGCTGAGGATGTTGAGAGATTCTGAGACCATTTCACCCCATCAAAAATAGCTACACAATTGATTTACTCTCTCCTTTTCCATTCAGTGTTGAGACACTCTCACCAGTGAAAGTTGCTAAGCTATTTTCCTTTGGGGAATGGTTTAGCTGTTTTGTGTTCATTTCCACCCCCTGGCTTCTTAGAATAATGGAGAGAGCAAGCTGCAACAATTAAATGATGTTACTCCCCAAAGTTCACTTGCTCTGGTTTATAATCCCGGTTCCTGCCACCCTATGGCCAATATCTTTCCTACAGTGACTCCCCCTGGTATGTTAATGACTCTTCCTGCTCATATGCCTTGTGCTACTGCAAGGATTGTTGGCTCTTTGGAGGAGGCAAGAGTTAAGCAGTTAGGGGGTGTGGCATTGCATGGGCAGGGAGCCAGGCGTGGTTGTGGGATTTCAGGGACAGTAGTGTATTCACTGTCTGCTCCTGGGATACTCTGGTGTTCGCAGTGATCTAAACATGAATGAGACTCAGCCTTGGCCCCAGAGAACTTGTGGGTTAGAGGAAGAGAGTAAGGATGACCGAGGGGGGGACATGTGACAGAGGTAAGGAAGACCGGAAGTGAGAGTACAGAAGACCCACGGCCAGGTCATCTAGAGGCTTCTGGAAGGTGATGGAGAAAGTTCTAAGATGAAGTCTAAATAATAAATTATAATTACCCCAAAGGGAAAGGATGTTAGAGTCTGGGGCTGAGGGGCTGAGGGAGGATTTTGTAAAAGGAGAAAGGCTAACAGCAGAGCCTGCTGCTCCTGAGCATTCTCTGAGGAATGGCAGTAGGTGCAGTAAGGAGAAAATTAAAGAGACAAGCAGGGCCATATCATGAGGTCTTCCCAAGACAAGGAATTATCCAGTGTCTGTGAACTTTCTGGTTTCTGAATTCTAGGGCCCTCTGGTACTTGGCAATACAGGGGGCCAAGTTGTCACCAATAGAGTGAACATGGAGGAGTAGTGAGGAATTCTGAGCGCACCTTTGCCCATCTCCAAATACCTGACAGCTAACCGCTTCATTTCGTTTTTTTTTTCTGTTGAGTTCTTTGAAAAAGACATGTAGCAACTATGTGAGGAGAAAGTTATTAAACCACCACACTGAAAAGATTTACTTGAATCCTGAAGGCAATAGGGAGCCATTGAAGTTTATTAAGCATGGAAGTAACCCAGTTTATGCAGCATCTTAGAAAGGTCAGTCTGCAGGAGCAATGAGGAGCAAAACACATTTGAGAGCAGATAAAAGGTAAGAGGCCCAGTGAGGAGGCTGTTGTCATGGTACCAGCAACATCTGCAGTGACTGGAAAGTCAGACAGGCAGCCACATTTGGGGCCTGGGCAAGATGGCAGAGGGTGAACAAGAGAGGAAGGAGCCAGGCTTCAGCCTTTGTGCTTGGAAACTGTCTGCCCAGTCAGTGATCATGGCCTGTTACCAAGTTCAACTCCTTTTCTTCCAAAGACTCCGTCCAGGGTTCTTTAAACCAGTCCAGTCCAGCCTGTCCCAGATCTAAGCTCCCCTGGCTCCCTGTCTCAGCCTGCTTTCTCCCTGATTAGCCTGCTTCAGAGACCAGCCCACCTTACTTAGCATGCCACCCCCCAAGCTGGAGGTCTGGGTTTCTCCCTTCGTTGTTGATATACAACTCACCTATGAGCTGTGTCAAGTTGGTTTCCTAATTATGTCTGTACCACACTGCCCCCAGGCAGCCCTGTTACCTCTGGCATGGACTACTGCTAAGAATTCCTGGATAGTTGGCCTCTCTATGCCCTCCCAGAGTACCACAGCAGCTTATCCAAGATGCAGGGTCTGGCTGTGTGTATTCAGAGCCTTTATTACTCACACAGAGAGGCTAGGTCTTTTGGTACTATCTGTGAAGCGCCAGGCCCTGCCTCACTCTGTGGCTGTAGCCCTTGCCACCTGTCCTTCAGCGATGTTCACGGCCGTGAGCTCATTGTCCTTTCTCCCCAAATCACCCTGCTTATTAAAAGCTTTGCAGTTCTGCCCATGTTGGCCCTCTTTCTGAGCTTCCCTTATGTCTATTGTCTTGGTCTTTACCAAGTGAGTTTTTTTTTTTAACTCCACCTCTCCCTTAAAGGGAGATTAGGAATTGGACTGTCCTGAAGCTTTGCCTGACCAACCAGGTTGATAGATTTCCTCTTTGGTGTAGCTGCTTCTGTCGTCCTCTCACAGCTCTTCCTCCCTGTGTTAGAAGTGTCACGCATTGCTCTTTCCTCCCTCTGGTGTCTGTTCCCAGAGGGCAAAGATTCCCCTGGGTCTACTTCTGTGGAGCACAGAGCAGTAGGCTTGGCTCAGACTTCTTAATAAGCACCCACGGTGTATCTATTGAAGGAATGAGAGAAATGACAGCTAATGCATGCCAAGGGCTTCCTATCGGTCCAGCTGTGCTGAAATGATCTCATTGGCTTCTCACACATCCCTGTCAGGGAAGTGTTATCACTGCCATTCACCTTTGTAGATGAGGAAGCTGTGAGGCTTACCGTCTGTTGGAGTCAGAATCCAGTCCTAAGTATATCCACTCTGGTGCCTCGGCTCTGGATCACAAATGAAATTGCCCATTATGACAGCAAAGATGGCTGCAACTTTTGAGCCTCCATCTCTGCGGAGCACTTACCCTCTGGAAATGAATGATGATAAGTTCAAGGGTTCCAAGGCTGCCTCTGCTTGCCTGTCAACAACCCATTGCTGTTTTATCTCTTTTTTTTCCAGACTACAAGCCTGATGTTCAGTTAGACCATTCAGTTTCAAGACTGAAATCAAAGTCTCAGTTTGCCTTTTCCTTCTGCCTCTGGGCACTTGAAGACCCTGCCCCCATTTCAATATACCTTGCTATGTCAACTTTTGCTTGTTAGATAAACAAAGGTCTATCTACCCCATATAGGATATCAACAACAGGCCTAAGAAATAATTCCACTCAAGTCTAGCTTGCTGGAACAATGAGTTTTATTATGATCACTTACTGGAGTGTAGGTGAAGGGTATCTTGCAGAAGTATTAGCACTTATGAGCACTGAAGAAAATGCCTCTATGTTAACAACCATTAACTGCCTGGACATCCTCCAGGAGGGATGGGGTCTTGTGAGCTGTTCCTACGACTGAACAGGTCCCAGGTATCCTCCAGGTAATCAAAGCTGCTGAGAGTTCACGAGAGTAATGTCCATATCATACAAGGTGCCAACATATGCAGCCTGCCACCCCTGAAGGAGCTATGGTGTGGCCTGCCTTCCACATGCGTGGATAATAGATAGTTTTCAAACTCTAAGGGTGGAAACCTCCCAAAGCTCACTCCAATGCTGAAGTTTGGGAGTCCTTGCCCACAGATGTAGTGATACTTCATTTGTGTTTTAATAAATAAAACTTGCCAAAAGATCAGAGAGCAAAACAGCTGCACTGATCAGCCTTATGGACCAGGCAGTGGTGACACATACCTTTAATCCCAGTAGCCACACTAGTTTGCCATAGAAACCAGGTGATAGTGGTGCACGGCTTTAAACCTAGCCCTAGAGAGAATATAAGACGGGAGGAGACAGCTCTCACTCACAGTCTCATTCCAAGATTCCTGGAAGCAGGATCGCCATTTCAGACTGAGCTAGAAGTAAGAACTAGTGGCTGGCTATTTTGTTTTTTCTGTCCTTTGGGTTGAATCCCAATATCTATCTCTGGGTTTTAATTATTTATGCCACATACTGCAAACTCTTCCTCCTCTCCTTCTAAAACTAAGGGTTCCAGTCTGACCCAGGGTCTAGCCTTTTCACAACTTTTATTCTGTCTGAGACTTAGCCCACCTCAAGCATGGGACCCAGCAAGGAGCTCCAAAAGTTCTCGCTGCCTGTTACTGAAAACCATCCTGCAGCCAAGGGACCTGTGACCTTGCCCTTGAGCGGGATTTCTGTCCTGCCCAGTTCCGGCAGTTGTTAAGTCCCAAAGAAATCACACAGGGGTCTACATTAACTATAAACTGATTGGATCATTAGCTCAGGCTTCTTATTAACTCTTATAACTTATATTAGCCCATTATTCTAGTATATGTTAGCCACATGGCTCGGTACCTTTTTCAGCTAGGCAAGTCACATCTTGCTTCTTCTGTGTCTGGGCCAGGACTGCTGAGAGATAGGCTTCCTTCTTCCCAGAATTCTCCTGTTCTCATTGACCCACCTCTACTTCCTGTCTGGTTGTCCCTCCCATACTTTCTGCCTGGCTACTGGCCAATCAGCATTTATTTAAAATATAATTGACAGAATACAGACCAATATCCCATATCATTGCCCAGCTTAGAGAGGGACATGCCGCCAACTATTCCCAGGGTGTTTTGTATAAGCCATACTCCATCTCTGTTTCCTGGAGCCCAGCTGGGGTAAGTGCTCCATGAGCATCAAGCCTTAACTTGTAAGAGCAAATCAACACAGTGGCATCTTTGCTTCTACTAAAACTGCTTCAAACATGGTGTTCTGTTAAGAAATGTCCTACTCCTATTAGTGAATCAGACCAGTTTTTTTTATAATGCTTGCATATTCTGGTATGTGTTTGTGTGTGTGTGTGTGTGTGTGGTACTGTCTGTCTATGTTTATCTGTGTGGCAAGAATGCATGGTGAATATTTCAAAGCTAAAGGGAGTAACTTCTCTTGAAGGTCAAAATACTTTGAGGGGAAGAGTCTGCACATATAAGCTTGTAACATTAAACTATTGGTAGCCAGCAGGTAGCCCATTGATCACCTGTCTATTGCTTCCTATAGAAAACACTTGTAAGACCTTCTCTTTAATTCTCAACAGCTTTTGAAGAGCAAGAGCCTTCCAAGATCTAAGGAGAGGAAAGATTTCCTACATATGTTATCTTAGCCTCCTCTGGAGGGACCTGCTGTCCCTTCTTTGTTAGGTAGATGAAGAGGCCAGATGCCCACATTGCTGATCTGTGTTCCTGAATGTTTTTCCAAGCTGCATATGGATAGCCCTGGACAGGAGGCCAGGCCACAGCTCCACAGTTGGGAGGGTGGTAAGCAGGGAGCTTGGCATAGTGCTTCCGGATGGACTTGGCCAGACTGGCAAGGTGCAGAGAACTCTGCCAGGCCAGGCCCTGGGCACTGGACAAGTGGCAGTATCCATCAGCTAGCAAATCACAGCAGGTTAGAAAGGCAGAAGCACAGAATGGATTTCAGCTTCCTGCTACCAAGTGATACTGTGGAAATGCCAAATAAGATACTTCCTCAAGCATGGCTGGCACCTGGCCTCTTTAATTCCGAGTTTCCTGTCCAGTCTACAGAATACAGCTTGTCCATAATTCCCATATTCTACCCACCCCAGAGTTGTCAGTTTTTATAGGATATAGCTCTGTGTGCTGCTCTATGATAGATATTTGGGCATGTTCCATTGGTCAGAACTACCAAATGTATTTCTTTGCAGAAAACCATGTTCAAATCCCCTCCACAGCCATTCCATTTTATGTTTATCCAGAAGTGGAAATTCTACACATCTCTCAATCCATCGCTCATTCAAGAGAACACATCATCTGCCTTAATCTTTGGGTGGATGATGGATCCCAAGTTTTCTCTTCAGCTGGGGCATCTCAGTCAGTAGGTGGGACCTTGGTGCCAACTGAATCCAGTTCCCTTGTGGTTGCTCTCGGTGCCTTTTCCATTCACCCCACTCTCACTTCCGCAGCAGCCACGCCCATCACGTCTGCGCAAACATCCCATGTGGAAAAAAGACCAAAGTTGAAGCTGAACTGCAAGCTTCAAACCAGTATGGTGCTTTTAGACATTTCCGGATTTATAGGATCATTTTCCTGACACTCTTGCTTCGCGCCCAATGAGAGGTGCATAGAGACTGCTCTCCAGAGTTAAGTCACTGTCAGAGTCACAATGCTGGACCCTTTGCTGGGTTGAAAGCCAGCCCTGCAGAAGAAGATGGAGGTTGTGTAACTGAGAAACCTTGTCTGATAGACTTGTGTTCTGCTGTGAGGGCACAATATGTCTTCAGAAGGCATCCGATCGCTCTCGGTGGTTTTGTAGGAGCTCCTTGTGAGGGACTCCAGTAGCTGTTGTTCTACTTCTACTTAATTAAAAACTGTTAGGCAAAGCTGTGTTTTTTTCCCCACACCTTGCTTATGTGTGGTGTTTTGAGTTCCCCGGTGTCATCAGCTCCTCAAGTCTGGAATCATGAGTGAGAAAGTGGAGCACTCTTCCTCTGAACCAGCCTGAGCTACCAAACACCACATCCTGGGTTCCCTGGCTAAGCGGATGGGAAGCTGTCATCTCTAAAATATCCTCTGGAGGCTGTCTGTGCTTTGGAGAGAACTGTCTAGGTTGGAAGTCTCTTCCAAAACTGGGTGACAACAACAGGTCACAGCTGTGGAAACACAGGGGCAGGATCTGTTAGATTTGGGCAAGTGACAAGCAGAGACTAAATCAGGCACATGCCCACGCTTGCTCCCTGACCTGAGAGTGACAAATTAGGCCTCTGAGAGACTAGGTTTTGGACAGATTTCACCAGTGTCTCCACATCTGCCCCCGGCAGAGCTACCCCACAGTTGTCTCAAATACCCTTCAAGATATATTTGGAAAAGAGGTTTTGATCTGCCCATCTGTCATGTTTATGATCATCCACTGCGAAATGTCCTCAGCAGCTCTTTCTTCTGAGTCCTAGAAAAATAGAATCTCCCAGGGAGAAGCAGAGACATGGTCCCCATCATCATCTTCCAGAGAGCAATGAAGTCCAGGAGAACCAGGTACCCTGGCCTGTGGGGCTGGCTGTGCAAGGAGACCCTTGGATAGTTACGAACGGCTGGCTTCGTAACCTTTATTTTTGTCTTCTATGTTTTGTATCCTCTTGAAAGCCCTTGGCATGCCACCACAGCCAGTACCATGGTGACCTTAAGTGATGCCATTGTCCTAAACCCTGATGGCTAAAGTTCTTCACTGATTTCCCTGTAGGTAGCAGCCATTATTACCGAGGGATATTTAGCCAAGACTCTACTTCTAACTCCTGGATAACTCTGAAGAAATGAATGCAAAGTTACAGACATCTCTGTATACTAGGGACTCCTACAAGAGACATGGACTGCATTTCCCCGGCCAGAGACTACCTTCACCTGCTGCCCTCACTAGGGAGCTGTGGCACCACCTTTCTTTAGTCTCAGTCCTCCTTCCAAGACACAGTATCTGTTTCCATGGATACTAATGTCCTTTCTTGTCTTCAGGATGCTTAGGAAACCCACCACAATTTCCCAATCTCTGCTGCATACAGGCTAGTAGGCAGGGAGAGAGAATGAATGAGGTGGTAATAACACATGCTGTCCCAGCTGCTAAGTATCATGGAATAGTGTTAATAAGTGAAGATGGTAAGATTTGAGGTCTTTGGCTGATTTCTCCTCCCTCTCCAAATAGACAAACCATGTCACACACACCTCCTCCACGACTGCTCAGACAACAGACTGAAGATCCTTGTTAACAAAATCATCCCATTTTCACAAGAGATGTGGAATATTCAATAACAAACCATTCTTTAACGCCTTCCGCAGTTGTCACCGTCTCTCTTGCCTGTCCACCCTACCCACTGCCACGATGACCTCTAAAATAGCATCTGGAGACTGTCTATGCTTTAGGGAGAGCTGTCTAGGTCAGAATTCTCTTCCAGAACTGTATGACAGCAACTGTTCACAGCTGTGGAAACATGGGGGCAGGAACTGTTGAACCTAGGAATGTGACAAGCAGAGTAGGAATCCAATGGGAAAGATCTTTGGATGATATATTTTTTAAATGGTCATTAACTACAATACAGACTCCAAGAGTGTGACACCTCGTAGTGGGTACTCCCCACAGTACACATGAGGGGGCCTTCACAAGCAGGGACAGTTGTAGGATTGTTCTGTCTGGAACCTGCTACTAGGAATGGAGTCAAGTGCGACACTGAAAACAGCCAACAACCAAGTTTTCATAAAATAGCAGCCAGATAAAGAAGTCTCTCTATGTGTCTGACTTGTGCCAGATATTGGAGATAAAGAGGAAAAGATTTGGCCCTTGCCTTCAGGGATCTTAAGCAGGTGACGTTTGTCTTGATTTTGCCAGAACAATTTCTGTGGTTTGCTTTGTAGATTTCATGCATATGTTTGCATCCATAATATAACTTTCTTATACCTATGTTATAATTCATATAGACAGAATAGTGCTTCATAGTTGGTTGTATTGGCTTTCTCTTGCTCAACATTATGTGTACTGGTAAAGGTGCAGCTGGCATTAATTTTCTTTGCTCGATGGTTTTCCACTGAGTGAAGAAGTCACAGTTGATTTACTACTCCTGTAGCTGGCATTTGGGGACTACTTCTCAATTAACTAACAATATTCCTATAAACACTGATCGATGTACATCTTGATTCATAGGCATCGAGATACTTTAGGAGTGGTGCAAATGGGTCACTAGATAGGCACCTTAGATATTATAACACAGAGAAGAGTCAAAGAATTGTAGCCATTTCCATTGCCACAAAAAGTCTGATGTAATCAGACTTACCTCCAGATATTCTGATGGTCCTTCTTCCCATTATGTTAGTGTCTACAACATGCAACTCTTTCTAACAGTGGCTCTCTTTGTGACTCTTCTTATGCTACTGGATAAGCACACATTTTAACTTTAATGCAGTCACAGCGATTGAAACTTGCCTTTTACACTTAACCCTTATTTAAAAAAATAAGACTCCCTTACTTTAATTAAAAATGACCACTACCACTGACTTAGGTCTTCTCCTGCCCTTTCTCATTTTTTATTTTACATGAAAAAGTGTCCCACTAATGTACAGCCACACTCTGCAGTCCAGGCTAGCCTTGAACTTGCTGTCACCATCCCTCAGTCTCCTGAGTGTATGAGACTACAAGCTCAAGCCATCGAGCACAGCTTTATAAGTTTTTAAAAACATACACAAAAAAATAGCATGAGAATATTTTGAGTTTTTCTTCTATTATATCTATAAGCACATTTTAGACCAGATTATTAAGGCCTACATAACAATCAACAAGCCTCTGTCAACTCTTATTGGGATTTTGTTGAATTAACATGTATACTTTGGAGAAACTACATCTTTACCACAAAGACAATCATTTTAACTGTTTTAAAATATTTTTAAATAATACTTTCTAATATCTTCTGGAGAAGTCTCATCCATTTATTCTCATTTATTTTATATTTTCAATACTTAAAATTAAATATTATTTTGGTTTGTAGCTGTCTGTGGTTCATGCATATAGGCACACGTTTCTGCGCCAGTCTTACTCAGGCCCCTCCTGACTCTCATGCCCTCTCTTCAGATACTTTCTCCAAGCCTGTGAATCGTAGAATTTGTAAGCAACCCTTTCTTGCCTCCTCTCCTTCCCTAGTCCTGCACCTTCCTCTTCTTTCTATTTCTGAGTCATGCTTACTAAGTCCTCCATGATGAAGCTGAGCCCAAATGCGAAGGATAGCATCTTTTTCTTAGTCCAGGTCATACAAGAACAGCCTACAACACTTCACAATTTAAGATGATGCTTAATACATAATTAATAATCATTAGCGAACAATACATAGTGCATATTTATACAAAAGACATATATAGAGGTGAAGACAGACATCTACTCACCGTGCGAGGGTAAGAGAGTGTCCATCGCTTCTCAGGACTTTAAAAATCATGACAAATAATGGATTTTAAAATACCTTTCTGCATCTTTTAAATTGCCATTCTATTTATGTCTTTAAATAGTTAATATAGTGAATTATATCACTCTACTTTGTAAAATTAAATGAACTTTGCATTTCTGAAATAAGCCCTAATTTTCAACACTCCATTAAGTCAACTTGATGACATCCTTTCAGAGATGAGGAGTGTTTTGTCTACATTCATGACTGAGCTGCCCCTACAGTCTGGCTTTTGCTCCACTGTCCTGATATGATTTGGTCATCAAGACTATGAAAATTCAAAATTAATTTGGAGTCACTCCTATCTTTTTCCTGTCCTTCAGAAATTTTTATGCCAAACTGAAATGATAAGTTCAATACAGCATTCAATTTTCTTTATCTGAGCTTGAATATTAAAATCATTGGATCAATTTCTATATTGTTAGAGAATTTTTAATAATGTTTTATTGTATTTTACGGAATATATTTTTATGTTGGTAAATTATATTTAAATTGCTATTGTACTTTTCAGTTGTTCTGACAAGCGCCAAGGCCAGTTTAACGGACACTTCCTTTAATACATGGCTTGTCAAAACTCGCTGCTTTGTTTCCCCTGCTTGCATGAAACTTTTTTTTCATCTCTCTTTTTTTTCTATCCTTCACAGACATGCAAAAAGCTGGACACATACTTTCTTGAACCATCAAGAGCTAGTTGTAGAAGTGCTGATTTGCACCCTTAAAAGCGTTTTACTAAGTGTGACCTGGTTGCCATTCTGTTTATCAGTGTAACTCTTTAACCTAATGGCAGCCTGGACTCCCAAATCCCTAGTGTTCCAGCTGTGTCACAGGTTTAAAAGTGTGTTTGCTTCGCTAGTTTTCACTGATGTAGGTGCCAAGGGTATAGTACATGTTACACTTTCTGTTTCTTCTTGCTTTCCTCTACACTAAAATGATTTCTAAGTTTGCCAAATATGTTAAATAATTTCAACATTTGAAGATGATCTTCAGTGTTTTAGGATTTATTTATTTCATCAGAGTTTAAAATTTTATTAGCATACATTATTCATAAAATCAGCTTATTATCTTTTAATTATTTTCAGCACCCTTGGTTTTATACTTCCTATAATTCCCAGGAGTGCTAATGTGTATTTTATTTCATTTTTATAGATTAATTGTGCCAGACTTTTGTCTAATTCAATATTTTCAAAGCTTTAGTGTTATTAATCTTTTGTTTCCTTTTTATCACTGATTTCTTGTAATATTTATTATTCCTTTCATTCTACTTGTTTATGGTGTTATTATAATGTTATTTTTTACTTCTTATGTAGAATTCTTTTAACCCATTAAATATAAATTGAAATTATTTCTTAATGTATGTATTAGGGCTATACATTCTTTCTAAACACTAGTTTAGTAATACCTGAATTGATTAATGTATAGTATATTTATTATATTTGATATAGTATAGTTTAATAAATATATACATGTTGTTGAACTCTGCAATTCAGGCTTTTTACATTTTTGCATGTGTCTGCATGTGAATTTGTGCAAGTGCGAGTGCAGTTGCCCACAGGCACCAGAGGAGGGCAGTAGACCTCCTGGACTTGGTGCATGTGTGAGATACAGTTGCCCACAGGGACCAGAGGAGGGCATTAGACCTTCTGGACTTGGTTTATGTGTGAAATGCTGTTGTCAATAGGGGCCAGAGGAGGGCATTAGACTACCTGGACTTGGCACATGTGTGAATGCAGTTGCCCACAGGGACCAGAGGAGGGCGTTAGACTTCCTGGACTTGGTCTTATAGACAGTGGTGAGCCACCTTATATGATTGTTGGAAGCCAAACTTAGGCTTTGAGCCATCTCTCTAGTCTCTAGATTTTATCTTTCAATTAAAAACACAAAAGTTTAATATCATTTATCATTTTTCTAAAATTAATAAAGTGAAATAATGGTGCTTCATCATGGTGTTTTCATACATGACCACTGTGTGTGGCTCATACTCACTTATGCCCTCCACCTCTTGCCTTTCCTGGCTTCTCTCTCTGTCTGGTCCCTTTTCTCCTCCTTTGTGTCATATCTCTTTTTAAATTAAGACTCTAGATTTTGCAGATGAAAGAGAGCATGCAGTATTTTTCTTTCTGAGTCTGCCACTTAACATGATGACCTCCAGTTCCATCCATCTGAAATAATTTCATTCATATTAATAGCTGAACAAGACTCTATTGGTTACTTATATTGCATTTTGTTTTTCTTTTCTTTTATCATAAAGCCACGAAGTATGCAATATACTTTGAGCAAATTCTTTCCATATCTTGATTTCCCCATCACTCCTGTGCAGCTCCCATTAGTTCCCTTTCTGCCCACCCCCAATAATCTTATTTCTCCTTTCAGGTTGTCTGTAAACATATGATTTTACATGTCTATACACAAAGTAGATCACACATACAATAAAAGACATGATAGTCACAGTACGATGTATGCATTTTCCAGCATACCTTCACTTTCTTTACAACTGAAAAAATGTGCCTATGTATATAAACCACATTATCCTTATCCATCCACCCATGGATGGACATCTAGACTGATTCTGCACCTTGGCTATTGTGTGCAAGTATCTTTTTGGTGTGCTAACTTGAATCCCTGTGGGCATATATACCAGAAATTGTATCACTGGATCACATGGTCATCTTATTATTTGTATTTTGAGGAAAACAATGCACACTGTTTTGTTGAAAGGAGAGGGCCCCTTGTTTGTCCTGGCCACCCGGCTAGCTTACACCCGAAATAACCACACAGAAACTATATTAATTAAAACACTGCTTGGCTATTAGCTCTAACTTCTTATTGGTTAACTCTTACATATTAGTTTTATCCATCTTCATTAATCTGTGTATCCACATGGCAGTGGCTTACCAGGTAAAATTCTAACCTGCATCTGTCTCAGGCAGAAGATCCATGGCGTGTCTTCTGACTCTGCTCTCCTTCCTCCCAGCATTCAGTTGTTTTCTCCGCCTACCTAAGTTCTGCCCTATCAACTAGGCCAATGCAGTTTCTTTATTTATTAACCAGTGAAAGCAACACACAAAGAGAAGGAACTCCTACACCACTGTTTTCCAGAATGGATACACTGATCTCAATTCCTACCAGTATATGCAGTAGTTACTTCAACTCCATGTCTTCTCTAGCATTTCTTGTTTGGGAGTATGATAATAACCACTCTGACTGGCATAAGGTTGAGCTTCAATCTGCATTTCTCTGCTGGTGATGGGCATTGAACATTTCTTTTATATTAAGTGTTGAACTTCCCTTCTTATTAATTTGTCAGTTGTTTTTCTTATTTCAAGAAACATTTGTTCAATTCATCTGCCTACATATTGATTAGATGCCTTGATGTTTTTGGTTTCACGCATTGATTAGATGATTTGGTGTTTTGTTTCATGTATTGATTGGATGATTTGGTGTTTATTTTTTCAAGTTGTTCATATGTTCTAGATAGTAGCTCCTTTTTCTATTTCATTTTTATATTCTCTAGGTTGTCTGTCTACTTTGTTACTTTGCTGAGAGAAGGTTTTAGTTTTTTTTTCTTTGTGTGTGTTTGTGTGCATTTGTTTGTTTTAGTTTGAATGCTACTTTAAGACTACACTCGCTTGGTAGTCACATCTTCTATGTCTCTCACAAATTAGAGCAGGCTATAGTGACTTCACCTGATTTTCAGCCCATGTAGTTATCCTCGAACCACAGGGAACGGTCATTCCAGCCCATGGCTTCATTATCAACCATCAACTTCCCCTAGAGCCTTCTGAGTTCTAAGGCTTCATAGCTCTCTATTTGTGACCCCTACGTTTAACCTGGGGAGTAGGTTACAGTAGGCCCCAACAATGCCACACCCACGTCATTCTTTACCAGCTGCTGGGACAGATTTGGTTTTCTCCGGTGATGTTTGCATTTGAGCCCTAAGAAAACTGGAAACATGCCCTTGGGCACTATAACTAACCCAAAGGATATTGGCTATCTCTTACATATGTTTTATCTAGATGATTTATTATTCTCTTTAACTCCTATTCCATTTCCCCGATAAGCAGTACCTATATTAATTTCCTTGTTGGAATCACCGTGGAGTTTTAATATCTTTATAGACCATTGACAATATATTTTCTAGAAATTGCATACTTTTGTTCAGCATTTAAAATGCAGTCTATTTCCTTCAAAACAGAAACTAAACTTGCTATTTTATATTTTAACTATTTGTTTATATTTGGAAAACTCTCCATCAATACCTTTACTCCTTGTTGTATTAGTTTCTGATTAATTCTGTAAAAATTACCAATTTGGTGCTTCAAAACAAAACATATTTATTATTTTGTGGCACTGTAGCTAATATGTTGAAATGGGGTTCTTTGAGCTTAAACCTAGGTAATAGTAGAGCTACATTTCTTTCTGAAAGTTTGGGGAAAGTCCTTTCCCAGCTTCTAAGTTACCCAGGTTTCTTATTAGTGGCTCGTATTCTTTGTCTTCAAAGTCTGCCCGTTGCACTAACTAATATCAGCTTCAGCTTTCCTGTGTAAGGCAGAGGTCCCAAGAACCATGGTGCCCGCCACAGCATTCCTTCTGGCATGGGTCTCTGCCTTATTTCTTTATAAGTGTTATATAAGCAAGAATAATTTAGGCAAGCACTCTTGTATTTCTGTTTTTAGCTGCAGATGGCTATATGCCATTTTAACTCTTGAGAGACGTCTTCATTCAGCACACTGCAGATTGATTCCCACCATTGCCTCGGCAAAGTCAGCATCAAGTCACCCATTTTCAGTGGTCTCTCTGGTAGCCGGTAAGATTTTCCCCTTTTCTATTAAGTGTTTGGGTTTAACTTTTATGTAGTGTGGTCTGGATTAAAAAAAAACCATTGCTTTATTTTATATTTATTAGAATCTTTCTACTTGCGACTTTGTGGCTCTCAACAGTTCTAGAACGTTCTTAAATTTTTCAGCTTTTATATTGCTGTTTCTCTCCTGTGCTCTGGGATTCCACTAATACAAGATTCTTCCCCCATCCTTCATGTACTCTGCTCTTGTATCCTTTTATTCTCATCATCTTGGGTACTTATTTGGGTCTTTTTTAAATGGAAAACGTCTCTTTTCAGCTGTATAAGATTTGTTGATTGATTTGTCCATTTGGTGCTTTTTATTTCAACAAATATTTTTTATTTCTAAAGTTCATTTCAATTGTGTGTGTATATATATATATATACACAATAAATTCCATTGTTATATACATATACATACAACACATGTATTGTTATATGTGGGTAACTATTATCAATATATATGTTTATACATGTATATATATACACACACACACACACACATGTTTGGGGCGGTGTAAACGTGTGTGTATGTGTAAAGCAGAGGATAACCTTGTGAGACATTCTTCAGGAGTCTCCCAGCCTTTGTTGTAGACAGTTTCTCATTGGCCTGGACTTCCCCCGAGTGAGCTAGACTAACTGACCAGCAGGCTCCCAGGGATCTGCCTGTCTCTGCCTCCCATCTTGCCATTACTGGTTTCTTCCAAGTGAAGTTAACACAGCTGGCTTGTGGATTTTGGGACTCTAATTCAGGTCCACAGGCTTAGGAGACTTTCAGCTTTACCCACCAAGCCATTTCCCCAGCTCTTGTGTTTATCTTTCTGATGACATTTCTGCTTACTCATTAGTGGCCCCTTGTGTGTTTTTCAAACTCATATTTCTTTGTGTATTTTGTGTATGTCTATTTTTTTTGATTGTTTAAATTTTACCTCTCTGGATTCTAGTTTCTGATGCTGGTTCCTACTCAGTTCTGTGTAGTTAGGTTTTAATTTCACATTGCATATTTAACCTCAAACATCCCCTGTGTGGAGTCTTGAAGATCCATGTGACGTTTCAGTCCTCGGGGAATACATTTGTTTCTCTTCCCTGCCAGTATTACTACTTTGAGATTGCAATTTTCTGCTCAGCTTCTTTTTAGAATACCCAAGAAGTATTGATTAAACACACACACACACACACACACACACACACACACACACACACACACTCGTTTACAGATGATGTTTCTTCATCTTCCCAGGACTGAGGTTGAAACAGACTGGTGTCCTCTTTGTCTCTTGTCTGTGCGGGTACCAAATCTCATCCAGTGCCCTTGTAGAGTTGCTATTTAAGGTAGAATTAGACTCTAGATTATGAACTGGTGAAGTCAAAGATGCACAGGCTGGCTAAATCCCTCCCCTTGCCAGTGTTTGTGCTCACGCACTTCTGCAACTTTCTGCCTTCACTTCATCCATGTCTTACAGAAACCTTGCTTTTTGCCTCAGCTCAGTCAGCTGTTTAAAACTGTTCTTTTTGTTTGGTTCCTTCATCTCTGCCCAGCCTATGACTGAGGTTGGAGACTTCTAAGCTTGCACTTTGTCACCATGTTTGATTTCCCCTTTGGATAGGAGAAGCCACATTTGGCTTCACTGTTGTATAATATTCCTTGGAATGAAAACATTGCAACAAACTCGTCTACTGTTGAAGGCATTCACATTTGTTCTATTTCATAATCATGAAAAATATTCAGTGAATGTTGTGTGTTTGTTTTTATAAAAGGTCAGAACTTGGTGGTACAGATACAATTTTGTCTTCTCTAACAGTGGTACCTCAGAATGTTACCTTATTTGGATGCCATCGTTGTGTACATAATTAGTTAAGGTGAAGTTCAGTGGTATGTGATGGGGTGATGGGCTCCTAATTCAATATGGCTGATTCTGTGTCTCTAATTTGCTTTTGTTCACTAGGTTTTAGAAGCATTTGTGTGATAATTCTCTAAATACTGAACCAGGATATTCTTAATAAGCATCTGGATAGTCCCAGCATCCTCCATTCTCACCACAGCCCACTGCTATTCAATCCATTGGAGCTTTTCTAATTTGGCGGTGTGAAGCGATATGCTCGTGGTTTGAGCTTCTATTTCCCTAATGACCCATGATATTTAACATCCACTTTTGTTGTTTATTTGCCATTCAGATTTTAATATATTAAAAGTATATTTTTCTTTTTTCTCAATTGTTTATGTTTTTTTCTTTAAGATTCCTAGAATTCTTCATAAATTCTCAGACCAATTCTTCATCACAGTTGCAGATACTAATTTTCACCTGGTGGTGTCAAGTTTCTCTTTATTTTAGCCCCCAAATGAACACAGGCTCTTCATCTCAATGTACTGAATATATCAATATTCTCAAATAATGATTTGTGTATTTTGTTGCTTGTTTAAGAAATTCTTCCCTCTCTTTATTGCAAAAATGTTCTCCTAAAATTTTCTTAGGATTTACACTTAAGCCTCTCTTCCCTCTAATACTCTTTTATTTGCCGTTGACGGAGTCGTCCTTCCTGTTTCTCCCTTGTCATCTAAGGGCACATTAAGATTCTGTGTGTGTTTCATCTATTTCTTGGCTCTCTGTTACATTTCATTTCTCAGTCATTCGGTGATGTTGCATGACCGAATTATTAACGTCACTACTTCTAACGTCAGAAGTTGAGTGTGCACTGGGAAGCACCAGCCTTCTCCTTCCCGAGAAGCATGCAGGTCTGTTTCTCACTAATGATTCAGCATCTTCTGTGTGTACCAGGTACTGTTTCCACAGCATCCAGTTCTAAATGTCTTTATCTGTGTTTTACTTTCCCTGTGGATTATTAACCACACACCCCCCCATTCCAAACGGTGTCAACACTTTAAAAGAATTCTTGTTACTAATTATATTTTAGCACATGATATTAAAATATTATCTACACAATATATGATTCCTTGATATTTCTTAGGACTTGCTTTGCAAATCTTTAGCTGATGTTTGAGAATGAAAGTTTACCTCCTCTAAGACTTAATTGCTACATTGAAGTCATCACTAGAGAAAAAATTATGAGTGGTGTTCAGATTCCCTCTAGCTTTGCTAAATTGTATTGGTTTGACCCACAGATTAAAAAGTAAAGTATGATAATGATGCTTGTTATGGTTTTCAGTTGGTTTTTATGATGTATTTTTGATTTATACATTTTGAGATTATATTATTAAGTATAAGGAAAGCTTAGAACTACTACCTTCCTAACAAATTGAAATTTCACTTTTATATAATAATCATTTTTATAATCCTTTTTTGTTTTAAATTTTATTTTATCTAGAAATGAAATGTAGCACTTAAGATGTATATACATGTATATGTGTGTTTCCATATATGTGTGTGTACCATCTATGTACATGATACACATAAAATACACATATAAATATGTACTCCACTGTTGTCAGAGGCCGCTTGTTTTGTTCCTGGTTGTTCAGCCCCGAAATAATCACACAGAAACCATATTAGTTAAATCACTGCTTGGCCCATTAGTTCTAGCTTATTGGCTAACTCTTAAATATTAATTTAACCCATCTCCATTATTTTATATTTTATCACGAGGCTCGTGGCCTACCAGAAAGGTTTCAACATGTCTGTCTCTGGTGATGGCTCCAGGGTTTCTCTCTGACTTCACCTCCTTTCTCCCAGCATTCAGTTTAGTTTTCCCCACCTATCTAAGTTCTGTTCTATCAACAGGCCAAGGAAGTTTTCTTTGTTAATTAACCAATTGTATTCACAGCATACAGAGGGGACTCCCACATCACTCTACTATATTACAAATTTCAACTTTTTGTGTACCTTAGTTTGTAATTGTATTACTTATAAACAACTTAAGGCAGCATTGAAATATGTTTCTAATCTCTATAATTAATTCACGAGCTTGAATCACTTTCTATTTAGTAATAGTGTATTTGAGTTTATCATTTCAACATTACTTTGTTCTAGCCAATCTTCCCCTGTGTGCTTTCATAAAAATATTTTAAAATTTGTATTTGCGTGTGTGGATGCATGTATGTGTGTGTGCGTGTGTGTGCATAGGTGCCTATGATAGCTGCAAGAGGGCATTGGATACCTTTGAGCTGGAGTTAGAGGTGTGTTGGGACATCCGATGGAGTGCTGGGAAGGAGACTCTGATGCTCTGCAAGAGCAGCAAGCACTCTTACCCTCCGAGCCATCTCTCAGGTGCCTGCCTGCGTTATCTCTGTTCCTCCACTATTGTCTATTACAGGGTCCTCAATCTGTGGGTCACAATCACTTTTACAGGGGTCACCTAAGGCATCAGAAAACACAGATCTTTACATTGCAATTCATAACAGTAGCAAAATTAGAATTATGAGGTAGCAATGGAAATAATTTTATGGTGGGGTCACACAACATGAAGAACAGTATTAAAGAGTCATAGTATTAGGAAGTTGAGAATCATTGCTTTATTGAGTAGATGACGTTTTCTTCTGTGTTTCTTTTCTCAGCAAGTTTTTGCAAGTTGAGCCATTTGTTTTCTACCTTCTTGTTAATTCTTCACCCTCAACTTTAAAAACATACACTTATCTATCTGTCTATCTATCTATCAATCATCTATCTGTCTGTCTGTCTGTCTATCCATCTATCGTGTGTTGGGTGTGTTGGCTCATTTGCCATGATACACACATTATGGTCCATCTGTGGGGGCCTGAGAGATGATTATTCTGGTCTTCTACAGTGTGCATCCTGGGTATCAAATTTGTGTCATCAGGTTTGGCATCTAGCACCTTTACCCACTGAGCTATCTCACAGGCCCAGCCTCACGGGTTTTGATAAGAAGACTTTCATGAACAATATTGACAAATGGTCAGTGTCTATGCTTTTGGACAACACACAGAAGTCAGAATATCTTATTCCTGGCCTCTCCATTCTGGTTTCCACATGATTTTTGTCTAATATTTTGCTGCTATTGTATATGCATACCACTTGAAGCTTGCATTATTTTAACTAATACTTTTAGAATATTTAGATTTTGTTCTGATCTTCTAACACATTTTCTTCAGTAAGTTTGTTCATCTTGAAGTTTCTTTCCATGCAGGCCTAATAGCTGTAAACTAGCCCTGATTATCTGGAAAATCTGTATCGCACTCACTCTTTAACAAAAGTTTGAGTATTAGATAACTTATTAATTGTAGACCTGTACAAACACTTTGATAATAAAAGTATAAAATCAGTTTCCCTAAAAGGTTTAAAAGAAGCCTCAATCTTTGCTTGCAAAGGACAAACATTCATTTTCAGGTACCTGAATGTATTATGTAAATCCTCAACATTCTTCAGCATTGTCTGTGTAGCTGCTTTTCGAGGATGCTAATGCACCATGCTTTCTACGCAGTTGCAGGATTAAGTCAACCTTCAGATCAATTTGAAGGAAATGCATTTAGGTTGGACTTTAGTAGCATGGTTTAAGAGTATTTGTTCTCCAGCTCTAAATAACAACAAAAAATGGTTGAGTCTCCGATAACGACATTAGCTTCCAGTGTTAAGTTACTTGTGGACTCGAGCAGGATTGGAGTCACACATAGTCCTGTAGGCATGGCATCGGGTTTACAACCTTCTTCAATTCCTCCACTGGCAAATACCTCCCATTCATCATGTGCCGTCCACTCCACACAGCCTTTGACATTCCCAGACGTTACAGAGTGTCGTAGGAAGGTGATATGATATATCCTTTCCCTTTGGACACATGATTCACTACCCATAACCATGCCAACCTGGAAAAGAAATTCTTAAATACTGAGAAATTGAAAGACATAAAATTTTAAAATTACTTAGGCGAAATGGTTTCCTTGAAGTGCTCTTGCGGGCCAGCTTGTCATCCTCAGACAGGGCCTGGAGAGCAGGCACAGGCAGCCTCTTTCTTTGAGCCTGGAAAGAGAATATATGCTTGTGGCCTCACTCTCTTACAAGGGACCCTTTCTGATAGAGTAGAAAGCAAACCCCGGCTCCCAGCACAGTCAGCCCCAGGCATCCGAAGCACCAGTGTTTGTATATTTATGACTTTGCTTTCTACCAAGACTCAAGAGAGCTAGAATCTAGCCCAGACTGTGTGACCTCAAACCAGTAATGCAACATTTGTGCTTCTGTTTCTCTAAGCAGAAAATGACAGCACCACTCATACTAGCTACTTTTCAAACACGCTGCCTCCTCCAGCACCTGCTCCCCAGCCCTCACGAAAGAATCTGTCAGCATCACACTCAACCTGCACGGAGACAGAAGTTCTAGACGTCTGTAAGAACAATGTCCATGCAAGTGGATTTGCAACAGGCTGTTAGGAATACAGTAAAAATAGCAAGTAAGAGAGAGAAATGCAAAGGCAAAATGTTCTTTCATTCGCTCATTCACTGAGTGACACTGCATTGCAAAGCTGGGTTAGAGGGTCTATCCCCTCCTCCAGTCTGCATTCTCTTGGGGTAAGACTGGAAACTAATGAGGGAAGTAACAAAGGTGAGTAAATTCAGAAGGAAAGTGTTAACAAAGAGTGGTTCAGATGCTTCAAAGAGAGGATACTGGAAAGTGCCTGGTGGCCTCTGGTGTCATTTACAATAAGCTCCGAATGTCAGGTGTTGACATGAAGGACGTACCATCCTGGGGCATAGTTGAAAGCTAAGGTAGGACCAAAGCTCAAAGGCCCAGAGGCCATTGATGAGGACAGAGTGGTCAGGGAAGCCAGCAGGAGCTGGTCCAGTGGGGTTTTATGAGTTGGATGGAAAGATCTATTATGGGAGGAGTGATGGGGAGATGGTAGAGGTTTCGATGAGAGACAGCGCTGAGTAGGTTTGGTGGGGAGGAAAGTGAGAGATGCTGTACTGTGTGACTTCATTAGCAGGCTTCCTTAGCAAAGCTTTAGCCTGAGGCTTTAACAGTTCACTTCCCCATAATTATGGTCATCAGGAATGTGAGATCGTGGTATCTAAAGGTTTGGCTTCTTCTAAGACCTCTCTGGCCCGGGAGTCTCATTCTTCCCTGTGTCTTCCTTTGCCCCACCCCTTTGTTATGTGAGTACAACTTTTTTTTATATAAGAGTCTAGATAAATTGGATCAGTTATCATCCTAGTGGCCTCATTAGCTTACCTACCTCTCTAAAGATCCGTCTTTCAAATGCAGTCGCCTTCTAAGGTACTGAGAAATAAGATTCCACCATACAAACTTGAGGTTCACAATCCAGGCCATTGGCAGTAGGTGATGTAATGGGAGCAAAGGTGTAGCGGGAATATTGGTCTGTTCTCATTGGTTCATAGCAAAGACATGGGCCTGGGTAGGGCGGATCAAAAGTGTAGCGGGAAGATTGGTCTGGTGTCATTGGTCCATAGTGAAGACATGGGCCTGGGTGGGGCGGAGAACACGGGAAATGGAATCAGTGTCAGGTTGTCAGTGGACATGGAGGTCAGCCTGGCCAAAATCTTGCATTCTGGGTATAAAACTTTGGCATAAATGGGACCTTGAGAGGAGTGTTTCAGCAGTAACGAAGAGCAGATTTTGATGGCAGAGCAGCTGGGTATAGGAAAGTCATGAGTGAGAGGGAAGGGTGGGGAGGTAACTTGCAACAGGACACTCATTCTAAGCCTTTAAGGGGTAGTAAAGGAAGAAAATAAGAAGGAATGAAAGGAAGTCCCTAGGGAAGGACAGCCTGCACTGACAGAAATAAAGGAGAGAGGACGCCAACCTGGGAAGCTGTACGAGGCCTGCTAACAACTGCCTTGCGAAATTAGTACTGGAATTATTGTGTGGGGAATCAAGGCCACACATCTACCTTGTGTGTGTGTCTGTCCAATCCCCACACCTACAACTAAGCATTGCTTCACTTGGTTAGAGTGAAGACACACCTCAGTTCAAATCCCAGCTCCTTTCTTTGTAGAAGGTGCCACAACCTTCATGACTTGATCATCCTGACTGGGAATGAAGAAATGGGCAGTAAGGCTGGGATTGGGTGGATCGTGCACTCTGGTGGAGCACACGAGCAGCCTAGAAACTGCAAGTTTATTATATACTGACGAATGAGGAGGCGGGTTTATTATGTATACTTGAATGAGGATGCAGGCCAATGAATCTCAGCATGGTATCAGTCTGCAGTCATTCTGGTGGAGGAAGCTGTGGCTGATGGTTTTTTTTTTTTTTGCGTACATTATACACACCTGTATTCTCACCAGGGGAAATCCTTTCTAATTCCCTCTGGGAAAAGTCTTGCCATTGCCACCGTCTGAGGCATTGGGGTCCTCGACATGACAGTGGTTATGTCAACAATACACATCCACTGAGGACTTCCTTGACTCCACATGAGTAGATTCCTTAATCTCTGAGTGCAGGCCACTTAATACCTTTAAGCTTTAATTTTTCTAGACATCTAGTGGAAATGAGAAACCTATTTTTCAGCCTTTTTCTGAGTTCAATGAGGTAGAGTGTACTGTACCTGCTTCATACTAGTGTGGTTTCATGTATGTTCACACCCATGTGCATTTTATCTGTATAGAATAGAAGCACCATGTGATGAATTAAGAGTCAGTATAAGCTATTGGCAACCTATATACCACCAAGTGACCACCGTCTCCCTTCCATATGGCAGAAAGAGGACTTAGCTGCTTCCTTTCCATTTAGTTCTGAAGCAGGCTTCCTTGGTCTCCATTTTCAGAAAAGGAAACCTGAGGAACAAATGGTAAGGAGATTTCTCGGGAGATACCCAGAGGTAAACACTTGAACAGTGGTTACAACCTCAACCCATCTGAGTCTAGAAATTGCTTTCTTTCTTGTTCCTAAGTTTCACTGATTCAGTTTTTAAAAACTGATTCCATTGCTTTATTTTTGCAAGTCTCAACATTTGAGTTACTCAAAAGGGCTCCTGAAACTTGATTTACCCAGCACATTTCTTATCTACTAGTCTTTATGGTTGGAAAAATGAGAATAAAGATTTTCTCATTATTCTTGATGTACATTAAACCATACCAAACCTTAGTACTTTATACAACCATTTGATTGTACTCCTGGATTCCGTGACCATGAATTGGGTCAAGACTTAGTGGAAATAACTTGACCTTGTTCCACAGTAGCCTAAGACTAAATCTGGGAAGATTGAAATATCTGGAGAAGGGGTGAGTCCTGGGGATGTGGTTATTTTATAGCTAGCAAATACATTATCTAGAGGTTCTTTGATTTAACTCAGACTATCACTCTTACATCATGAAGCCTTTTCAGATGTTTGCAATGGCCCCACATAGTGATCTCAGGTAGCTGGCTTGTCACATGGAAGCTCCAGCCTTCATACATAAGCATCCTAGCCAACAAAGCAGAAGTTCTTATGATTGGCCCTGAGAAGACACATGATGTCACTGATACTGAAGTCAGTGCTCAGATTCAAAGGAAGGAGAAAGAGATTCTATCTTACAGTGAAAGAAGTGTTGTTGAATTATCTGGCTGTTTTCACAGGAACTACTCCAGGATATAAATATACATATATATGTATATACATATGTATATCTGTATATCTGTGTGTGTTCTTCACACATATATTATATATATGAACATAGGAGAGTGTTTAGGAATAATGTCCTACTGTAATGAATGACATCTAATTTTCTTCTTCTTCTTCTTCCTCTTCTTCTACTTCTCCTTCTCCTTCTTCTTCTTCTGTACATCATTCTTCCTTGCTAAGAATAAAACATCAAAGCCCAAACAGCATGAGCTGAACACGAACTGAATTATGGTGTGAACAAGAACTTCTTACTTTTGCTTAAAAAGAAATACATAGACTTAAAAACAGAAACAAGCAAGCCCAACCCAAATGCTGTGTCCGTCACTGATGGGACTGAGGGGACTGCACAATGAAGAAAGGACAGACACACAGACACATATACAGAAAATCTGGAGTCATGTGGACCATGTGCATCCTGATGGAGTGGGACTGACTGCTCAACCCAGAACCTCAGTGTGTAGTGCACAGCACAGGGGAGGGAGCTAGCTATCTGTGCAGCAGGTATCTGCAGACAGCAGTCTCAGCCTGCAGACATTTTGGAGGAGGAAGACTTTTTTTACACACTACCACATTAGACCCAGACCAAAGGAAGGCTGTGGCATCCCTCTAAGCCTTATCTTGCCCTGTGGTGATGGGAAGGCTTTGCCGTTCCCATGGGTCTGAGGGGTTAGGTCCTTGACATGACTGTGCCCATGTCAACAGTATACATTCTCTCAAGACTTCATCCTTTCTTTACAAGCTTACTCAAGGCTTTCTAGGTTCTCCACACAAAACCCACCCACTCACCCACCAACCAACCAAACACATTCCTATTGCAGCAGCAGCTGTCCTTGTATCAGATTTTTCAGAGCAGTGTGGAAAACTCAGTGATGTTCTTAGTTGCTCTGGGGCCACAGAGCCCCATTTTACCTGCAGAGTTGGAACTGGGGAAACATATGCAGTTCTAGTTTTTTAAACATCAATTTCCCAGCCTTCCTTGCAAAGTTAAGTACTCTTAGCTGGATCAAATGTGGGTCATGTGGAAAGTTCCCATTTAATTTTCTTTAAAAAAATCAGTTTCCATAAGTAGGTATAATTTATTTATTTTCTTCATTTATTCAGTTTCAATTATTCAAGGGCTGTGTTTTGGGGCTTAATTGGGCAAGGCATTAATGGCCACGGTGACAACGAGCAAGAACTGCCGTGTTCGTGTGAGATCTGTTCCTGTTAGATTCTATTTTCTGGGGCACAGGAATTATTTATTTATTAAAACTATTGACCCAGATGAATTGCTCGAGATTCACTATTGCCTTGTAGGTGGGGCCCTGGGCTCGAGGCCTTACGTCATCCTGCTCATGAAATTTTGAGCGAGACCTTGAAGAGAACAAGAATGAATCAAGGATACGAAGCATGGCCTCCACAAACTCAGAGATTTGTATCACCGCTTGGGTGATAACTGGTTAGTTAAATGATCATTACTCAACTGTGATGAAGGATAACGACTTAAGACGTCAAACCCGAAAGCTACCTTTTCTGCTCTGATCCTATTTCTCATTGTTTATTTGTCTCCCGTGCCTCTCCCCGAAACCATCCCAGATATGGTTGGGATGCGGAATTAGGCAGATGCGAATTGATATTCTGCACAATTATGTGAATGAGGACTAGTTATTCAAACTTTGGGAGGTAGAAATCTGATCCCAATAAAATGGGAACTAGCAACTGCTGTTGCAAGATTTAAAGGACCCATAAAATACACGACCCTGTTACCCAGTCTAGTACTGAGAGAGTGGGATCCACTGGCTGCTGGGGTGCTTGACGGAATCCTTGTTCCTGGAGAGGCCCAGTGGAAGCGCTGTGCACATGGCGTGGATGGAAGCTCTTGCGGTTTGAGTATTATTAAGATAAATTTTTTTTTACTTTCATTTACTCTAACCCAGGCCATTTTGTCTTTCCCCTACCCAAGAAAGCCAAATCATGGTTATGGCAGGAATTTCAGAGACTTGAAAAGTAGGCGAAGAAGGAGACATATTCGTATTATTAAACATTGGCCATGCACAGCATATTGAGTGTCTCATATTCATTTTTCACTTCTTGTACTGACCTTATGCAGTGGCTATAGTATTGCTTAATCAATTACTCTCGAACACAGTGACTTAATGGAACAGCCATTTCTATTTCTCAACTGTCAGATGGACAGTTCTGATGCGGCCCAGGCTTGGCATCAGCCAAGATCACTTGCCTGAGTTTGCTCACGTGTCTGTGGTCAATTTGTGCATCATTTGTGCTGACCAGGTTAGAGTGGCTTTGGCTGGCTGGCTGGCATAGCTCAGCTCTGCCCTGTCTTGGCTTCTGACCCTCCTGCAGGTTCAGCATGAGTTTCTTCTCATGGCAGTGGCAGGGGTCCAAGAAACAGAAAAAAGTCAAGCCTGTGACTGTTCCAGCCAAAGCAAACCACGCGGCCAAGCTCAGAGTTGGAACAGCAGAGAGTCACCACGGGAAACAGCTCCAGAGAGGCACGACTCACCAGCTTCTTAGGTTAAAACTCCTGCAGCACTTACTTCATCTAGCAAAATGCTCTTAAAATGCTCTTACCCTTGTTTTTGAGAAGGGGAGATGGATGGCAGTCACAGATGGCCTGTTTTTAAGTGCCCTGTCCCTACTTACCGTGTTTCTCTGTAGTGTTCTATCCTGGCCGTTTTCTGTTTCGGAGTGTTTTGAAATTAGTTCTATGTTCTTCTTCTCATTATTTGGTCTGGATTTGAAACTTCCTGTCACATGTTTGGGACCAGTAGATTTTTAACAACAGTCAGTGTAAGGCTTGGAGGGATCGTATTTAGTCAGCAAGGAGGTTCTTATTCGAGTGAATATCAGCTGCATTGGATGGAGCACAAACGACCGAAAACTAGTCAAATACACATTTCTCATCATTGGCTTCTCTGCAGGCCATTCTCCGGATTGTGCCTTTCAAATCCAAGAAGGGTGAGGTCTTGATGCTGGCCTGACACTTGCTAGTTCTTTACCTTGGGAAACGGAGCAACCTGACTTTCCTAAGCCCCCACTTCCTCCCATATGAAATGAGATCCATTGCACAGGTGTTGCTCAGGGGACTCAAGGGGACCTGACGCAGAAGTGAGCTCCGAGCCCCCTGTGGCCATCGGGTTTTGCAGCTGTTCCCAAGCACCTCTTGTCACCTCAACCATTGAAGTGTCTGCTTTCACCACCACAGGGCCCCAGGTGTGCTGCCAGGACCACACAGGCAGGCTGAGCGGCAGAAGGCTCTTAATGCATTTTACGGCTTGGTTGTGTGCTTTAAACCACACTTATTAATTATGAGATGCTGTCTAGTTGCTGTTGTAATATACACATTTGGGTAATTGATTTGTAAAGGCTCACATCGAGCAACATAAAGAATGTGCAGGACCATAGCATGTGGACTTTTAACTGCATCCATCCCCTTTTTGGCTTCTCAGAGGGGGGAAAAACTCGGTGTTCTCTATTGCCTAACCCTGCATTCATAATCTAGTTAGTGCTCAGGAAATGTCTTAAATGAATGATGAGCAAAGGCATAATTTTGTTTGTTTCCGTGTTTTATTATTTACATAATTTCTCACTCCATACGACCCTTGAATTGTGGGCAAAGAGTACACCTATTGAAATACAGCCAGTGATTTATTGTGAGCCATTGGTTGGTTTTGCTGGGAACGATCTTGGTCCTTTTGAAGCCTGAGCGTGTTTGATGGTGTGGAGAACAGTACGAATCCCACCTCCAATGATGATGCTTCCCTGTTTGAGATTTTAGAAGGCATGGCATGCTCTTACAGAGACAGTGGGAAATGGTGGCAACTTCTGAGGGGGAAGTTTGAATGTGGTTCCCACTGCAGACTGAAGGTTGCCTTTTCTGTCTTAGCTAGTCCCTGACTCCAGCAGTGGCTGAGATGGCACAGAGCCTGGCATTGCCACGCAGGTCCTAGGTGATCTCTGCCCTACAACTCCTAGAGGCACCAGCGCTTTGCAGCTCTAGCGAGCTCCTGGCGCCCTCCCCAGACCAGGAGGCATAGAGCGTCCATTTCTAGACCACAGCCAGGGGCAGGGCCCTGAGAGACAGTATCCTGTCTCTTCCTCAGGGAAGTCGGTTCAAAGGGCACACCAGGATAGGGTCGCCTGCATCCTTACAGAATATCCGCAGGTCGCAGGTGATCACTTGGTGGAGGAGCTCACCGCACCTCTCAGCTACAGTTTGGAGAGGTGCAGGGGGGACGCCAGGCCCTAAGGCTCCTTGGAGCCTCCCTTTAGGGTCCTTCGGGAGCCTACGCCTGACCGAGGGGGATCATACAAGTGCCCGGCTTTGGGGATGGCTGTGGAAAGTTGGGGGCCTGAGCTGAGAGGCGGGGGAGCACACAACCCGGCGCCAATGTCCGCGTCTCATGAATATGCACGAACCACCTCCCTCCCTTCGTGACGTCACGGGCCGTCCCGGGGTGAGCGCCGGAGCCGCTCCGGTCCGCGCCAGTGAGTGCTGCTGTTGCCGGCGAGCGAGCGGCGCGGCGGAGGGCAGCGGAGGCGGAGGGTGAGGGCGGCGGCGCCTGTAGCTCACCCAGAAGCTGCAGCGAGGCGACCCGTGGCGGGCACAGGGGGACACCGGCAGCGAGCGTTAGGCGGCGGCGGCGGTAGCTCGATAGCGGCTCAGGCGGCGAGGATGCTGCTGAGGAGGCTGTGCTTGGTGCCGCTCCTGCTGGCGCTGGGCGTGGGGAGCAGCGGCGGCAGTGGCGACGGCGGGGACAGCCGGCGGCGCCGCCTCCTCGCGGCGAAAGGTGGGTGCTGGGGAAGTTTCTTCCTCACCAGGAAAAAGCCAGGCAAGGCGGGCTGGAGGGTGCAAACCGCGGACTTAGGCGTTCAGTACCCACCCTTTCTTGTGGCAGCTTCGGTTTCTGCGCGCAAGGTCTCCGAAGTCAGCGCCCTTAGCTGTGGACCCAAGAGATTTTCCGGTCCATTCTTTGGGCGGGGTCCTGGCGCCAAGGAGAAGGCGAGGTCTATGGAGTGCAGAGAACTTTGGGGCTCTGTGTGCTGGGTTGGGAGTCTCGCGGACTCGGCTCAGGGATGCTTGGAGCAGGGCCGGGTACGGGCCCTGTAGGCGGCAGGGGGAGGGGCGGGGGACAGGTGTCTGTCTACTCCTGTCCTGGGGGCAAGAACCAGGGGCGTCTTCAGAGGAGCGAGCTGAGCTGGACTGGTACTCCAGGTTGGGGATGGCGTGGGAACTTGTATGCATCTGAAAGCCTTGCCCGCACCCGGGCGCTCCGCAGGCTCCGCAGCGCAGGCTCTGGGTCCCCTGGGAACGTACACCCTCATGATGGGCAGAGTCCGGAAGAAGCGCGGGATGTGATGGTCCCTACTGTCGCACTCTGCTTTTCTCCAGAGGTCCGAGTTTCCGAGCCCGGAACTCCTCTCTGGTCTTTCTAATTGATCTTGACCTCTCCAACCCTCTAAGATTCTCATGAATGCTGGCGCTATCAGGGCGAACCTAGAAGTCAGCGAGCCCCAGACTTTGACAGCTGCCAGGGAGCGCTGGGAGGAGCGCATGCTGGGGAACCGGCGTCTAGTGGGCGGGTCTGGAACAGAAGGTCACGCGGTAGCCCGAGGTTGGGAGGCATCGCAGGAGCAGGGTTGGGGTGGATGGTGGGCTCTGGGGAGGCTCTGACTGATTTCAGGATGGAGCGCTCGACTTAAGTGGTAACTTGTTGATTCTCTGCGCTGTTGACAAGAAGGATGTGCTTTTGGTTTCTGTCAGGTGAAGGTGAGGGATTATGTGGTCCTTGGAATCCTGCCTGGTGATATTTTGAAGACAGAGGGTTTGTCCTTGTTGGAAAAAGACTCATAACTAGAGACAGCCCGATTTAAAGAGGCTTGCTAGCAGAGCAGGGAGGAGCGCACAGCAGACTGGATCTCTCTGGAGACTGGGGAGTTAGGGAAACAGGCCATTCGCCTTGTCTGGGCTTTGAGAACTGCCCTGCCTGTCATTTGCAAGTGATAAATTAGAGATGGGAGATACTTCTATTCTTTTGATTTATTAAATTTTGGTGGCATAATATGAAAAAGTTTTGTACAGCAGCATCCTTCTAACATCCCCTCCCCATTCCTAACAAGGATTTTTTTCTTTGAAAAGACCATCACGAAAATGACTTTTAGAAAGTGTATGTCTGTATAAAAGGATCAATGTGATCAATGCTGATATGATATAATAAGAATAAAGAAAACAACGACTGTCCAAATGGTTTGCTCTCCTCCCAGTACACACACTTTGGATAGGCAGGCAGATTCCTTTATTCCGAGGCTATCTACCACTTTGTCGCAGAGTAAGTGGCATCTTTAAAAGCTCTTGTCGACAAAGAGGGTAGGGAGCTCACAGTAAGAAAAGACTAGGGAAGAAGTCATTTGAGAAGAGAGCTCCTTGTGTGTAACACGTTGCTCAGTTGTTCAGTGAGAGTGGGAAATCAGAGACTAGGGAGACAAAGTAAATCAACGGCAATGCCGGCTTCCACTGATCTAGAGTGTGGCTCTCTGTGTGTGTTATACATATTATACATATTTAACCTTAGTTATTATATAAGGCATATATAATAACTAAGTTCGTTATTTTCTTCACTTAGAACATATCCATTTCATGGTTAAAGCCAAGCTTTTTGTTGTTCTACTGTAAAACTTTGTGGGCCTTGAGAATGAGAGCTACTCTCTGAATTCTTCTTGTCGTTCCCTTTCCAACCACTAGGAGGCTGCAAAGAGCCCCATTTGCTATTTCTTTCTTTCTTTCTTTCTTTCTTTCTTTCTTTCTTTCTTTCTTTCTTTCTTTCTTTCTTTCTTTCTTTCTTTCTTTCTTTCTTTTGAGCCGAGTAATATTTGGTCTCAGCAGACACATTTATTATAACAGTTGAGCTGATAGTTACAGGGCAGACATTCCTTATTTCAATGCATTTGAATTTTATATTTCTAAATCATATAATCCCTGAGGAATATTTGAGAGGGACAATAAAACTGTGTGTTCTGTGTACCACATCCTGTCTCTGACACGGATGTTTTTAAGGTTCCTATCATTTCAATTCCCATCATCAAGAAAGAGAAGATCCAGGAGGGCCTGTAAGAGGGACTGAACAGAGAGATCTCTTTCTTTCTCAATGCACTTCCTAGCACAGGCAGAAAGAAGAGAGCTGGGAATGAGCATGGAGCGGCCTGTCTGAGTCGTACACGCCCTCTGAGTTGTACACACCCTCTGAGTTGTACACGCCCTCTGAGTTGTACACACCCTCTGAGTTGTACACACTCTCTGAGTTGTACTACATGCCCTCTGGACAACTGTTTGGAAGTGCTCTCTTGGCCGAGAACTCCTGTAAAGATGCTGTGTCTGGATAGCAATGTGTTCTCCCTTCTTGCTGCAGAAGACCCAGAAGCTGCCAGCTGTTGGGGGTTTTTACCAATAGTTGAACTTGCAGTGTAACCATGTTCCAGTTCATAAATAATACAGTGACTGGGTAGTTAGAGCCTAGGATAGGACGAAAAAGCCAAACCCTTCTCAGATTCCTTGAAAAGACCAGCTTATACACACCGGAAACCATTCTAGAGAAAGGCACAACTTAGCCAAGAGAAAGACGATGAACTCCAGGTAGTCAGTCACCTGAAGAGTCATGCAGTAAAATACCAATGGACTCACAGCATCAAGAGCTCAGTATCCATTCTCTTTCTAGTTGCCAGACTCGCAGCAAAGAGGTCCTTTAGTACAGTCCTTGAGTGCAGAACATCAGTTACTACAGTCTCACCTAACATGTAAGCAGGCTGTGTGTGGGGTGAGAAATCAGAACTTGCTTGTATCTGTGGAAACCAGTGTTCTGGCTCAAGGGAGCAGCCTTGTCCTTTCAGCCACAGACTCAAAACCACCTTTGAATGCTGCACAATATTACACACTCAATACCTGTCCTGAAGGGCGCTGTGGACTCCTGTGGTGCTGGCCCTTAGGGGTCACTTCTCTGACTGAGGCACAAGGGTCCCAACTTTCCTCAGCATTGACTTAGTGTCTCCTCTGACCTGCAGTTATACCAAGTTACCTCTGGTCTTATGGTTAGAAGATCTTCCTCAGCTTGATTCTCATTATTATCCAAATGTGGTCAGATGTGGGCATGGGCTTCTCTAGGAACCTTCCGGGCTTGGCCCCTTCCAGAGAGTCATACCTCTGCCTCGGACAAGTCTGTGTTTCCTTGCCTGATTCCAGGTTGATCTGTGGGCCCTCAGGAGCCTGCAATCTGGCTTGGGCTGGTTTTGAGTTGCAAGATGAGCAAAAAACAGTGTCCTCCAGCTTAGTGTATGCACCTGCATGCATTCTTGAGTGCTATCCTTTTTTTATTTCCATAAACGTTTTAGATTTTTCTTCTGTCCTGTAAGGCAAAATTTGTGTTTAGTTGTCGAAGAAACTTGACTTTGAATCTCGGCTTTATTACTCCTTCATTAGATGATCTTAGGCAAATGGATTAATCCCTTAACCCACACTTTCCCCATCTATAAAGTGGGGATACAGAGGCAGAACTCTCTCACAAGGTGGTTGTCAGAATAGAGTTCAGAAAACTTCTATCTCAGATTGTGGTGTAAAAGACATTAAAACAACAAAACACAAACCATATCTCTGATGGTCAATCCTCTAAATACCTGGGCATAGCATCTAAGACTTGAAGCTTCCCTTTTCTGACTTCTTTGAAATTGAGAAGCTTTGTGCACTCAGCTCAGACCTGATTCTCTCTGCCTTTTAGTTTCTCATTGTATGAAGAAGTGCACATATGAGCAAATACCACATATATATATATACAAACATGCATGCACATACACACATTTGGTGTAAGTCACGAGACTGCCTGCTCCTTTCATTGCTCTCTGAACGCCTTTGAAACCACCTTTCATTTCTAATGACCAGACTGAAACTTCATGCAGAGCCAGCTGAGAGTAAGGCTTGGCAATGTGTTGTGCGCACATAAATAAGCAAGTGTACCTCCAAGTATAAGCCCCAGAGATGTGGGAGAGCTTCTGGTCCTTGGAGGAGGAGCTCATGGGGGGTGATTTGGGTTATAAACACAGATCATCTGCCGGGCTGCTACTTGCCTCCCAGCTTGCTGTCCTAGACAGCAACTAAGTGTTCCTTTTCATCAGTGACATTCACAGCATTTGGAATGATTTGTAGTTACATGGAGGAGGGTGACCCAAACTAGGATGACTTGAGACTCATCGTCTTCTTCTTTATTACCTAGCCCAGCACTAATTGGACCCTGTGGAAAGGTTCCATCAGAAAATTAGGTTTTAAGACAGGACCATGGGGGAGGGCTTGGTAGCAACTGAACTGAAACCACTGGTGCTGGGTAGAAGAGAGGACCGAGCTGTGGGGACGGCACAGATAGGAGGCACGAGTGGGCAGAAGGCAGAAGGCAGAAAAATGCCTGTCATGGAGTTAGCATCATCCCAACCTACTGTGACTTCTGGTATTTAGCCTGATAAGCAAGTATAGTTTCTGGTCTCTGTCTTCCTATCTGAGGGGAATCAGAACAATAAAACAAGCTCCAAAACAAGCATGGAGCTCCCAAAGTCTGGCGAGGGGGGATTGTCAAGGTTAGGAGAAGAGGAAGCGTTATGGAGAAAATGAAACTGGTCTTGATGGGTGAGTAGGGACTGGGTCAGTGGGCAGGACTGGGTACAGGCAGGTAAATGCGAAGCAGTAAGAATGCCCTTGATTGGTGGACTGACAAAACTGAGGAGGAAGCTCACTTGGCTTTGGCTCCATCGCCTGCTTCCAGGCTCCGGAGCTGATAGATGTGCGCATGCGTGGTGAAAGCAGGCTGCTTTCCAGACGCCGTCTTAAAGCTCTTACCACAGTCTGACCTTACAGACTCTAGGAGCAGGGATCAGAAGCCCCAAGAAAGAAGATAACTTATTCAACATCTCACAGATGTGTCAGAACTGAAATTCCCAGTCCAGAACAGTATGGTCAGCGTGGCATCCCTGCTCAGGTAGCCCCGCTTAGCAGAGTGATTTGATGTGAGCTTGAGGGAGGCCCTGAGGGAGGTCAGAGAGGCTCCATGGGATCCAAAGCTACTGACTGGTAGGTCTGAGACTCCTTCCAAGTTGCTGCACAATTCTGTTTTAGTGGAAGCATTACTCTTAGCCCCCACTTCTTTCACCACAGCCCTTTTCGCTCACCTCAAGAAGAGAAGACAACTAGCTGGCCCCTGGACCACTTCCTACCAGGCCTGAAACTGCCCTGAGGGAGGACCTGGGCTGTTTGTTTGCTTTTAAGTTCCAAGAGTTTCTGAGGCAGACTGTACTGCTTATTTCTCCTGATGATCTACTCTCTGGCGGGGCTTTGTTCTCCCATGTTTCACCTGCTCCCTTTTTTCCTTCTTCAAAGTGTATGCCATCTTCTTGTTTCCATAGAAGACTGTGGCTCCCTAAAGGGAAATGTGCCACTCACCCCTCTGAGACCGTTGCTAAGTGAGCCTCTCATAGCACTCGGAAGTGCTCGAGAAGTCAACCCGTGCCACCAGGCTACTTCTTGGTTTTGGTTGGGCCATTTCCCTACCAGCTTACAGCCTCTGCTTTGCAGGGATTTAAAATACACAACCCTGCAGCCAGCTCAGGACATTAACCGCACATTAAGACGTGTGAAGGAGTCAGCTCTCCGAGATGCCCCTTTAAATTGCACTTGGAGTCTGCAGATCCTGGTCTCGCCGTGGCTGAGAATGGCTAATCAGCCACAATTTTGACTTATTTCTTTGGAGTCATTGCATTGAATTGTCATGTGAAAATTGTCAATTTAAAATAAAAGCACATTTTTTTTTGTGTCTTCTGCCACTCTTTTCCCACGATGTTTGTTTCATTATGTGGATAAATAAATACGCAGCCTTTGCTCAAGTCTGACTAGAAAATCACCGTGGGGTGTTAGGGAAAGAAAGGCCATGGTTGTCAGCACTCGTCTGGTTTCACTGATGAGCTGGGAGAGTCTCTGAATTCAGATCCTCTGGGCATCTGGATTTCTATAGGCAGGAAGGATTCCATGGTGCCCACATCCTGTACCTCAGAAGTTTCAGGTATTCAGGTAGACAGCTCTGTATGTCCTTTGAAGGGGTAAAGTAGCTAAGAAAATAGTGATCGTGCTTAAGAAATTTGTTTTGAGACTTTGGGACTCCAAACCCCCAAACAAAACCTTAGATCATTCTCCATTCATCTTGTTGTATAGACTCAGTTAATTATATTTTCTGAAGTTTGAATTTAGTGAGGAGTCTCTTCCCAGTTCTTTGATGCACATGCCACATTGCTGTTAATGCTCCTATGGTCATACACTGAGTTCAGCAGTGCCAAGCCCAGAGTTTTCCGCCAAATACCAGCAAAACTGTTAATATTATGTCAAGCTGATGTGTACATTTTCCAATTTTCATGGATAACTGCATTGCAGCAAATTAATTAAAACAGATAAATGTTAATCTAATGCATGTCTCCTTGTAATTAATGAACTATAACCGTTACAGGAGCATTTGATTTATTATCTTCATTTATAAAACGTTAAGTTTTCCTATAAAATTAGATATAGTAATAGGAGAAGCTGACCCATATATAGCATTAGGAAAAACAATCACATTTTTATAAATTAATCACTCTCTAAAAGGATATAGTTCATTAACACTACGAACTGAAAGTGTTAGATGTAAATTAGATTAACCTTTTTACTGACACTTTCATTTATATTGTGCATTCTGCTCAAACTTAAAGCACTTTACATATATTAATTCAATTAACCCTCCCCAGACCCTTGATAAGTAAGTACATATATCAAAGTTGGAAGGCAGGAGAAAGGAGACCCTTCAGAAATATTGAAGTCCCAGTCTTAGGATGTGTTATTTCTGATTCATTTGGAGCAGTGGTTTCTCTGGACTTACATAGCTTGAGAACATGGGTAGGTATTCACGAGTTCTCACTCCTGCTGCCAGGAACCACTTAGCACCCTATATCCGAAGCCAGAAACACGTCTGCCTCATTCTCAGGCTCAATGTTGCAAAGAAACTTCTGGTTTGTTGAGTAAGGTATGCCTCATCAACTTTTAGTTTGGTGAGGGACAAGATCTGCTCAAATGGGTGCAGGCAGATAGCTTTGGGCCCTACGTGAGCATCCAGGGGGTCGTCTTCTTTTAGTAGGCTGCTGATTCTCTGCCATTCCCTGTGCTTGACCATCTGGATTCAGAGGATGGATTTTTGTCCAAGACATTGAGAGGTCAGTGGAGAAGAAGCAAATAATGGATGGAAGCTTAAGCCTCATGCTTCAGGTTTCTCCTCCAGTCTGCCCTGGGGAGAGGCAAGATTTCCATTCCTTCAACTGCTGGGGGGAAGTGAAGGACCCACTACTCCCCATTGAGCCTCACACTTGTCTCTCAGGGAATGTGTACTGAGGGGATAGCTGAGTCTCAAGCTGTAGCTTGCCACTAGGAGTACCCCATCCTGCGCGGGATTCATGGTGTGTGGAAGACTTTCTATCATCACAGAGGTCCTGAAGACAGATGTGCTCATGGAGAAAGGGAGGAAATGGAGCATTTTGTGGTTTAGGAGCTTATGAAATTCACGGGGGCGGGGGCTAAGCACTTCCCCAGCTTGAGTGCATATGGATTTGATGGTCGTTCATTTCTCCAACTTTTTTGTACCTTCAAGTTCTCAGACCTAAACATTCTTAGGGATGGGTTCCGACTACAGTCTACAAATCTTGCCCTTTTGGAATGCAATAAGTCTCACCTAATGGTCTTCCTTGTAACTAATGGTGCCAAACCTACTGAGAGAATGACTAACGTGAAAGGATGGATCACTCATGACTAGACATAAAATTAAGGGGACAGATAGCAATCTTGGAGTGTGGAGGATTCTTCTCCAAGAATGTGAAGTTAGGAAATCAGTGACTTTGGTCTTTAAGACAACATGCAAGAACAGTGAAGCCCACATGGTTGGTCCAGGGTCTCACATCCTCTCTCGCGACTTTAGATTGCCCCGGGCAGCTCATCTCTGGGAGAGGAGGTGAACTGGGTTTTAAAGCTAAGAGCCGAAAGCCAAGCTACCTCTCAGGAAGCTCACCGGCCGCTTGAAAAGGGGCAAACACTGTATTTACAGTACATGGCATTTTCCGAGTTTTAGTTACATTTCCTTTTGGGTATCTTTTGTTTATGGTAATTTAGAACAGAAAAGGGGCCTGAGATCATTCATAACCAAAGTGAAAGGATTACAACTAAGGCCTGGTGCATCTGCCTGGCTTCCTTCTCTTTTTTAAATTGTTTTTATTGAGCTATATATTTTTCTCCACTTCCCCCTATTACTTCTGCCCTCTCCCATAGTCCCCATGCTCCCAATTTACTCAGGAGATCTTATCTTTTTCTAGTTCCCATGTAGATTAGATCCATGTTGTCTCTCTTTGGGTCTCTTTAGTTGTCTAGGTTCTCTGGGATTGTGAATTGTAGGCTGGGTGTTCTTTGCTTTATGTCTAAAAGCCACTTATGAGTGAGTACATATAATATTTGTCTTTCTGGGTCTGGGTCACTTAACTCACTATGCTGTTTTCTAGATCCATCCGTTTGTCTGCAAATTTCAAGATGTCATTATTTTTTTTCCATTGTGTAGTACTCCACTATGTAAATGTACCACCTTTATTCATTCTTCAGTTGAGGGGCATTTAGGTTGTTTTCAGGTTATGACTATGACAAATAATACTGTTATGAACATAGTTGAGCACATGTCCTTGTGGTATGATTGAGCATCCTTTGGGTATATACCAAATGTGGTATTGTTGGATCTTGAGGTAGGTTGTTTCCTAAGAAATCACCATACTGATTTCCAAAGTAGCTGTACCAGTTTGCACTCCCACCAAAAATGGAAGAGTGTTCCCTTTACTCCACATTTTCTCCAGCATTAGCTGTCATCAGCGTTTTTGATCTTGGCCATTCTTTCAAGTTTAAGATGGAATCTCAAAGTTGTTTTGATTTGCTTTGCTCTGATGGCTAAGGATGTTGAGCATTTTCTTAAGTGCCTTTCAGCCACAAGGTTGTCAATAGAATACTCTCCATATCTATTCAATATAGCAATTGAGGTCCTAGCTAGAGCCATAAGACAACAAAAGGAGATCAAGGGGATACAAATCAGAAAAGAAGTCAAACTCTCACTGTTTGCTGGTGATATGATAGTTTACGTAAATGACCTTAAAAATTCTACCAAGGAACTTCTACAACTCATAAATGTCTTAAGTAATGTAGCAGGATACAAGATTAACTCAAAAAAATCAGTAGTCCTTCTGTACACAAATGATAAATGGGCTGAGAAAGAAATCAGAGAAACATCACCTTTCACAATAGCCTCAAATAATGTAAAATATCTTGGAGTAACTCTAACCAAACAAGTGGAATACCCGTATGACAAGAACTTTAATCTTTGAAGAAAGAAACTGAAGAAGACACCAGAAAATGGAAAGATCTCCCATGCTCTTGGGTAGATAGAATTAACATAAGAAAAATGGCACCCTTACCAAAAACAATCTACAGATTCAATGCAATGTCCATCAAAATCCCGACTTCCTTCTTATTGTCCATATTTTTCTAAAAGCAAAACCAATTATTTATGCTTTAATTACAACATCAGAAGCAATGTAGGGATGGTCATTCTTGATTAAAAATTTTAGAATTATATATAGGACATTTCAGTGATATATACCCTTCTTTTAATTAGAAGCAATGAATAAAGGTTGTTTCTTTTTAATTATTCTTCTATCCTTTCCCCCTTTGAACAATCTCTTGCTTCCTCTCCACTCCTGTCTTCCAGAAGTCTAGTTGTAGCTCCCCTGCAATAATTCTCCTTAGTAGGGGAATGAGAGCCAGGGAGAGCCCCATAATCTTTCAATGAAGAAGTAAGGTTTCCTGGAAATCTCTACTTAGGAAACCCAGGTCCCACCGTTTTGTCCCTAAAGTGTACCAGTTGCACAATTATTGCCTCAACGTTCATTATTTCTCCATTCCCACCTTCTCCATCCTGCAATGTATCTGCCTGCACCAAACACTTCAGAATCTCTCTCTTTTCATCCTTGGCAGCACCAAGGGCTGCTTCCTGGAAGCCACTCCCTAACACCCCACTAACAATGACTAACAATGACTAGAATTGTCACTATGATAGCTTTCTGATGTGGTTCCTCAATCCACTGGACAGTGTGGCCAGAACAAACCAGTCTTACCAAGGAAGGGTTGGCCATGAGCATCATCTTCACACCAGGTCACCTGGCTCACACTTCCAGCTATAAGGCCTCCTCCATGGGAAATTTGGAGTTGCTGCACTCTGGACCCAAGTCTACGAGACATTGGCATCGTCATGCTCCACTTCATCATCTCATCAGGAAGGAAACATCTCTGACCTTGGCAAGTGGTAGTGGCACAGGATGCCGGCTCTCTTCTTCCTGTCTTTGGGGGTCTGCATTTCACAGGATAATGCTCTAGCTGCATGGCAGACAGTCTGGGTCAGTGTAGGTGGACATATGAGGAAGGCAGGTGACTCTTGTGTTTAAACCACACTCTAGTAATTTAAATCAAGTATTACTCAAGTAATAGCCAATCTTGGGACCCATCCCAGGGTCTGTGGGATACACCTTTTATTATGGAAAGTAAGTTGGCAGTGACTGGCTACATATCCTTCGGAATAAGGCTCTTGTCCCTGCTGAATGCCAACTGTGGTGGGTCTTAAGCGCCTTTTCAGAGTTGTATCCTGATAGAAGAAAATCTTGTCTTAGACGTTTCTGCCACTGTGGGAGGATACAGACACCATCATGTTCCTTCTTTTATGGACTAAGACGATTTTTGGAAACTTTGAAGCACAGGGCTTAGCTTCTGTGTAGCTCTCAGCACTTCCTCCTCAACACAACACGCTGTAGAACCTTGTTCCTCAGCGTTTGTCATTTGGCGTGTGAACTTCAGTGTCCTTTGTAAATTTACCACACAGGGAGTCATGTTATCCTGAGCCCCGCCTTGTTCATTGTAACACAGAACACCATATACTGTGGGAGAACATTGTCGGTCACGCACGGGTGAGAATTGAGTTGTAACTCTCTACCGCTGCAGATCTGATGTTCTCCCAAGTCGTCCCTTGAATCCTCCTTGTTCCCATCAGCGTTCTATTAATCCCCAGACTGTACAAATCCTAAGCGGATAAAGCACACCTGCTTTCCAAACAGATCGTTAGAAACAATTTGCAATTTGTAATATTGGATGCACGTGTACGTAGAAGCAAGGATGAGGTTTTTAATTGGAAAAGCTTTGTTATCAATTAAAGTGGGATGGCCACTTGCAACGAGGCCTATGAATTTCTGAGCCCACATCTGGGGCATCAGGGAGCAGAGGGAGGTGCTGATTTCTGCCTGGGCTTTCCAGGTTGTGTCTGTAGTCCACAGAAATGCACGAATGGGGATCCCTCTGAAACCAGACATTTACTTTGGGATCTAAGAAAATGCTAGTTCAAGTCTGAGGATTAATGTGTGACTTTATGCACAGGGAAATAATAGTTTTCTCAGTGACATCAAAGCCCAGAACTTCTGAGGCTGGCATGAGGAGGGGTTTCTCCTGAAGGATAGTAGCTAGAGGTGTGGGCTACGATCTGTGGCTTGCAGAGGAGGGTAAATTCTTGGTAGCCATGATTTTGCCCATGAAATTTCCTTTCTCCTAGAAGAACTGCTCTCTAGTTAATCCTACCATTCCTTACGTGGGCTAGGTCCAGACGCATTCAGGGTACCTCTTTCCACAACTCTAGCTCAGGTGGGAATAGCATTGCCCTGGGGATATCAAGGTTGGAGCACTAATGATGCAAGCTTTACTAGTTTTAGAGTGTGTAACAGGAAGTAAGAAGAAAGGATCTTAGAACCAAGAGTCAATTTTTTAACCACACATTTTATTGTGACACCATTACCCTGAAATGAAATTTACAGACCCTTAAAAAATTTACATACATAATTCAACAAATCAATATAATCTCTAAGCTGAAATATACAGGAATTAAAAGGACATAATGTGTAGCACTATGTATTCCAATGTGCAAATGCTTCGGCCTACCTATACTAAAGGAGGAAATGAAGTAGATGTTTGCTGTGAATTCAGCAGCGATACGATGTGAGTCATCGTGAATTCAATAGCCACCAACACGTCCAGGTGTCTAATACCCAGCTGCTAACAACATCATGAATAGGAAGGTGGTGATGTGACCTCTACAGCTGGTGCAATGTTTCTGGGAACACTCTGAGGAAGACAAGACACATGCTAGCCTCAGTTCTCAGGACAGAAGACTCAGGCTTGGCTAGAGCTAAACAAAACAAACATTTAGCTGACCTGCTCTGGTGTGGCCGCTGTCCCAAAGAACGATAAAGCTCAGTTGGAGAGGCTCAGGCGCAGTTGCCAGGTTCTCAACCCTACCCCATCCCCAGCTATCAAGGATGGTGGTGTGGGAGAATTGTCTCTATTCTGTCAATCATGTTTTAAATAAACGCTGATTGGCAAGGCAGGAGGTGTAGGTGGGAAAACCAGACAGGAAGTGGAAATGATGCAAGGAGAGCAGGAGAATTCTGGGGAGAAGGAAGTTGATTTCTTGCACTCCTGCCCAGATCACCAAAGCAGCAGGATGTGAGCTGCCCCACTGAAAAAGGTACTGAGCCACATGGCTAAAATAGATTAGAAAAATGGATTAATCAAGATGAGAGCATTAGCTAATAAAAAGCCTGACCTAAATGGCCAATCAGCTTTATAACTTATGGAGTCCTGTGTGTGATTTTCTCTGGGACTAAACATCTAGGGGGGGCGGGCAGGACAGAAAAACCCCCAACAAACAGGCCCCCTCATGTTACAGGATGGACTTCAGATATGCTCACAAGTTGAAACTGCCTTAAAATACACACAGGTTTTGTAAATATAGTCTTTCTGAGGATTGTCAGTGGCACAGGGGAGCATTCTCCCAGCTGGTGGCCAAGGGAAACAGGTTGACCTGACCAGATGTTATATGATTCTCTCCAGCGTGGTCCAGACTCATGCTGCACAGGAATCTGAGCAGCTGTGGTCACTCACATACGGGACTCTTAGACAGAGTCCATGAACATTCCCTCAGGGAAGGATCAGCGGGGAAGGACGTGAAGTTCACAGCGCTCTGTGAATCCTGACCAGGATGCTCACTGACTCAGGAGCCCCTCTGAGGTCTTTATGAGGCCCGTCCCTTCCCCAAATTTAAATAACAGGTGAAAACTTGACTGGGAAATTTGGGACCTTTCAGTAGAGTAGCTGCTTGAAGTTGCTTAGTGGCTTCTACAGTGATGTAGATGTGTGTGGGTTGTGCATGCCACAGTTGTCATTCTTCAGTGGGATAACTGCCTCAAAGTCATGCAGGGCTCACCTTGGTGATGGAGCCCTTCAAGTGTAACTGGTGGTTTCTCTGCCACCCACCAGTTCCCGAATAAATACTCAGAGGCTTAATATTAATTAAAACTGTTTGGCCTATTAGCACAGACTTATTATTAACTAGCTCTTACAACTTAAACTAACCCATTTCTATTATTCTATATTTCACCACGAGGCTCATGGCTTGTTACCTCACATCTTGCTTCCTCAGCAACTGCTGGCTTGCCTTTCTTGATTCCATCTTCTTTTCCTCTTTATTTTTGCTTGGATTTCCCACTTGGATCTATACTGCCTGGCTATTGGCCAAATCAGCTTTTTGTTATTAACCAATCATAATAAAATATATTCACAGCATACAGAGAGACCTCCCACATCAATCAAGTATGCACTAGAGCATCATTTATATCAATGCTGCAGCAAATGTTTCTTTGCCTGGTTCAATGCAGAGACTCCTGCTTCTCTCTATTCGTCCTTGACACACAAAGTGTTAAGTGGGGTCAGCGGGCCATGGCATGCCTCACGCCTTTGGAGTAGATGACTACTTTGGATCAGTTAGAAGAATAAAATGATCTTGACTATGTCTGTAACCAAAAGCAAATTAGAATATATAAACCTGGCTGGAATACATTTTAGGTGGTTGCCATCCATTGGGAAAAAGGAGTCCAACAGTATGGTAAAGCAAACACGAGAAACGGTATACACAAAAACTGGCTGGACACATGGGCAGCACTGATATTCTAGAGATGAAACATTGTCCTATTGCTGAAAAGGTGGTTCTTCGTGCTTTCATTGATAGTGTAGAAGAAGGAGGATTTTGGTTTTTTTTTTTTTATGTTTTTAAGGTATGGGTTTATCCACTCACCCACCCACTTTTGTCTGAGACTTGGTCTCACTATGTAACCTTGGGTAGCCTGCAACTCATAGAGAACAGCCCACCTCAACCTCCGAAGTGCTGAGATTAAAGCGTCCGTCCATCTTTCCCTTCCTTATAAGGTTAAAATATTGCTAAGGAAGAGACTATATACCTAAAGAGAGATTCAGCAACTTAGAGATGAAATTGCAATGGAATGGTTTGATTTAATGGGGGAATAGCACATTCTCTAAGTGTCTCGGTGACATTTGGTAGTTCTGTAATGTTTGTCTTAGAGTTGAGTTTATAAAAATTTCAGCCTAACAGTAACTTCAGACCACCAAGGGATGTATGTATTTTTGAAATGAAAAGACCTGGTTGACATTCTGATTCCAAAGTCAACATCATTTCTTATGCGCCGCCATATTTTCAATTATTTTAGATGGTGAGCTGTGAATTTAAAGACGGCTTTCCTGGAAGCTCCCGCACAGACACAACCTGTGTGCATAAGAAGAAAAGCTGGGTAGGGTGGGGTTCTCACACACTACCTCTCTGCCTTGACTTACCCAATCCTTTCTTTTGAGGCTGCATCTCCCAACCCAAATCTGCCACATTGGTTTCTGCTCCAAGTCCTGCAGTATATCTAGAAAGGGATTTTTTGTAATTTTCTGGAGTACTTACCTTCTGATGCTCCAGCACTAGTTTGAACTACCCAAACACACACACACAGTCATGGCAGCGAAAGCATGGGGTTATAAAATACCTGACAGCCAGACATAAGTACATCGAACAACAATCTTGAGGAGAGAAGCATATGGGTAGGGTGTGTTATTTTAGCATTGCTGTGGTATTTCAGCATATATGCTCACCACTTCCATGTAGATGTTGCTCAAAATGAACACTAAGCTCTCAGTATGATAGTATTAGGCGGTGGTTACGGTTGGAATCTCACTCAGGCTGTCCTCTGCCGTGGTAGTTTTATGAGGTACTAGGGTTTTCTATTTTCACATAACTCTGAGTGTTCCTAGAACTCCCTATACCACGAGATGGGTTGAAAATGCCCCCATATTTCACCAAGAGCCAGCTGAGGATGAGAAAAGGCTGGCCCTATCACCAACTCCACTATATCACCAGTTCCACTGTTGTGAGCAGGGATGGTAGAATAGTGTTGAATCAGGAAGCACCCGCTAGCAGTGGCTTAGAAGCTGGAGCCTCCTCCTGGCAGAGGAAGTGAGCTTCAGGATATGCTGTACCTTTGTCTGGACTTCCTCTGTCGAATGTGTTTTTATCAGGTTTGATGAGGTGTGGGTTGTTAGAAGCCAAGATGTAAGATACATGTGTCTGGAGCCAGCCAGGTCTCTGTTAGAACCACGTAAGGTGGCTGTCACAGCTCCTATCTGCACCTCTCCACTACTCGTGTCTGCAGCCCAGATTCAAATAGATTCAGTCTTTTGCTTATGGGCTCTCTCTGGCCACTGGCATCCTCTATTTGCAGGCACGGCAGATCAAAAGTTCTAGGAAATTTACACTCCCAGTACCTGTTTTTATCAGCGACTGCCAGAAATTTGGCAAATCCTTATCCCACCCTACTGCTACTCCCTTTCCCTGCAGAGAGAGGAGACCTGGGGAACCCAGAGTGATGGTAACTGGCCCCCTTCTCTTCCTGTATCACTTTTGTACTCCTTTTCTCATCTTCCCTGGGCTCACTGCCCCCTATGCTGGAGCCTAGTTTGAGAGCCTGATTTTGAGGGAACCCAGCCCAAGAGAGGCTGAGCAAGGAAGACATTTAAAGAAAGTATCCTTGTTATACCTCTGCAAATCCCATGGGCAAATCCATAAAGACTGGAACACCCGATGCCTTCAGACTTTCGGCCAGACTTGCTTGGCAGCTATGAGACTTTGTGGGACATTTGGAGGTCTGTAAATGACTTCTGGGAACTCGCAGTGCTCATGTGCAGGACTTAGAACCCGCCTTCATACCATCTGGGCCTGGAAGACTTCATGGAGCAAATGTAGCAATGTTCTGGCACTGATGCAGAAGCCCAGAGGTAGTGGAAATGCTCCTCTATATCTGGCTTCAGAAGGCTCCTCGAGGTCAGGGTTGCCCCAGTTCCTTTACCACGCCCAGGCTACGAGGACCCGTTTGGCTGTGTAAAGAGTTGAACTAGGTCTGGTGCCTGCAGCCCACGTAATTCCAAGTGTCTGGGGGAACATCTGGTACCCCTGACCATAGCCAGATTTCTTGAATGTCTATTCTCAGCATTTTTTTCAGAGCACCTATAAGTGAATTTGTGGAGCTGATAGCTCTGTCTTTAGCATTTCTGTTGCCAGCATGGGACGGCCTACAGAACTGGAATCCCCTATCCCCCAGTCTCAAGTGCTCACAGATCTGAGTTACTATGGCCATTCAGATATTTCAGGTAAGGCACTGAAACCCTTACTAGTAAAAATCCTGCCCTATCTCTGAAAGACTAAATGTGCTGATGCATTGTCACAGGTGAAGCTTGGTGTGAGCTTCACCCATCAGCTTAGCCTTGTATCATGGCCAGCTCACAGGCATTTAGTGTATATATGCATTTTAGACAAATGACTTGCTTTTCAGAGATGAGTGTTATCAGCACATTAAAATATATGCAGATAGGAATTGCTGGAACTGAATACAACATCTGATTATTTGAACCATTCTCTTAGTTCTGGTAACTGGTGCCTGGCACGTGAACTGTGTCTGGATCTGAAGCTGCTGAAGAACTGCTCAGGACTCATGTTCTCATCTCGAAAATGGGCACAATACATCTTAGCCCAAGAGGTGGCTGTAAAATAAGTTCAAGGTTATAGAGCTTGGACTGTAAGAGGCTGGCGCTGTGGTTCTCCATTGATAGCCAACAAACCAGCAGTGACAGTTTTTCTATGTTCATAGGTCCTATGGCCCAGGGACTTAGGGATGGCTTGGTGTGGTGGTCCAGAAGGAGTGTCACTGTTAGGAGGTATGGCCTTGTTGGAGGAAGTGTGTCCCTGTGGAAGTGGGTTTTGAGGTCTTTTGCTTAAGGTTCCCTCAGTGTGACTATCATTTGACTTTCTATTGCCTGTAAGGTATAGCACTCTCAGCTCCAGCACTGGTGTGGGAGGGCCTTCTGTCTATGTATTGCTTTTATTGGTTAATGAATAAAGAAACTGGTTTGGTCTATAGCATGGAAGAAGAAGGGCCGAGTCAGACAGATGCCAAGGATCCACCACTGGAGATAGAGGTGCTGAAACTTTGCTGGTAGGCTACAACCTCGTGGTGATACACAGATTGATGGAGATGGGTTAAATTAATAAGTAAGAGTTAGCCAATAAGAAGCTAGAGCTAATGGGCCAAGCAATGATTTAATTAATATAGTTTCTGTGTGATTATTTTGGTTCTGGGTGGCCGGGATGAACAAAGCAGCTCACCCCAACACAGCACCATGTCTGCCTGCATGCCTCTATGCTCCTTGTCATGATGATAATGGACTGAGCCTCTGAAACTGTAAGGGACCATCCCCAATTAAGTGTTTCCTTTATAAGAGTTGCCATGGTTCATGGCAGCATGAACCATGTCTCTTCACAGCAATAGCAACCCTAACTAAGGCAGTCAATGATAATAGTTAGCCTCTGCCCTATGATGTTTGAGAACTTGACTGGACTTTGAGATCATCTGGATGTTTGTTTAGATGGTTGGGATGGCTATCTCAAGAGCTTGATGATACTGGGAAAACTAGTTAGTCCTGTGATGGCCTCCACATATGATTTGGCTCCCCGAATGCATGAAAACAAAGGATGGTAACCCCTCTTGCATGTAATCTTGGGCTTCGGTGCATAAAACCAAATCTGCCAGGTTTCTTGTGGACTTACCTGGATTCCATTTCTAAGGCAGCTAGAGCAAGGACCTTCTCACTTTAAGTATGTCTGTCTCTGAGAAAAGGGCTTGAGTTCTCTCCTTGATTTATTATACCTGACTTTGGTCTTATATAAAGTGGCCTTTATGCCTCAGGAAAGGAGAGGGAGATAGGGGACACTCATTTCCTGGAGAATAAATTCTAAATATTCTCTATGAGAGGATCTGCATCCATTAAGAGAACTCTGGGAAGACTGTGGTAAGTTAGACCCGAGGGTTGGAGGGAAACATAATGTCAGGGGTGTAGTCTGAGGCGGCTCATTTGTTTCCCAGTTGCCCAGACCCGAAATAATCATTCAGAAACTATATTAATTACAGCACTGCTTGGCCTATTATATTATGTATATTTCTAGCTAACTTTTAAATCTTAAATCAACCTATTTCTATTAATCTGTGCATCACCATGAGGTCATGGTCTACCAGCAAGGTTCCAGTGTCTGTCTCCTCCTGCAGCTTCATGGCGTCTCACTGACTCTGCCTATCCCCTCCTCTATCTGCTTGAAATTCTTGCCTTGCACTATTCTGCGCTTCAATAGGCCCAAAGCAGCTTCTTTATTAACCAATGGTATTCACAGCATTCAGAGGGGAATCCCACAACACAAGGGTGTAAGACTCTGAAGATAATTCTACTTTTTTTTAATATTTTACTTTATAAAAAGAAAACAAACTATCTTTTTTTCATTATACATACCAATCCAAGTTCCCACTCACTCTCCTCCTCCCTTTCCCTCCACTTATCTCCACACCCCCATCCACTCCATGGACAGGGAAAGGCACATTGCTTTGGGGAAGGTCCAAGGCCCTCCCTCCTATATCTAGGCTGACTTAAGTATCCATCCAAAGAGAATAGGTTCCCAAAAAGTCAGTACAAGCAGTAGGGATAAATTCTGGTTCCTCTGCCAGTGGCCCCTCAGTCTGCCCCAGCCAAGCAACTGTCAACCCCATTCAGAGGGACTAGTCTGGACCTATGCTTATTCCTTCCCAGTACAGCTGAAGTTGGTGAGCTCCCATTAGCTCAGATAGACTGTTTCAGTGGGTGTATGCATCATGGTCTTGACCTCTTTGCTCATATTCTCACTCCTTCCACTCTTCAACTGGACCTTGGGAGCTCAGTCCAGTGATCCAATGCAGGTCTCTGCCTCTGTTTCCATCAGTTGCTGGATGAAGATTCTATGGTAACATTTAAGATATTCATCAGTCTGACTACAGGGCAAGGCCAGATTGGGTACCCTCTCCTCTATTGCTTAGAGTCTTAGCTGGGGTCATCCTTGTGGATTCCTGGGAATTTCTCTAGAGTCAGGTTTCTTGCTAACCTCATAATGGCTTCCTCAATCAAGATATCTCTTTCCTTGCTCTCATTTCTCCCCTTCCTCCATTTCGACTATCCCATTCCCTCAAGTTTTCCTCCCTCCTCCCCTTCACCCCTTCTCTTCCTTTTCATACTTCCTTCTCCCTACACCCCCATGTTCCCAATTTTGCCAGAAATACCAATGATAGCTTATGCTGGAGAAGATCTAGAGTAAGGGGAACACTCCTCCATTGCTGGTGGGAATGCAAACTTGTACAATCACTTTGGAAATCAGTATGACAGTTTCTCAGAAAATTGGGAATCAACCTACCTCAGGATCCAGCAATACCACTCTTGGGCATATAGCCAAAAGATGCTCAATTATACTACAAAGACATTTGTTCAGCTATGTTCATAGCAGCATTATTTGTAATAGCTAGAACCTGGAAACAACCTAGATGCCCCTCAACAGAAGAACTGATAAAGAAAATGTGGCACATTTACACATTAGACTACAAGGCTGTAAAAAACAATGACATCTTGAAATTTTCATGCAAATGAATAAAACTAGAAAACACCATCCTGAGTGAGGTAACCCAGACCCCAAATGATGAATATGGTATCTACTCACTCATAAGTGGATATAAGCTATTAACAAATGATATTGAGCCTATATATAGTTCATGATCCTAGAGAAGCTAAGTAACAAGGTGAACCCTAAGAAAAACATATATAGATCCACCAGGAAAGTTGAAATAGACAAGATCGCAAGACAGTTCTCTTTTGTCAAATTACATCCCAACTGCCCTGCAGCTAACACAAAGAACATTGTACTATAGACCAGCATGTTCTAGATACTGTCTTATATCAGCTCATGTCAACCCTGAAAGAACTGTGAGGTGCATATCTTGATACATTTGAGGAAACAGTGAGAGCCCATAAGTAATGGATTCAGTACTTGAACCCTAATCACTGACTTCAGAACCCTTATTTTTTGCTTTACTATTGTATGCAGCTTCTTGTGAGGTAATGGGTTTATATTTAATCCCTATTTGTGTGTGTGTGTGTGTGTGTGTGTGTGTGTGTGTGTTTAAATCATGTTCCCAACTCCATTCTGTACTTACTGAAAGCAAGAGTGTGTCTTTTTTATGTTCCCCTCCTGCACAATTTGAATGCCTTAGAAATGAGGGCTGGGGCTTGCCAGAGGCCTCCACCCCTTGGAAGTGCCTCAGCATGGTGATTGTCTTGTTAGTGACACCTGCTGGCCCTGGGTGTCAGGGACAACAGGGAAAGCATTGTCATTCACATCCTCCTCGCTGAGGGAGAGTTCGTTCTCGTTCATTGTTGAAGTATTGGTTTTGAAATCGCAACACAGAAGGCCGACTAAAGGGATGTCCCACATGGAATGGACTCTCCTTTTCCCTGTTTTCAGGATAAAAGCAATAACCATGAAGCAAACAGAAAGAAAGCTCTCTAAAGAATATTGTGAATGGCTGACAGGTTAAAGCTGATGCATAAATGCAACATTTACATGACAAAAAGTCTGAGCACAATGCTGCTTGTCATTCACTGGTAATAGGATTCCTTGAAACGCTAAAAATCTTAATTAAATAAATACGTAATTTGTTTTTGCTGGTAATTTTTTTTCTTGTTGCTTCAGGAGCTATTCAGGCTAGGATATCATCTCCCGAATGCAAACTCACCAAGGCTGTGTGTGTTTCATAATCCCCCTTCTCCCTCCTTCTGGGTTTAGCAGTCTCCTTGGAGCACATGCCTCAGTAAATATTGTCTATTTGAACGACAGTTCCTTTGTCCTCAAGATGATACGAGTTTTGATAGAGAAACCAGCAGGATGACAGATTAAAGTATTAAATGATGGTGCTGTGCAGAAGCACAGTGCTGACTGGGGGTGAAGTTGGAGTCGAGGTTGGCGGAGGTGATGGCAGCAGGGGTCGCTCACTCTGGACAGGGCCTTCCAGGCTGTCCAGATCCCCAGCCTTGGCTCTGCTACACCCGACACTCAGAGCGTGGGGCACAAGCAGGCCTTCCCTTTTCCTAAGAAGCCTCACTTCCTCCTCCTGCAGGACCCTGGGTACCTCACCCTCTACCCTATCTATTCTAGATCCCAAACTCTAGGAAGAGAAGTCTCTCAACACTCCTCTCCTCGATAACTTTTAAACTCAGGTTTCTATTCTCTGTAGTTGTACTCGACTTTACCTTGCACTTGCCTCAGGAAGAGTTCATACAATCTTCCTTTTTTTTTTTTTTGTAAATTTTATTAAATTATAAAAGTTTCCATTTCCGCCCCCCCCTCCCAACACCCTCCCACTCCCCCCACTCCCCCCCTCCTTCCCTTCTGTCCCCCAGGGCAGTCAGGATTTCCTGCCCTATGGGAAGCTCCAGCTCCCTCCCCCTCCCTCCAGGTCCAGGAAGGTGAGTATCCAAACAGACTGGATCCCCAAAATCCAGCATATGCAGAGGAAACAGGTCCCAGTGTCATAGTCAATGGCTTTTCAGAAAGACCCCGGGCCAGCCACAGTCAGAGAATCCGGCCAAATTCCGAGAATCTGGCTAGATCACGTCCTCGTTCAGTCCCAGTCCGGCTGGCCCTGGTAAACTCTCATCAGATCCCTTCCCTTGTATCAGTGGGTGATAGCATCCCTCGCAGTACTGATTTCGTCTTTCATGTTCCTTCTTGTCAGAACTTCAACTTTAAGTCCTAGGGAGGAGAGGGACACTATACTGTTGGGGCCCGTGGCCTTGAGTTACAAGAGCCGAACCAGTTCCTGTTACTGAGCAGCGCCATTCCTAGGCTGTCAGTTTCAGAACCGCTTTGAGAGGGTCCTTAGCTTCTCACTTTTCTTTAGGAGGAATCCTCAGGGTCAGTTCTCGTTTGAGACTGGTCAGAACGAAGTACGGCTTTTGCTTACTTTGTAGTTTATACAAATGGTTGCCCAATCACAGGGTTATGGCCACAAGAACACTGTAGTCTTCTAGTAGTCTGGAGGTGAAGAACTGCTACTGAGGACCAGGAATGTCACTGGTCACTCTTTGTAGGGCTTCTCAGCCACATGGTGCGTTTATTACACCTCTGCCACCTCTAAGGAGGGGTTAAATGAGTTGGGCGTGCTACATTTTCTTCCAAGCCTGAGCTTTCTACAGTCTAGATTTTAGATTTTTCCTTTCTCTATTTCAATAATTACTTTTCTCTTGTAGCACAGCATGCATGCATGTGTGTGTGTGTGTGTGTGTGTGTGTGTGTGTGTGTGTGTGTGTGTATTGGAAGGCACTGCAGAATGTGGGAAGGTATCAATGGGTAAGATAATAAATTTGATTTCTCTCAGGGATGACATGATGCACATGAAGGTGTGGAAGCCCTGACATGGCTGATAGGTTGGGAAGTGAGCAGCTAGAACAAGAGAACAATTAGGAACCCAACGAGACACACATTCAGACACCAAGAAACCCATTGCTCCTTTCAGCAGGCTGGTGTTTCTATGGACTCAGGATTAGACAACTTCAGGCAAAGGATGTGTAGTTTATTGGGAGACTATGATACACTATGAAGTATTACACCATCTGATTCTATTTCCCTAGGCAGACAATGTTTCATCTTTCTGGGATGACATTTTTCCCCAGATGTTAACATCTCTGAAGTCAGTGTAGGTCTTATAAGATGGTGCCCTAGAGGAGAAGCAATGTGATACGTGATTATGTAATTTTTTTTTGCCTAGTTTGTTTAGATCTGTTCATAACCCCCTGATGCTCTGCTATGTGATAGGGAACTCTATGCTCCAGATGTCTGACCAGTTTGTATCTCTCTAGGTAGAGCTAAGATGAGGCACTAATGGAAGACAAGAGGGTGGTAGGAAGCCTTATCTGGTTTTCCATCTTTCTTTTGCGCTGGGTGACTTCAGTGATCTCTCCTCCCTGTAGCTATGAACTAACAGCCTACCTCTGTTTGCTCTATTACTTAAAGGGGAAATCTAATGTTCTAGATCTGTATCCCTGCCTACTTCTTCTAATGGTCTGCTCTGGTATCTCTGACTACTTCTATCCCTTCGGCCCTAGGGTTGTAGTTTCCTGCCTTGTCATTTGATCTGGTTCCCCATCAGTTGGCATTGAATGACTTTTTCTGGGTACTTGATTTTATTCTCCAGGGACAGAGACCAAAGACAAACCAAAGAAATGATCCTATCAAGTTCAGCTAGGTAAACCAAAGAATTTACAGATGTTATTTACAGGAGCATGGATGAGAGTTTTCTTACAGAACTTGGGCGAATTGGGCAGCTCTTTTCCTGTTCAAAAAGCTCACCCAGAATACCCAAAAGGTGCATCACTGGAGTTCCTTGACCAGTTTTCAAGTGGCTACACCAAATAAGAGTCTCCTCTCTCCAGGTTCTTTAGTGCTTCTATATCCCTAGGGAAAGGCCTCCTGATTTTTGCAAGCTTAATGAGTCCTGAGCCTTATAAGTTTCTTGTAGGTTTTGTGAGCCTTGTGAGTTTCCCTTTACCTGCTATATGGTATTTGGTTGTCTCATTTTTTAATATTAAATTTGTCTGGAAATACCTGGGATAGTTACTGTTTTCCAGTTTAGATGATGATCAGTTTAATGATACATCGTCACAAGACGAGGCAAGGAGCTGGTATTATTTCTATTTCTTTTACCCAATGTCTATCTTCTGCAGACTACAGTCAGCTTTGGATCATCAGTGATTCCTTCGATGCCAAGCTCAGAGGACTCTTTTCTATCTGTAGCATTTGACAGCTTAGCTTTCCTTGTCTGTTGACTCCCTCTCTTTCCTCATCTCTCAAGTCTTCCACCCCACCTTTCCCTTTGTCTCTTGAATTCCCTTGCTGTATTTTCCAGTCATCTACTTGGTAAGATCCTTACTATGGTAAGCTCTTCAGATTCTGAGTCCTTTATTTAGTGCATCCCACCCCCATTCATTATGCCTGTGGCTTTAATACTTCCTCTTTTTTGTTGTAGTTTGAATGAGAATTGCCCCACACAGGATCATGTGTGTGAATGATTGGTTCCTAGTTGGTGGAAACATTTCGGAAGGATTAGGAGGTCTGGCCTTGTTGAAAGAGGGTGTCACTGTAGGTAGGCTTTGAGCCTTCAGATGACTTTTGCCATTCTCCCTGCCTCCTTGTGAGTTGAGATATAAGTTCCCAGCTGTTCCTGCTACTGTACTTTCAATCTGCCATTATGGACTCTAACCCCCTGGAACAGTAAGTCCTATAATGCTTTTCTTTTGTAAGTTGCTTTGGTCATGTTGTTTTATCACACCAACAAAAGGTGACTTATACACTCTGTGGCAGAAAACTGTCCAGAAGCTTCAACACATGTCACTGCTTCAAATTACATCATTTGGGTTGTCTTACAGATTCTTTTAATTAAAATGCCCTTGGTCAAGCTAGCTCATTCTCTCCACCATGTTCCGTACATAGCTTATTCTCCTCAGTTCTTAAGAAGAGCCTCACTCACCCCAAGATCCAAACTGAAAACACGCTCTTTGCCATCTGATCCATCCCACCTTAGTTTAGACCTTATCATCTCCATCACAGACCATTACTTTACCCTCACTGTGATTAATCTTCTTCCTCTGCCCAGATATTCTTTACTAGATCTGAGCATATCAGACCCTGAAAGGGCAAGTGATTTTTCACAGTTTAGAAAGATACTGGACATTGAATCTTCTTGGTGTTGATTCTAGAGGACAAGACTTACTGTAGGCAAGGTTTTTCTGTCCTACCAGCCAGTTCCCAAATAGATACACAGAGACTTATTAGTAATTATACATGCTCAACTGATAGCTTAGACTTATTACTAACTAGCTCTTTCAATTTAAATTAACCCATATTTCTTATCTACAGTGTTACTATGTGGTGGTACCTTTTCTCCAGTAGAGCATGTTCATCTCCTGCTTCCTCTGCATCTCCTGGTGACTCCTCCCACTTCTTCCCTGTGCTCTCTTTTTGTCTGCAAGTCCTACCTAACTATTGACCATTTAGTCCTTTATTGAACCAATGAGAGTAACAAATATTCACACAAAGATTGTTGCACAGCAGCTCACAATGTCTTTCTACTCTCATTTCTCCTCAAGGTCTGACAGTGGATTTGGACCCCTAATTACTTGACACATAGGCTAAAGTCATCTGAGAGGCGGGGGAGGACCCCAATTAAGAAAAGTGCCTCCATAAGACTGGGCTGTAGGCAAACCTGTAGGGCATTTTTTTTAATTAGTGATTGATGTAGGAAGGCCTAGCCCATTGTGGGTGGTGTCATCCCTGGTCTGGTGGTCTTGAGTTCTATAAGCAAACAAGTTGAGCAAGCCATAGGAGCGAGCAAGTAAGTTGCATCCCTCCACGGCATCTGCTTCAGCCCTTGCCTCCAGGCTCCTGCCCTGTCTGAGTAGCCTGAATTCCTTCAGTGATGGCCTATGGGTGTGGAAGTGTAAACGAAATAAATCCTTTCTTCCCCCAGATTATTGGTGATGGTGTTTCATCATTACAATAATAACCCTAACTAAACACACTTTAATAGACTGGCGAGTCTTAAAAAACTGAAATTCTCTTGGCTATATATTACAATAGAGAATGTAGAACAAGATCCATAGTCATTTCTCTAGCAATTTCTTAGCTTTCCCTCCTATCAATCACTGAATAGAAATTTACAAATCCTTGTTTGGACCACAGAGATAGAAAAATGAAGAGCACATGATATAAACACAGAGCCCCAGTGTTTCCAACTGTTCAGACAGAGAAGTTGGGAAAACTCCTGGAGTCAGACTCAGCTTGTCCATGCTCTCATTTCATGGTCTCCAGAAAGTACAGTCACCACCACCCAGTTGCTCACCCATATAGCCTAGGCTGTTATTTTGCTGAGGTTTTGGTAAAAAGGCATAGGGGTGGCTATTATTAAAACAACACATAGCATGGTTGCTGTTGTGTCTGCATCCTGATGCCTCTCCTGGATCCCGTGGCAAGGTGGAATGGGAGCTGTGCAGAAGCAAAGACCCATCCCTCACCTTCAAGGCCTGATCCTGAAATGTGGATAGAAGCAGATTTAAACACATGCAAAGCAGTGAGATGATCAAATGGACTGTCAGTCAGTTGTGTCTCTAGGTGATTTAAAAGGGAAAAAAACAAAGAGAAGGGGTTCAAGCTACAGCCTGGAGCTCGTGGAAAGCATCTTCCCAGCATCCACACAGATACGAGGACTGCAGAAATGCAATCTGCTTCTTTGCCTTGGAAGAGCCTGCTTTTTCAAGGAAAAAGAAAAATTGGAGTTCCTTGAAGATAGCTTATTTATTTCATAATTTAAAAATATAGTCTTATTGTATAAAATTAAGGAAAATGCATTTTAAATAGGAACATTTTAAAATTTGCATTGAGATTAAAAATCACCCATACCCTCCCCTCTATCACTCAGAAATAATCCTAAAGATATTTCAGAGACTTTTTCTGTGCATAATTTTACATAATTCAATTCATACCATATATACAATTTATATCTTGGTGCTTTCCACTTGGCATTATCACATAAGTATTTTTCCAGGTTATTAAAAGCTTCTCATAAGCATGGCCTTTAATGGCTGTATAATATTTCAGTATGTGAGGTTCCATGATTTATTGGAACAGGGCATTTTTTCATCAGACACATTAGTGTTTCCTAGCTTTTCCCCACTGTTATAAATGATCCAGGAGTGGAACTGTAGTATCTCATTTTATGTCTCTAGGATACAGTGTTAAAAGTAGTATCAAAGAAAAAGCCAAAATGCTTCTTAGGAGTGAACCATCAATTTATATTCCCACTTGCAGCCTTTTAGAACATTCTCTGCTACAACTTAGCAGTTGTAGCTGGAACACAGGAACAGCCTGTATTTAAAGTGTACAGTTTTCTCACTTTTGGCATCATACACACTCCTAAAGCCATAATCACAAATGAGACAATGAACAAATTCATCACCTTCCAAATTTCCACATCCTTTCTTGGTGATCCCTTCTTACTGTCTTCCTTCATGTCACTTCCTACCATACAGGCAAACATTTGATATGTTGTCTCTCATTATGAATTAGTCGGTACTCCCTAGGGAGAAATTTACACACACACGCACATGTACAGGCACAGGCACACTCATATCACACATATCAAAATATACAGCATATGCTTCTTTTTTGCCTGGCTTCCTTTACTTACCATAAGAATTTTGAGATCCACTCGTTGATGCTTCTCAACTCACAGTTCATTTTAAGTGGTGAATATATTCCACCATATAGATGCATGATGTTTGATTGATGGATGCTTGGGTTGGTGCTAGGTTGTTTGTTCTGTTATGATCCCAAATTAGAGTTTCTATAAATACTAATGTACAAGGCTTTAGTGAATGTGTGGTTTATTCCCTTAGAGGAATACTTAGGAATGGAATAGGTGTATTGAATAGTATCTCAGTGTTAAACAGACTGAAGTCTTTTGTTACCAGGATCCCCTCTTATGATGAAGCATAGATGTATGAGTATCATTATTGATACATATTAAATAATTTTAATTGTGAAGTTTACAATTTCCCTATTCAAAGAGGAGAATGTGGGCAGGGGCTGGAGACTGCTTCCTTTCCACTCACTTGTATTCTGCTGGGAATCAGGGGCTTTGCTCATGGGGGCTCCTCCCACTTACACTCCAGGCAGCAGAACTGTAGCCCAGTTCTACCTCAGATGCTTTCAGACCCCTTCCCCGTTTCCCTCAGAAGAGCAGATGTAGGTCTTTTTTTGGTCTTTGGCTTGATCGTTCTGTTTGGATTCTACTTCCTAATTATAGTGCTTCACAATGAAAAGATCTGGTCTCCCTTGCCAGTCACATTGCTGTGACTCTTCGCTATCCCTCAAGGCCTTACTGACGTGGGGTGGGGAGGTAAGCAATGGATTATCTCACATATGATTTGTCTGGGGGCCCCATATCCTGGCACTTGGGGCTGCTTGAGGAAAGGAAGGTGGGCAGAAATTAGAATTGTTCCCATGCTGGTCCTTTAATGTTCTCTGGGGCTTTCTTCAGTGTTACTCATCAGGCTGATCTTGTGTTTCCTGATATAAAAATGCTTGTCTATTGACAGCATTGCGCTTGGTGCTGTGGCCATGCCAGAGACCATGGGCATGTCTCTGCCCTTCTCATTCAGGGCAACTCATCAAAGAGCCATTTTGAGAAAGTTTTCTGTCCGACTGCTAGGCCAAGTACTATGGAGGACATACCACATTGCCCTCGACATCCCCCACCCCCCAAATACAGTACTTGGCACGTGGTAGGAGCTCAGCAGGTGTTAGAGTGAACAGAAGGACAGACATAGTCCTACTGCAGGTGGGTTTGAATGATGTCACTGAGGGAGACCTGTGATCTCACACTCCTTATATTTACCTCTCCCGAGAGCACATCTTCCTTAATTTTCTTGGTTCATAGCACCCTGTATGTGTGTATATGTGTGTGTGTGTACATATATATGTGTGGATATACATTATATATTACATATTGTAAAAGGAGCAGCGGACTTCGTCCCACCACCTGGCTCCTGGCTAGCTTTACCCGAAATGATTACATGGAAACTGTGTTCTTTTAAACACTGTCTGGCCCATTGTCTGTAGCCTCTTATTGGCTAATTCTCACATCTTACTTTAACCCATTTCTAATAATCTGTATGTCACCACGAGTTCATGGCTTACCCAGAAAGATTCAGCATGTCTGACCCTGCAGCTTCATGGTAGCAGCTCTCTGCCTCTGCCTGACTCTGCTTCTTTCTCCCAGCATTCTGTTCTGTCTACTCCACCTATCTAAGCTGCTGTCCTATCAAAAGCCAGGGCAGTTTCTTTATTAACCAATGAAAGTAACAAATAGACAGATGACCCTCCTACATCAACATATATTACATATATCTATGTGTAATATGTATATTACAGTGACCCTAGATACACCCTCAAAAATGCTCAGCAATTCTGTTTAATAACTAGGTCATTTTAAGAAATATAACGCTTATTTATGTTTTAACATTAATCATACTGTTCCTGCTGCAGTGCTGTGGAGCATCTCATACCACAGGGTCAGGGTGCACTGTTTTTTTTCAGCTCACTGATGTCTTGAGGGTAGATCTCTTCAGCAAGTGCCTCCAAGACCTGCCCATGTTGCAGGTCAGAGGGATGTACAAGGAATAGCAGTGCAGCTTGGGCAATACAGGCATCAGGGAAAACAATGAGTCTTCACTCACGGGGGTCTGAGACGAGAAAAGGCAGGGGTAGGGCATGGCACAAACATATGGTGTCCAACCCAATGTCAGAGGAAGCTTTGGGTGGATACAGCACTGTAGCAAGCTAGGTCTGTGGGTGTGAGCCGGGAGGAAGGAGATGGGGAAGAAATTATTTAAGAGAGGATCCCATCATTGTCCCTCAGCTACCAGCGGAGGAGCCAACCACTAGAAGGTGCTGGGGGTGGTGCTGTGGAGTTGGACAAAAGTCACAGTGCCTGGGCTTGGAAGAAATGAGATCCTTTGTGATGATAACATGCCTTCTAGGGACTGAGCAACCAAAAGCCATTTTTAATAAAAATTTTTATTCACTGAAAGTTACAAACAGAATATATTGATCCTATCCATCTACACTACCTCCCTCCAACTCTTCCCTGCCCCATGCCCTACACCTCATCTCCCTACCAGCTTCATGTCTTTTGTAATTTATTTTTGTTAGTGATAGCCAACCGAGTCTGATGAGTACTGCCCAGTGTACACATGCATGTGTGGCCATCTACTGGGGCAATAACAATCTACTTGCAACCACATCCACTGCCAGTATCTCCGCAGATAGAGGTGGAGCTTTGAAGAACCATCACCATCCACACTGGGATTTTGACTGGCCTTATCTTGTGGATTTCTTACTGCTCCCCACTTTGGTAAGAGAAGCTTCCCTTTGCAGTTGAGAGAGGTTAATGCAGAGATTCATGAAGTCTAGGCACCAAGCACAAATAACTCTAAGTGTTCAACTGCCAATGCGCCATCTATAGCAATGTCCAGCAATCCAAGGTTCAGGAAAACTTGAGGAAGAGTGTAAGGGCCAGCAGATATGGGACAATCTGTGACCTACTGACTGCTGGACATGACTTGGCTGTCAGATGGATCTACTCACAGCATTGTGATGACCTACATAAGACCTCCTTAAGATCAAGATACTTAATATATATATATATATATATATATATATATATATATATATATATATATATATATTTGTGTGTGATATGTGTAAGATAATACATTTTTGGTATGATGTGCATGTAAGATAATACATTTTTGTATGATATGTATGTAAAATGTACATATATGTGTTGTGTGTGCAACTGCTGGTGCATGTGTGTCATGCCATGTGTCTGGAGATCAGAGACCAATTTCCAGGAGCCGGCTCTGTCCTCCTGCCTTGCGGAGGCAGGGGCTCTTGTCTCTGCATGCTCACTGCTGGCTGCCTTGCCATCTTTAGGGCAGGTCTTCTGCCTCTGCCTCCCAGCTTGCCTCTGGAATGCTGGGACTGCACATGCATGCTACCCAACCCAGGTTTGTTTGTTTGCTTGCTTGCTTGCTTCTTTTGTAGGGTCTGGGCTCCAAACTTGGGTCCTCAGCCTTTGCAGCAGGCAGCAGACATTTTTACCTACAGAGTCATCATCCTGGCCCTCAGACTGTTTCTGTGATGACTTTATTTCTTCTTCCTTTAACTTCTGTTTAGACAAAGAGGAACGGCATCTCCCAGGGGTGCGCAGCACCGCTTCCAGGTGTTTCAGTTTTACCCACCGCCCACGGCTCTGGCTCTTGGCAGTTGGTTGCCTCACTTCTCTCCAGTGGAAAATGACCCGCTTTGTCCTTCAGAGCAGCGAGTTGATAAATGGCATCTGATGTCTCTCCCAGCCCCCATTCATCTTGATGGCAGGCTTCAGACGACGACGCTGTGCTTGATATTTTGTACGCTAGGAGCTTTCTTCAGCGATTTCTTTAAAGCGCCTTTGATTTTTGTGCCACCTTCCCGTGGTCCCCAGAATGTTTACAGTGTCATTTGGCGAAGAAAGTGCTTTCCTGCAATTCTGTTCAAATGCTGTTTAAAAGAATTAATCAAAGGCTCTATCACTTCTCAGGACTGATCGCAGGCAATGGCTCTGCAGGTAAAGGACTGGCGGTGATTGATCCCTTGACAAGAGGCCTGTCAGAACCAACTTCCTTTCCCTATATACAAGGCAATCTTGCTTCCATTGTACTTTGATCTAGCCGGGGGTCTTGAGCGGCCCTGTGGACTGAAAGCAAGGCATATCTGTCTCAGCACTCAGGCATTTCTTCTTCCACGTGTGCTGGAGGAGTGACATCTCCGTATCTTGAACCTCAGAGCCATGGTCTTGGGGCTTCTCATCTGGTAGGCAGAGGGAGATAGCCATGAGCAAACATGTAGAGGCAAGGTAGGACAAATACCGGTGTCAGGTGCTCTCCAAAGGACCCCCGTGCTTCCTCAGAGGGCAGAAGACAGGCCTGTTCCCCTGTCGGTATGTACTTCAAGGGTGACCAAACACTTTTGAATGTTAGGTATTACACAGGGTCTTTGCTTCCTTTTGTTACAGGATCTGTCCCACTGGCTCTCAAGGGTCCGGAATCTTATGTAGCTGTTGACTGCCCTCAGAAGTTTCTGTGGACTGTAGAGGCTTCTGAGGCAGACCCCCAGCCCCACACTTGTCACTCACCAGAGCTTTGCCTTTCTTACCCGACCTTCCCCTTCAAAATCAGCTTCCGTGTCAACCGGTCTAACATGGTTGGATGATTTGCTCACTGAAGTCACGTGGCTCTGTCTGTCACAGAGTGAGACATAGTACTCCTCAACACTGGTACTATGCTGCCAGGGTTCTAGACTCCCCCAACTGGGAAATCAAAAGAGATATCAGAAAAGGAAACTGCCTAGGAATATGGATGTGCGTAAATGTGCTGAGGTCAGAGGAAGCCTACACATTGCTGATGTGTATTAGATAAATTGCTGTCATTCCTGGCCCAGGGTCTCACAGTGCTGGCTCCAGGATGCTGTCCTCAAATAGCACCTAGATAATGGCAGAAATCAGGGGTCCACAGGAAAGATACAGGAATGGTGGATGAAGAATAGATCCTGAGGATTCTTTGCTAGCCATGGCGACCATAGGATGGATGGATATATATATATATATATATATATATATATATATATATATATATATATATATAATACATGTGTGATATATGTGGGTATTAGTATGCATAATTAGTATTTGACATAAGAAGAATAGCCATTGAGCATTTGGTTTAAAATTGGTTAAGACTTTCGAGTTAGATGGTGTGTCTTTCTTCGTGTTTTATGGAATCCTTGGCAAATTTGATACTCAGAGGCTGCAAAGTAAACTAGAAGTCAAGATTAACTGGAATTCTACAGTTTCAAGGATGGGGATCCCCTGTAGTAGCAGAATAATACGAGTCAATAAGATTCTTTGGATAACTGGGAGTATCTTCAGATCTCCTCTCCCATCCCATTCATGTATCCCTAAGTTTCAAGACTTAATCGATGAAGGACCCTTGGCATTAATGTTACCAGTCTTCTGGTCACCATTTTCTCACAGCCCTGATAGTTAATTCATTTTCTCTGTTCTGTAAGATGAAGTCACTAAGTAACATTTTTCATATCAAGATGTCTCCTTACCCAATTCAGTTATTAGAAACAAATCTATGCTGTATTCCATTCCCAGCATCCAGCGCACAGAGGACCACAATAGATCTTAATGGGACGGTCATGTGGGACAGTGCCGAATGGGAGATATTTCTTTCAGTTCTAGTGAGTTGATGCTGCTATCAAAGGGGCTTGTGGGAATGGGTTTGCTCTTCTCTGCTTTCCGTCATGGCAGGCTACAGTGTCCACCCCCTTCGTTTGCCTTTTCTCCTTCCTCCATGTAAGGAAGCAGCAAATGCTTCCAGCAGAGGCAAGATGCCCTCACTGTGGACTTCTCAGTCCCCAGAACTGAGACATCAATCTCTCTTATTTAGAAGTGAAGCTGTCTGTGGTGTTCTGTTATAGTGGCACAAATGGAGTACGACAACGACTTTGTGTTCTGGTTAGTTTGGATCTTGAAGTATTCCAGAAACTTAACATGTAGAATATATTGCTTCATAAAATAATGGGGGGTGTAAAAAGAAATTAAATATACTTTTAAAAGCTCAAATAAAATTATTGACATTTTCATTTATATTCATGTTGGTAAGTCTGTTCTCCAACAACTGCAAAAGACATAAAGCCTTTTTATTTGTTCATAACTTTGAGCCATAAAAAGCATCATTATTAACACCTTTTTCTCATATGGTTGCATAGACTTGAAGTTTAAGAGCTTGGGAATGTAAAATGAACATGCAGAGTATTGATAACTCCATGAACTGTGTCGAACAGTCTAGATAATGTCTTTTTATTCTGCTACCTTTACCCGAGACGCAAAGCCAGCCTGAACTGAACCATAAGTCAGGAAGAGTTGTGTGGCAGGCCTAACATCACCTAACTCATCAGGGCTGCTCCTCAAAGCAAAGCCCCTATGTTGTCAATCCCTGCTGTCTTGTTCCTTCTGCCATCCCACTCACTCCCAGCCTCTCGGCCCCACCCTAGAGCAGGTCTAGGGAGGGTTCCTGGGAGCCTGGAGGGTTGAACCTTTCTACTGTTTGGTTTTCTTCCTTAGTTCTGCTATTTGCTCAATTCTTCCCTCTGCACAGCATGCCCGAGTGCCTTCCCTTGCCCGTGGGTCCATGATTCTTCCTTGAGTAGACTGAACCACTGCAGGCTGCTGTCTTCCAAGGCTCCATGGAGCATCACTTCATCCCTCCCTTGCTCAGGCCTACGGCCTGCTCCCCAGGCTCTCTTCCTACCCTGCTTCTCTCTACCCTTTGGAATTCCTCTAAGGCTGAAACCTAGCTATGGACCTGGCTGCTCTCTTGAGTTCTCGCTTTGTGAGTGCGAAATGGCCTCTCTTCAGCACCCCCTCACTTCGAGAGGTGCATCTGGTCCTCTTTCAAATGAGAATTTCCTAAAGAAACCACCATCGGCAGCCCCCACTTCAGGGATGTCTCTTTCTCTGAACGCTGCATCTAATATAACTGACAGCCCAGCATCAACAGACTCTGCAGCACCATAGATGGCTCCTTTCACCCTTCTTGGTGCTTGTGAGCAACCTGGAGGTGGAGACCACCAAAGACGGTGATGGACAGGATAGCTCTGGAGTCAGATCCTCTGGGTTACAGTCTGTCCCCTTTTCACCAGTGGAGGGACTTGAGCCATTCTCCATTGTGTCAATGCTGGTATCCTCCCTGAGATACTCTCGATGCTGTTCCCCCATGGAGTGACCTGGGCATCGGCATTGGGAACGTTCTTCAGAGATTCTAATGCAGCTTCTAAACCATTTGTTTCCTGGGTCAGAGCAGATGGGTGAAATTCACCGTCTGATGAAATGCCTCCCTCCCAGGGTTCCTGTAGCTGCGTGAGCTAGTGTGCAGTGGAGTACCCCACACAGTGCCAATAAGTGGTGTTCAGCATAGCAATGATTCAATTTTGTAGCTGTCACAACATCTACCAGGATGTCCTGGACAGAGGAAGAGCCCATAGTCTAGTGCTAAAATATAAAACACAAAAGTCCTGTCAGTAAGGTAACAAAGAAATTGACTGTCAGTAAGGTAACAAAGGCTTATGAAGATCTCACGGGATCATCTTTGAACCTTTAGCATAGGCTTGGCTTTTCACTGAGGGTTGCTCTGTCCCGGGACTCAGTACCATTTCAGCTTGTCGTAAGGTCTTCGAACACTTGAGCACATTTGCATTGACCATAGAGGACTCCCAGCCTTGGTGGGCTTATATAGAATTTCTACCTGAGTCTGCTACTTGCAATCCCACTTGGAAAGAGCTGACTAGGTGCTGATGCTGTGGTTTCTAAGGGCAACCATGACTTACCCTAGGTCTCAAGCGATGATGGACCAGTGGCCAGATGAGGATGGACCCTTTAGAAATAGCTCTTAAATGCAATTATGAGATTCCATTTCCAGAGTTGAAACCCATTGTGCACCTGCCCTTTGCCCCATGTCAATGCATTGCCTAGTGCTATGGAGGGCTTGATGGCCTCTGAAAACGTTGGGTAGGCAACATTGCTTTTAATGGCCAACGTTTGCCTTCGGGAAATCAATCAAAGGGAAGGTTATGGTTTAGCATTACCAGGCTTTCTTCTTTGCATTCATATGCTCTCTCCAAGACCGAATAGCTATTAGTCGTCATTCCTGATGCCAGCGAAAAGGAATGACCACTGACGATGTGGGGTCTCAGTACTGTTAAATGCAATGCTTATAGAATAAATGCTACCTCTGATTATAAGGGATATTTAAGAGCTTCAGTGCTCTGCAGGGCTGGAGAGAAATGAGATGAGAGAGAGGCATCATAAAAGAGAAGTCAATTATTTTAAAGATGAGTTGGCATCTTTTAATTCCTCCCTCACCAGATAATGAAATATCTATCTGAGCTTGAGGCTGTGGTATCATTTCTGGCATATGTAACAAAATTTATTCAACAGTCACTTATTGAGTGCCCTTCCATACTAGGCCCTGGACTCAGGGCTATCGATACAGGGAGGAGTGGGCAAGAGGTTCAGGATGGGCAGCAGTGCAAACAGATTGGCGGAGATGTGGCCTGAGTGAGGCTTCCCAGGTAGGTGGACCTGTTGAGACAAGGATTTATACCCAGGTGAACCGGGCTCATCAAACTTTTTGGATGAGCAGCCGGATGTCCTGAATTCTGGCTGTAAGTCAGACCAGGTCTAAGCCACAGCAACACAGGGCTGGGCAAGACCAACTCTTTCTGGGTCAGTAGGCAATCAAGTGAGACACGAGACTCCCATTCTCCGTAAGGCCTGCTGCGTGGCATCAGCAATCTTGCCTCTTTGAGAAATTTTGCTTCTTTAGCTTCTAATGGTCTCTGTGTCCATGACCGCAGGGGCTAAGGAGGATCAGAAAGACTCCAGGGCTGCAGAGCTTCCTTGGCAGGGTGTAGCTGGTTGGATTTTACTCTTTGGTCTCTTTTGGGAGGCCGCCACCAAGCTCCCAAATAAATACACATGCAATCTTACTATAATTATAAATGCTTGACCTTAGCTTGGCTTATTTCTTGGCCAGCTTTTCTCAACTTAAGTTATCCCATCTACCTTTTGCCTCTGGAATTTGACCTTTATCCTATATACCTATATTTATCTCTTACTCCTTAGCTTGCTGTGGTAGGTGGGTGGCTGGTCTGTGGTCTGTGGAGTCTTCTTCCTTCTCTCATTCCAAGATCTTCTTTCTTGCTTTAATTTCCTTCTGTTCTCTCTTCTGGATGGGTGACAAATGAAAAGTTTCTCTAGTACTCTTTCCTAGGGACTGGTAGAGATTTTTTTTTTGCAATCTCTCTGTGCAGTTAGAAATTAATTGCTCTTTTCCTCTACCTTGAAGAATAAATCAGAGCAGAAAAGAATTCCTACCGAGTTCTATGAGCTAGATGTTGGATGATCTTCATCGAGCTAGAGAGAAGGGAAACTGACTCATTTTCTCTGCTCACTAGGAGCTGCACTCTGAAGGCTTCCCCGGGGGAAGGACTGGGAAAAACCTAGACGCCGACTACTCTTGAATCCAAGGGCTCCAGCCCGATGTGGGACCCGGCAGTGGTGGACTGCCACAGGCTAGCTCTGAACACTGTCCTTGATTCATTACCGAGGAACCTAGCTCCGTATCTAGTTAGATGAAAGGGGATTTTGTGACTGAGGAGCAAGGCAGGTGCCTGCTCTTTCCAAGGACTGTGACCCAGCTCCAGAGCATTAGTGGCCAACTGGGTTAGTGTCGGAGAATCTAAAAACTCAGTCAAGGCCAAGAGGGCTCAAATCAGAGTATGGATCTATCTGATCTTAAAGAAAATGAGGGACAAGGGTGAAGGAAAGAAAGGCTTGTTCTCTGGAGGAAGGAGCCTCCAGCTGGCTTGCCACCTGATGTTGGATGTAGAGCAGAGAGCAGCTAGGAAATGGGGTTCTGGACCCTGCCTGCATGAAGGAGAATGATGCTTTGGGGAGCCGATATTGACCACCCTGGAAGAGGACTGAGAAATGATGGATTGAGCCCATGGATAAGTCAAGAGAGTGGTCTTTGTTAGAACTTATAGACTCATGTCTTGGGACTTGGTATGGAAGCTCCTGGGTTGTCCATAATATCCCAGTCTTTGTTTCCTGTTCCAAGTTGATGACGTTGATGACTTTCCAAGTTTACTCAAGCCTGGGGTGTTGTTTGGTCTAGAGGAAGTGACTTTCATGTAAACCTTCTGGGAGGATCTTGGCACGGCAGGATGAATCCACAGGCTATAAGGTCTAGGGTATAGAACCTTGAGTGGACATCTGGAACCTCTTGTCACTTGTACTCAGCTAAGATATTGCCATGCCTTCCATGTGGATACCCCTTGTCTGCATCTTTGCCTACATCAGGATAAGGTCTGAGACATCCTATTCCACTAGACATCCTATTCCAGGGAGTCTGGACCACCTGCCCTTGGTCACATGGTTACCTTGTCAAGGTTCTGCTGCAGGGAGAAGTGTCACGGGCAAGCAGACTCCTTCCCCAGAGAGCCTGGTCAGATTTACAGTGCTTTCCAGCACGTGCCAGAATGAAAAGATTGAAATTGAGTAGGAAGGTTTTTAACCAATTCATCAGTCTAAGTAAATCCCTGTTAAGAGGTAGAAATTAGCTCTCCTGGGGATAATAGCCACAGGAAAACAAGGAAAACAAGTAGAGTAGCATCTTCTCTTTCCAAATTATATACAAAAGTCAATGTCTGGTTTCTTGCTAAAAAGCTGAATATTTTGTGCTATAATATATCTTGGATTATTGGGCCTACAGGGTGTTGCCGTACTTCAGCCTCTAGCCATGTGCAGATGCCTAGGATGCTTTTGTATTTATGTATATGCATGTGAATGTGTATGCATGTGCTCATGCATGCATGCATGTTGGGGGGCATTCTTTCAGAGGCTAGAAGAGGGTATCAGATCACCTGGAGCTGGAGTTATAGCTAAGCGAAAGCTGATGTGGGTTCTGGGGCTTGAACTTGAGTCCTCAGGAAGAGTTGCAAGCCCTCTTCACTGCTGAGCCCTCTCTCCTTTTATGGGTGTTCCTTTTAGAGTGGCAAGCTGAGGGGGCTTTCAGGTGGTGGCAGTATGGCCAATAATGCAGAGCTCATAGGAGAGGAGAGGAAGTTACCTCATTCTGGGCAGCATACTCCTGTGCTTTATCTTATGTCATCATGGGTCACCCTGTGTGTGCCCCTTTGCTGACAGGAACCAGAGGTTCCAAGTGAAAATATGCATCCTGAAATGCCTTACAGCTGGGAGTATGGAGCTGGGCATGGGGAGTTCCACCGTGGTTCTTGCTGTGAGGCCTGGAGTTTCCTGGAGTCCTGGTGAGGGGTGAGTTGAGCAGGCACAGCCTCAGTAAGAAGAGATAGTGATGGGCTGTGGGTGTTGGCCAAATAACATCTTGGGCAAAGGGAGTCTTTAGTAGAAACTGGGTGAATCCTTTGGACCCAGGGCAGGGAAGCAAGAACTTCAAGCTTTAGTCTTGTCTGTGTTCTCAGGGTAGAAGAGGTACTTACAGCAAAGGCGTGGATATTGTTTTACCTGGTACTAAGGACAAACATGGACTAGATCTGTGACAGAAGGCATTCAGATTAATCAGGCCTGAGGAAATGACGGGAACACTGCAATGTTCCCTAATGGAAGACCTACGGTCTTGATTCTTATACACATGTTGAAATAGAAGCCAGATGTCTTGGGCTTTTAAAATTAACTCCACGAAGACAGGGACCTAGGTACTTGATGAGTATTAAGGATATTATTAATGAATATTAAGGGCAAAGTCACACTCATATATGTGACCCAACATGGAGATCGGCACAGTAGGACTTGGGGTGCTTGTTCAGTGAACAAATGAACAAATGGATGAACACCCTCCTGTGGCCTTTCTGCAGAGAATGTCCTAATATTCTGCCTTGGAGACCCTGGGGAGGTTGCTGAATCATGGCTATAGTCACAACAACTGCCTCTGTCTCAGAGCTCCCAGGGCCCAGCGTTTTCCCTGAGCTCTGCGGAGGGCTTCTGATCCTCTACTCATGATGTTTCTCTAAGGCATGAGATGGGTCCTAGGACAAGAGATGGAGGCTTGCAGCAACACTAGTATGGCTTTCTCTGAGGGCGTTCAAGTCCAAAGTCTAGAAAAGGCAAAGAATTAAGGTAACATCACCCTTACAGATACAAATCATTGATGCTTCAGAATCCAGCCAAGCCTTAGTTATCAAATACTTTTCTATAATGACTCTAATTGGCCAGGCTGCTGATGTTGTGGCAAGGGTCTGTTGCTTTGGGAGAGTGAAGGAGGGCAGGAGAATGCCCATATTATGATGTGATGTCTTAGTTCCCTGGTTAGTGCATCCAGCAGGGAAACTCTCCCTCAGTGGGTAGAGCCATTTATATTTTCCATGAATGAATATTAAGGCGAGAATTACTAACATCTGCCACTTAAGGAAGCAGCTGTCGTGTGCAAGACACTGGACCAGGTGCTGCACATATGGGGTCCCACAGACACCTAAAACAATGCGGGAAGAGACAACTATTCTCCTAAATACACGTGGGAGAAACTGAGGTGGGTGGGGAGACTTAAACAACTGGCCTGGAGCCATTTTGTCTATAGTAAAACAAGCAATCAAATGAAGTCTGCCTGGGACTAAAGGACCCATTATCCCATCTATGCCCAGAGTGTACTTTTATGGCTTGGTGTGTCTCAGAGACATTTGACCCCTAGCTGATGCCGCTGCTGCTCTGGGAGGCTGGGGAACATTTTGGATACAAGACTTAGCTGACAAATGTAGTTCCATAGTGGTAGGAGCCTTGGGCTTACCATTGGCTCTACTCTTAGTCTTCTACTTCCTGGCCACATTACCAGGTAGCAGCCAGCTCCTAACACCACACCAAGGTCTTTCACTGCCTTGCCTTCTTTGCTGTGATGGAATGTACCTTCACGTCACTAACTGATAGAGTTCTCTCCTCCCCTAGCCTGTTCTGTCATGTTCTGGTTGCAGCATTGTAAAAGTAACTAAGGCATGCACGTAACAAGGTACAGCTACATCAGAAGGAACAATAGTGTCTTCTCTGGCTCGGCTCATATCTAGCACTGTGGCTAGAGGCAAACGATTTCACATCGCTCAGCCTCTGCTTCCTTAACTGTGGTATACAGGGACTGAGCCTGCTAAAGGGAGGTTGTCTGTGGACGTTTGTGTGGTTATCATGTGTATGTGTGCACATGCGCACAAGTATGCATAATGGTAAACTAAAGACCTTTGACTCTTCCTGGCAGTCATCCTTCCTAGAAACAAGCATCTATCCTGCTTCTTGGAAGATCTCCAATAATGAAGCACTGTCATCTCCCTCTTCCTCCGGCTCCAGCAAGGTGGTTTCTGGGCATCCCTTGGGGAGGACAGCAGCCCCTCCCATTGCAAATGGGAATTAGTGGGTGTCCTAGTTGAGGCTACTGTGCTGTGGTGAAACACTGTGACCAAAGCAACTTGGGGAGGGAATAATTTCTTTCAGCTTACACGTCCACATCATAGTCCCTCACTGAAGAAAGTCAAATCAAGAACTCAAACAGCAGGAATCCGAAGGCAGGAGCTGATGCAGAGGCCATGGAGAGGTGCTGCTTCCTGGCTTGCTCCTAGTGGCTGGCTCTGCCTGCTTTCTTGTAGAATCCAGGACTACCAGCTCAGGGGTGGCCCCACCCACAATGGACTGGGTCCTGCCCTATTGATTACTAAGTAAGACAATACCTTATAGCCGGATCTCATGGAGGCATTTTCTCAAATGATGTTCCCGCCTTCCAGGTAACTCTAGCTGTGTCAAGCTGACATAAAACTAGCCAGCACAATGGGGGAGACGGTCCACCAGGTCAAACCCTGCAGCTCGGCTTGGCAACATCACTGTTGATCTGCAGGTGAGAGTGTGTACAGGGTGATGGCTGCTGTTTCCACCCTGGTCCTTTCTGATCTCTTAGCCCTCGATACCTTTCCATCAAAGGGCGAGCTGGGCGGCATTTCAGAACCCCACAGGCAAGCTGACTGCCAGTATGAGTGGAGTGGTAGAGAGAATCAAGGGGTTGTAGACAGGAGAAAGAAGAAGGGAGAGGCTTTATGTGTATCTTTTGATTCGTCCCCTTAGCTTGTGGTCCCACAAACCTTACTACTCATTACCACAGGTCTCGGATTGGCTCCAGTAAAGTGTTGGCATTCATCATAACAGGGTCGGGGTCAGCTTGGGGTTGTTTTCTGATGCAAAATACCTTATGGCTCAGGCCTCCAACTTGATTTGTAGCTAAGGATGACCCTGACTTCTGGTCCTCCTGCCTCTGCCTCTGGAGAGCGGGGGTTGCATAGATTTTAGACTTGTGCCTTTTTATCCCTGCCCATGAATCTTCCTGGAAGCTCTTAGAAGAAGTGTTTTGGCATCAGAGTAACTGATTGTGTGCCAGCACCTTTCTGGACCCCGCCCTTTGAAAGTCCTTCCCTTTCCTGATGCTGGCTTTTTGTCAAGCCCCTGTTGCCTGGAGGGGGGATGCCTGGCCTGCTGGCCTGGGCATTGTACAAAAGCGGCTGACTGGTACAGGGCAGACCGTACTTGCTTCTCACCCTGGCCAGGACAGAGGTCAGCCACATTGTTTTGTTGTTTTTACCTGCTGAGATGAATATAGCTCTGGAATTGAGGTTATTTCTCCATCCTCTCTGCTCAGTGTGGTCTTAATAGTTCCCTTGCTGGCTGATTTCCACGACACAGGGTGACATGGGAGGAACTGATATTTCTCATTTCGACAGTAGGAAGGGACTGGTTCTAAGAAGTCCCCAAATAGCAACATCTGCTTCTGAGGAACTCTGTGTCAAGTGCAAACATCAGAGGACATCAGAGGAAGGCCTCTTGCAGCATAGACAAGGAAACAGAAGGGACATTTTGTCTTAACTGAACCAGGAACAGAAAATAAAAACAAAAACAAAAAACAAAAACCCAAAACAAACAAAAACAGAAACAAAAAAACAACCAAGGGATTTTGAACTCATCTCTTCAAGAGCTTAAAAAAAAATTGAATTCAACAAACCAAGAGCCGCTGGTGCTGAGTGCTATGTTTTCCTCAGTCTTGCTGCTGATGAAATCCTTTTATCAGGGGAGGCCTTGTTTTTAGATGTTGCCATGGGGATCGTATCTCCATCCTCACTAAGAACTCCCCAAGAGGGGGTGCATAGGGCAGAGGCAGGTGGAAGAGCAAGGGTGGAAACTTCATGTTGAGCGCTTCAGGCTTGGCGTTGTTACACTGTGTGCAGAGGGAGTATCTAGGAAGTCGAAAAGACACACCAAGATGGGTATTGAGTTTGAAGCATATAAAATGTTGTCAGAGAAGAGTAACTGTAGCCCTCCCTAGGGCACAGCTCTGATTAATGTGCTATCATCATAGTGGCATTCACTGAATGGTGAGCTAATCAAAATGGGATGTGGCTGACTTTGCTCTTTCCTGGTAGGTGGGGGCGGGGTGTGTGTGTGTGTGTGTGTGTGTGTGTGTGTGTGCACATTTCTCTGTGTGTCTGTCTCTCTCTGTATGTGTATGTGTGTGTATGCATGCCTGCATGCATGTGTTTCTATGTGTTTGAATCTGTGTGACTGTTTGCATGTGTCTGTGTGTGTCTGTGTCTCTCTGTGTGTATATGTGTGTCTGTGTCTCTGTGTGTGCCTATGTGTATGTGTGTCTGTGTCTCTCTATGTGTGTGTCTGTGTGTATGTGTGTCTTTCTGTGTATGTATCTATGTGTCTGTATGTGTATACATGAGCATGTATACACTCTAGTCAGCTTACTGTTACTGGAACAATATGCCTGAAACCATGCACTTAAAAAGAAGAGGGGTGTTTGGGGCTCATGCTTTCAGAGAGAGCATGGTCAGGCTCCACTGTGGCCCATGACAGGGCAGGACATCCTGACATGGAGCATGTGGCAGAGTAATTTTCTCACCTCATGATGACCAAGAAAGAAAAGGGTGGGGGGAGTGCCCAGAATTACTTCAAGTACATTCTGCCCATGGCCTCACTTTCTCTGACTAAAGGTCTTCCCCATCTGAACGATTTCACCACTTGCTAGTCTCTCCACAGGCTGATGACCAAGCCTTAAACCTATGAGCATTCAGCATTTAAGAACCAAATCCTAACAGGAGGACAGAGACCATGAATTAAATATCCATTTTTACAAGCAGAAAACAGACAAGGTGGTGACTACTGCGGCATAAGATGTCATTTAGTGATATGGAGGTCAGGGAAGAATAAACTGAAATAGTTGTGCTCTTGCACTTGAGAAGTGGAAAATGGAACAGAGAAGAGACTCAGGATGACTGGGGCATTTTTTGAAACAAACTGTCTCGAGCCATGTGATTCTTCTAACAATATCCATGTACAGATTTGATAAAAGAGTAATAAGAACAGTATAAAAAGGTGAGCCCTGAAGGCATATATACACAAACAACAGAAACAGACTCAGCAGGTAGTATTAATACATTGATGCATCCATATATATACACATATATATATACATATATATATACATATATATATATATACACACACATGTAACAGTAATAGTCAAAGAAAAGATGCCATTAATGTTAATGGAGGTGGAACATAACAGAAGGGGCTGAAGAGAGAAAGGGAAAAATGATGTAATTTTATTTTAATTGAAATGGATAAAAGTAAAAAGTTTAAAACGTAGTCACAAATGTAAGAAGAAGAAAATATTAAGAGTGTCATTCCTAGTGGATTCCCTTGCTAACGTCCCCATGCTGGGGATGCAGGTCTATGTACCTCAGGGCACGGGATCTTCTGCCGTCCGAGGCCACTGTCCTAGAGACCTCGTATCTGCTACACAGAGCCAGGACTCTGGGGAGTTCCTTTGGTGACCCTGGGCTCCCAGAGTCCGTGAATACTCTGAACCTTCAGAAACCAGAGTCCCCAAGCTCTGTCACCTGCCATGGAAATTGCCCAGGGTGAATTTGGGGCGACTCTCTGTCTTTTAATTTTATATTTCCTTGTTCCTGGAACTCAAAATAACCTTGGTTCATTTTGGTTTCTTTTTTGGCAGAGTAGGTTCCTAGACAAAGCTCTGGGGGCTTCCTGCTTGGTTGTGGGGACTTTTTTCTTTACTGTTAGGAAATCTTGGTCTGCTTTCTTCATATTACCACTGCCGCCACCTCCGCCTCCGCCACCATCACCCCCACCACCGTCAGCCTATCAGTTGTGTTCCAAAACTAAGCTATCAGCTTTCTCTTTTCTGGCTTCCTTTCCTCTCCAACTCAGTGGTCCTGATCCCAGTAAATGGCATTTGAATGAATCTAGTTCAAGCCATTGCTTTGTAGTCATTTTTTTTTCTTGCTCTACATTATACCCAAGGGCATCCTGTGAATTTTGCTCCCATCTATACCTGGAGTCTTCAGTTCTCAGCAAGTATTGTCAACACTCTGCCCAGTTGACCTAAATGACCACACTGTCCTCCAGACAGTCTCTATGTTCCAACCTGTGTCCCTACACACACACACACACACACACACACACACACACACACACACACACATGCACACACTGTTACTGCAGAACTTAAAGCTCTGCTGCCTTTCCAGTGAGCCCCAAGTCAAGCCTGTGGTCCTCCCAGTGAGAGGCATCCCTCTGCAAGAGTGGCCTAGCTCTCTGATTCCATTTTCCATCATGCCCTCCCTAGCTTTGTCTGCTCTATCCACACTTTTCCTCTTGCAATTCTCTTGGCACACCAAGCTTGTTCCTGCCTTAGGTCTTTACAGTTGCTTCTTACTAGACTCTAGACAACCAGATGCTTCCCCCTTTGTTTCATGTGGGTCTCTTCTTACATGGAAACTCATCGGAAAGGCTGTTTGTATGTAAGCTTAGCATAGGGGTATCACATTAAAGACATGCCTCCCTGTACATCAGTATCTGTCCCTCTTTCTGTCTTATGTATCTTCATAGTACTTGTTATTTATATTCATATATATATATATGTATATATATGTGTGTGTATATACACACCACCACACCACATACACACACACACACACACACACACACACACACACACACATATATATATATATGTGCGTCATCCTCAGCAGACTTTGATCTCAAGACAACCACGGTCATTTGGATCCTCTGACTTATCTATAGCCCCAAAACAGAGCCACCTCAGTAAGTACTTAGTAGGCACTTGTTGAATACATTGTATACCCAGTGTGAGTAGAGCTTTTTCAGGCATTGTTGGACATCCAGACTTGGGACTCTGGCTTGCTTCAAGTCAGTGATTGATGGCACACTGGCTTCTCTAATGCTCTGTGGAGATGGGCTATGCCATCTTGTTCTCCCCCTTGGAATTCTCATCTTGTTGGCTGGAATAAATGGTGTGTGGTGTTACGGGGTGTGTGACAGAGAATTCCCTGCAGTTAGGGATTTATGTGTAGGTCTGATTGGGCAAAGCAAAGCTGTCTCTATTGATGGGTCATCTGCACATAGGTGGGCATTGCTGATGGCTCTCAGAGGCATCATCTCTTTTCTCTCACCTTTTTGGGAAAATGTCATTCTCTCAACTGACTTTTTTGAGAAGATTTAGCTATGCACTTGGGAAGTAATGCAGCCCCCATTTTGAAATTGCCCTCTTTGTTAAAGTGATATTTAACAAAACCTTTTGGAGTATCATTACATTCTTAGTTCTGTTTTAGGCTGTGGGGAGCCAGGTGGAACATTGGCCCTAGGTTTATGCCTCCTCATAGGGGCTAGTGAGTCAGATAAAAGAGCACACGTCTACTTGGGGCAAAGGTGCCCTTTGGAAACACTGGCTCTGTGTAGCTTTTATCAGTCTGCGTTTCAAGATGACTGTGCCAAGCCCCCATTACGTTGACTTTCTTCTTCACCAAATGGAAAGTCAGGCATTAATTAAATGTCAATGACTATTCCTGCTAGTTCAATTTTCTGGTTCTATCTAATTAGAATTAAATGGTGAGAGAGGTTAGGCAGACTAAATCAAAGGAACAAAAAGGGTTCGGGCTTCCAAACTGTGTCCTTGCATTTGCTAAATCAATTTCAATTAGCTACCTAAAGCCTTTCGTTTGGCTTCCTTGTGAAGCAAGATGGTTGCTTTTTTGGAGAGAATCTTGACTGTTCTCAGCCACACACATTGGCTTTCACCACCTGTAGCCCTGAGAGTTCCATCCTTTGGGCTCATGCTGGAAAGAAAGCAGTGAAAAGGTGGGTTTGAAGCTCAGGAGTCCCAGATACCTACGGCAATTCTGCTTCCAGACTGCTCCATTCTGCCTCTCAGTCTCCTACAGCCCCAAGCTCAGTTGTGGCTGCGTTAGAGGGCTCCTGTGATCTGTACGTTCTCCTCTCTTTCTTGGCAAAGCAAAAAGGATAGCCCTGGGAGATGGGAGCTTGCCAATTCATCCAATAAGATTCATTTGCTGTACAGAAGAAGCCAAATTCACTGCGGGCAGAATTTCCTAACTGAATTAAGTATTCATCAGCAAATTAAGACATACCACAACTTGAACGTATTTAATCTCTAATCCCAAGTGCACCCAATTCTCAAACTTTCTGGGTTAGAACATGACACTGTAAGTAGAAAAAATTAGAAAATTATGACTTGGTTTTCTGAACAAAATTACTTTTAAAATGTTGTATGAATTTAGCATCATGCTATGTGCAGAAACTGTATGTAGAACTTAAATGAAAATCATGTTTAGACCTGGGTCTTCTATCTAAGATTCCTTATTATGTATATACAAGTATACTCTGTCAGCCAAAAGAAGCCAAATCTGAAGCACATCGGGTCCCAAACATTTGTGTAAGGAATACTGTGTTGTATTCCTTGTCACTTTGCCTGTTTGTTTTGGGTTGAATTTTTATGTTTTCAAATATTATCAATTTTATTTTTATTTTTAGACAAATTGGCCAAATAAACCTGAATTTGTTTTCAGTTACAAAGTGCTCATATATTTCTAAGTGGTTATGATATCTTTGGAATTAAGGTGCCTCTGAGGGGTTTTCCATTCTACTGACAATATTGTTGATGGTTGGGGAGCCCAGAGTTTTGAGACCCCTCAGAGATAGTTCTTTATTTAATAGAAGTCCAAAATGAACAATGTTCACGGGTTGGGCAATCCTTCCACAAGATCCAAGACTCTGTCCTCCCCAGGGGTAGGGTTCAGAGACCCCCTCTATGAGAGCAACTCCAGCCATGGTTTTCCTCAGTCATTGCTAAAATCACTGGGTAGAAAGTCACTTTATGGCAGAAACCAACTTTTGTGGCAGCCAGTGAAGAATAAATGTGCACATAACACAGATAATATAGAAAAATCTCATTCCAGACTCAATAAAAATGAGCAGGATCTAGACATGAAGCAAGGAATACTGAAATAAGTGTGCTCTTGTTAACACTGGGCAAGCAAGCGGTAGCCATTTGTTCAAACCAGATATGTGTTTGTGTACGTGTGTGTGTTGGGGGATGCATGCCTCTCTGATTTAGGGCTTCTTAAAGAGTAATGCTCAAAATAGTCACCAATGTTAGAAACAAAGCAGCAAATGAACACCTCGGAGATTCACTCTTTCTTGTGCAGAATTAGCCTCAGACTGAGTACTTTTCCTTCATTTTCTGCAGTTTGCTTTGTTCTGTCCACAATTTTTGTTGTAAACTTGATTTTATTTCCCACCCTCGATACCTTTAATAAACAGTTGCTCATGTGGAAATCTGTTTATAGACACACTGGACTGCATGCTGCATATTCTTTCTCATTTAGGGATCCTGACTTTGAATCTTCAGATTTGCGTGCTTAAATTGGAGTCCTTGCAGATGCTAGGAAAACAGAAAAGGTCCACGCGGGAATTTTAAGGGAGTGGGGTGTTAGAGTACAGGTGGCCTGAAGAGAGGAAGGAGAATGACATTCGGGAGGGAGTAGTTAAGCGGGGAGGTTGGAAGGATGGAGCAGAGGAATAGGTGCAAGGAGAAACAACCAGTACTAAAGATCATTGCAAAGGCCATCTTAAAACCTACTATAAATGTATATAGAAAGAGTTCAAATGGAGTTATTCTATACTGGAGGGTTAATGCCTCTTTGAGATACCAGAGGCTATCAAACAAAAGCCCAGTGTCAAGTGTGGGTTGCCACCATTAGCGTTGTTGGCATTAGGGTCAACAATATAGACTACTGCCATTGTTCTTGGTGTCCCACCGGAGCTTCATGGCAAGTCCTCATTGCAAAAGACTCCAAGGAAGCACATTCTTGACTCACAGGACATGGGGAACTCAAGCTGGTACTGGCTTGGAAACCTCTCCCTACCGGTAGCTTTCCTAGTTTTGGAAGTTCTCATGGAGACTGTTGGAGGACATAAAGCCATCAATGGTCTTACCCATCTATGAACCCTAGGAGCTACAGTAATGAGTGTCCTGGCAAGGTATGACCATTAGTGCTTTAGTGGGATGAATGCTATGGGAGGAATAGATTGTTTTCTGATAGGATTTAAGGTCCAGTGCACAATATGGAATTCATGCCAACTATCGTTAACTGGGATGAGCACCTGTGAGTGTATAGGTCATAGCCCCTATGGGAGAACCTGCTGCTATTATTTTGCTAAGAGGACAAAATATCAAACTGTCTTCTACTTATCTTTATACTCATAGAAGAATGCACCACTCAGCCCTCCTCAGAGAAGCCTCTTTTGGTAATTAATACAGAAACCGCCAGCTGGTCAAAGCATAGAAAGTAAGAAGCTATGGAATAATCAGCCCCATCTGGGACATCTGCATCACACTCCCTCAAAGTTTAAAGTTTAGGGACCATCCCAGAAGAAAGGGCAAAAAGATCGTCATAGCCACAGGTTGCCAAAGACTAGGCTGAAGCAGTGTTTTCTAGATGTGGCAGGGCCATTGTATTCATGAGTCACAGGGGCTGGGTTTTGCAATGCACAAGACCTGTACATGACCAAGCCGGTCAAAAACCTGGTAGGAATGGGAGATGGCCTCAAAAAGTCCCACCCTTAGAATTGGCAGCTGATGGCTGCTAGAGGAGGGGAAGAATCAGTTTTCCTTCCACATCGGGATGTGGATCCTGATGGACTGTCCCACACTCCAGTGACTAACCTCGATCCATGCGCACATGAGCAGCATTATTTGGACTCAGTGAGCTCTAAAAGAGTACTTGAGGTTGGGAGCGGGGCATGGTGAGGGGATGTACTGGGAGGGGCTGGAAGGAAGGAAGTCGGTGATAAATTTTATGAAAACACAGTATTTACATATGAAATTCTCAAGGAACAAATAAAATATACTTATAAAATTATGGGGATGATACTCTTTATTTGGAACATAATCTGTGTGTACCGAAATCTTAATTAGGAAAGAAGTGCTAAGCTGTGAATTTTGTCTGAAGAAATATACCTGTAGCACCCCTAAGAGGGCCTTGCCCTTAGCTCAGCATTATAGCTGTGTTTATGTATTCTTTCCAAGTCCTCTTGGAAGTAATCCCATTTAACCAACTGCTGTGAGACTCATGTGCCATTATAGTAGGGGATAGAAGAAATATTTCATGTTTCTGAGACACCATCAAAGTCTACCAAATTGTGTGTATAGAATGTTTTATTTAAAAAATGAACATATAGTTAATACAATGTGGATTTAAATTTTCTGGTGAGTCAAAATGTTTCTTTCACTATTCTGCTGTAGAGCAGCCAGCTATGTAATAATTTAATATATAGTTTTTAAACATAATTAAAAATCGACGTCTTAGGTATTGTGCTTGATGCTTTGGTTTTAATAGTGTTCTGCATTCTGAATGTGGACTTCCCCAGTCAATAGTATGCTATTAGCTTTGTACATTTTTCATAATGTGAAATTTAAATCCAACTGTCAAATGCTTCTAAAAGGCATACATCAAGTGATTCTCTTACTTAATCATCTGTAATTTGATTCAACCTCCCGAAATGATCTTTCTTCATTACATTTACTTTTTATCCCCTCTGGAGTCTTCTCATGGGACCAAGGGTAAAGCTTATTGATGTCAGCTTACAAATTGACCCTTCTCTCTATTCAGCCAAGCAATGGCTTATTATATCGGAAATAATGGCGTTTGTGGAAACACTCAACATGGAAGAGAGGACCTGAGGAAGTTAGTGGGTATGTTTGGGAAGGCAGTGAACTCAAATGGTTGCAGGTACTATTGACCGCTAACCAAAGGGACAGGTCAGTTCCAGTCATCGGTAAGTACCTCGGTTCTGGCTGCAGGAACTCTTTTCTGGGATGAATCAGCTGAGCTGCTGCCTGCCCTAGCATGATAGAGATTCTAGCATCTTGTTGTTCAGACCTGCAGCTTCAGCAACATGCCTACTTCAGTGTGGCCAGTGCAACCAAGAAACCGCATTTAATAACTTAAGTTGAAATAGCCTGTTGGGCACTGTAGACTTCAGCTGTATTGTGCCAGTGTTTCTGGATCGTAGCTGTTGCTGGCATTCTTCAGCACTTGAAATCTTTCCAAGCTATTTAGCATTTCTCACCTCAAGACAGCCTTCCCTTGGAGGTAGATGGCTGTGTTTTCTTCTGTGATACTACTGATGGAAGATGGTTCATGTTTGCAGGGTTTGCCTAGGTCTCTGAGAATAGAGCTGTAATTTTATAGAGCAAGTTCCAGGATGTATTGACAAGTTTAAAGTAAATGAGTATGTGCACACAACAGCTTCTGTTGTAAATCATCGCTGTGATTATTCCTAATAACTGCTATCCTTTCCTGCATGCCTCGTGTGGTGGCAGGCGTTGTGCTCGATTTGCTTACTAATTTTCTACTTTAGCTCTTGATTCTGAAGTCCTTTGTACAATAGAAGAGACAGACTAGGCCTTCTGTTTTTTGGGTGTCTGTGCTCCTCCAGGTAGCCTTCAACTCCCAGGCCCGACCTAGGCCAGCATGTCATTGGGGGGATGAGAGAGGCTTGTTCAACCCTGCCACCTCATCTCGTGGTGTATCTTAGTACTCCTGGTGCTAATAATGTCTAGTGCTAGGGACTATGGCTTTTCTTCTCTTCTAAGTCCTTCAAGGACAGAGCATTGCTCAGAGCCCATATTAAGGCTCTTTCTTGTTGCTCTTGGTGGGGTTCCCCCCAAACCTTTATATGATGCAAAATTATGCATTCTGTACTGCTTGGTGCTACTCAGCCATGTGGAAAGCTTGGGGTTACATGTGGTTTTTTGGAATGTAAGGGCAGTGTGCCTCTTGTGGCTTGCCTTTCTTCCAGTGCCAGGGCTGGTGGGAGGATCCAATACATACCCGGGGCTGGGCCAGGGGGCGGTATTCATGTACCATATTTGAAAGTGGGAAAAGAAGCCTAAGAGCCAACATTGCCTTGAAGGCTAGGTGTCTACAGAAAGTAAACTTCTTGCTTATGACCAGCAGCCGCTCTTATGTACCCTCCTGAACTTATGCATAGTCATACATACACACTATCTAGCTCAATGCCATTTTAAAAGGTTCCCCTTGGCATCTTAATACTAAGAAGAAAATCACCCCTAGGGATGTAGTTCTGCTGACTACTGCAAAGTCAGGTGGTTTTGAAAGTCCAATTAATTCAAACTGGAAGGCAAATTTCTTTCCCCTTTTTGGCTTGTGTAGTTTGGGAAGATAATGAGTGATGATCTGCCTGGTTCTGGGCCCTCCCAAACTGCTGGTGCCAGTGTCCTTTGGAAGAATGCAGACAATGATTTCCACATATTCTTCTCCTGCATCTGTTAAGTGACACCATAAAAACTTACCATGAGGATATAATATTAGAATAGGCAGGAAAGTATTAAAAATATAAATGATTTCTTATTGATAACAGTAAAAAGTGGAGGGCAAATAAAGTCACCAAAAAATTGATTACCCTGTTTTCATGTAACCAACTTCTCTTACCATCTCTTTCAAAAAGCCACCACCTTATTATATCTCTGGTTTGGTTCTTACATTTTATAGGCAAGGATATATTCAATTAAAGAGTTAAAGATTTTCTTAGTCTTTTTTTTCCAATGAGAAAATCAAATACGGAAACTGCAGCTGGCAGAGTTGTTTCTTCACTCGAGTGGGTCGGGTCTTCAGGCCGGCTCTCTCCCTTGGCCTTGACTGTCCCGCTGAGATCTGCTGAGGGGCTGATGTGTGTGTCCTTTTGCATCTCTGATGACAACTGTTTCGTCACCAACCTTCTAGAGAGTGCAGACTATGAGCTGCAGGAACTGAAACAATATTAGCAGGATGCTTTAGATTTCCTTCTAGAAATTTTGTATCCCCTGCATGCTGCCATTGTTCCTCCAAACTACTGTGGAAAGTGGGGACAGGGACAATAGTTCTCAGAGGAAAGGAGGGACCAACCTGAGTTCTTAGAAACAGAAGGACCAGAATCATCTGTTCAGTGTTAGAAGCCCAGAGCTAGGTGGTTATTCACTTTCCTAGTTGAGTTAGCATGATAAAAGTGACTTCTAATGGCACTTTAATGGGAATGCTGTTCTCCAAAGGTAGGGATTTGCCCAAGGACTGGCAGAACTGATGGAGGAGCTCTCACTGTCCTCAGTGCATCTGCCAACTAGAGTTTCAAACACTTCCTTTTCCTTTTAGGCCTAATTAGACTGACTCTCCCTTTATATTTTAGGCATTGAAAAACCACAAAATAAACAAACAACAACAAAAAGAATGAAAGAAAAATAAGTCATACGATTTTCCAAAGTCAGGCAAGTTTTAGCTGTTTGGACTTTCTAAACACCAATAAGGGCAAATATAAAGAGACTCTTCAAATATGATGACCTGTGGCCACACATCCCACAGTGTCTATGGAGCACTGGCTACCTCACTTGCTATTTGGCAAATGAGTATTTTCAAAAGTTGTGTTCTGGGTATGCAGCTGCTCTGGTGAGACCCAGGATAAATAAGAACTAATATGGATGGTAAAGACTTCACAGGGGAGACAAGGAAGAGAACAGACACCTGCAGGCCATGTGCTCACTGCAGAGGGCACCAGACTGGTCTACAGAGTTAGCGTAGGCTAGCTTCCCAGAGACACAGCTTGATACGTGGTAGGGGGATGAGAATTGGAAAGATGTTCTAGCAGAGAGTTACCAAGGGACGCCAGGGAGCTTGATATGACTTGAATATTAGAGGGTTAAATGATGATGGTGCAAATACATGTCTTCTGGAACTGCTTCAGGCCTGCCTCAGATTGGAAGCATTTACATGGGCTTTGATGCTCACGGTAAGAAAATGATAGATCTCACATGTGTAGTATGGTTGGAAGTCAACTTCAGTGTCTCCTCATCAGGCAGATCCATGGAAAGCTCTCTCTACCAGGGCAACCCTTCTTGCCTGCTTTGTGCTCTGATGTATTGTTCAGTTCAGTCTTTATAGTAGCCAATAAGAGAGACTGAGAGCCAAGTGTTGCAGGTGAGGCATGGTTATAGGTTGGGCCATGAGTCTCTGGGCTTCTTGTGTTGCTGCTGTAATGCCTATGGGAGTGTCCCCCTCTTTGCCTCAGGTCAGGCCTCACACACACCTTTGTATCTATCTACCCAGGGCTCTTTTCCTGCATGGCAGGAGTAGGGTGCCTATCCCAGGTCAAAGCTTTGCTCACTCCGGTCTCTAGTTTCTTATTGGCTAATTCTTACATCTTAATTTAACCCATTTCTATTAATCTGTATATCGCCACATGGCTGTGTCTTACTGGCAAGATTCTAACCAGCGTTCATCTAAGGCAGAAGATCCATGGCATTTCTCTGACTCTGCTCTTCTTCCCAGAATTCAGTCTGTCTTCTCCGCCTACCTAAGTTCTGCCCTACCAGGCCCAAAGCAGTTTCTTTATTCACTAATCAATGAAAGTGAGACATGAACAGAAGAGCCTCCTACACCAGGTCTGATGCTTGTGGACAGCTGTGGTCTGGTCTGCCTGCCTTCCTGACTTCCATTCACTCCTGTGTGATTTTCTTCTCCCACTGATGGAGAACCCACTGTCCCTACAAAGCTTGAACCCATTACCCCCATATGGTTCGCCTTGCTCTCTGATTCTCCTTACCTCTGAGTATGCTAAGGACACATTAACCTGCCTTCCTTTGCCTTCGGTGATGTCTCACTTCTGTCCCTGAAGAGTTTGGCACTTTCCGATTCTTTATGTCTAAAAGAATGTGACAGTCAGCTTTGCACTTTCCCTAACTGCATCTGGAGTGCTAACAAGTCGCAAACTCCCTCCTCATTTCTGTACTTGGTAAATCTGCCTTCAGAACACCATTGAAGGCCTCTCTTCCCCTTCCTGACGGTCCATGGAACTTCTGAATTGCCTCCTTTCTGAAAGACCCTTGCTAGCAGCAATGTAATCTGTGTGAAATTAAATTAGTAGATTCAAAAGGTGTGATGTGAAGGTTCTAAAAGTGTCACTTTGTGCAGAAAGTTGGAAATAATATGATCCATTATTTTTCTTAATAAACTTTATGATTTCAAAGCTGAAGAGCTGAACTAGGAGCTATACTTAGCCTTGAACTGGTAACAGAAAGAGCAGTCAGTGTCCACATCCAGAGAAGCCCTGTGTTGTTGCAAGCAAGTCAACTTTGGTAATCTTTGTGTTGTTATTTTAACATTACTATTATTATAATTGGAAATCTTTTTTTTATACCCCATAACAGTGCCATATAAATGTTCACTAAGGAGCAGTGCTAGTATTAAATATTGAACCCCAAATGCCATTAAGTTTGGTCCAGAAGGTAATGCTGATAATAACCACAAAGAAGCCAGCTACCTGTCATGATCCCTTGCATGCAAATGTGGGCTGGAGGACTCCATGGGCTATTAAGGCCAATGCTGATAAAATAAAAAGCAGCTGTCAAAGCAAATACGCAAAATAGCTTGCAGTTTCTGACGCTTCTGTGTTTCACTCTCCTTATTTACCCCAGAGTCCTGAACATACCTGCTTTAAGTTGTCTGATTTTCTTAGAAATGCATCTTTTGATTAAAAAGCAATTGTCCTGCAAGGTCAAAGGGCCCACCCAACATGTAAAAAATTCTGGTTTTACTGCCAAGTTTTTGGTATATCAATAGTCATTGCTAAATGAGGTGACATAGACTCATTACAGACAGACCCAAGGTAGGGATGTTAGAATTAAAACAGAAGATGTGGTGTGTCACAGGTAGGTTAAAAAAAAAAAGCACATATCAAATGAGGGGCCCATGATCATGATTGCTTAAGTAACATCCTTTTCCCAACATATTCTGTTGTTGGTATGCACAGTGGCTTTAGAGCAACATAGGGCCAACCACTTTTATGCTGGTAACCACATTTTTTATTTTAATATACTTTAGAGCATAGCTTGCACATCAAACTCATGATACACAGTTTTACTTTAAAATAAAATCACTTAAGTGAACAAACTGGGTCTGTTTAAACAAACGTCCTAAGTAAACAATGGTACAGGTGGTACATTGCCATAGCAGAGATTATGAAAGTATTATGTAAATGATAGACTTTTGGAAGCTGCTGGCTTTAAGTCATTTAGGTAAATACGGACACTGAGTTGCTAAAAAACCCTGCTGAGCACCCATTGTTCTTTTGGGGGGCAATATATTGCATAATTGGATATAGTGCTACTTTATATGCAGCTAATTTCAGAAACTAAAACAGCCATATCTATTAAATGCTATTTTATTTGATTAATAAAAATGCTAGATTGTTTTAGGATTGAATAAATATAAAATGTTAATTGGATATAAAATGCTTATTTATGTGATCATGGGCATTGCCATAAAACGATAAGACAGCTATTGCTGTTTAATATTGCTTTAATCAGAAGTGCTCTTGGGAAAACGAGAAGACAATAAGCTTCTGCTCACAGTAGCTCCTGAGGAACCGGAGTGATGAGCCGTTGGGACCGAGCAGGGTCACGGGCTGGTGTTAAGCTGCACTTTAGAGGCCAGGTTTCAATAGGAGGCCACAAAATTGCTGGGTTTAATTGAATATTTATTGAATGGGTACTGTGGGGCTGTGCTCCCATGGGTCTCGTGAGGAAGTTAAGTTAGATTGTACCAGGTGCAAATGACAGAAATCTGACTCAGCTCTGGCGAAAACAGTCTGCAGGGTTGTGTGGTAAAAAGTCTAGATTTGGAGGGCCACCCTGACTGGTTGATTGGTGTTGCCAGTACTTAACCACTTCCACGCCATAGCTCCATTACTGTTTTCACGGTCTCTCCATGAGTGACTTGGCGACTTGAGATGATCCTTTCCCATTTGGGTCCCACAAGAACTCTTTAGGACAGCTTTGAAGTCAGTCTCAGGACCGAGGCTCTTCGGCTAGGTTGCTTTATGGGATACCTGTGTGGTCACCTGTTTGTAGTGATGATAGAGGATGCACAAGATAACAGGATCCCTGCTATCAGAGGCTTGAGGATGACTTCACAGGCCATGGGGAAAATGCCAGATGTTTGACAAATGGGCAGTGTGGAGAGGACGGTTTCCGAGGGACTCACAGCATGGAGGTTTGTGTGAAAGTGCGGCATATGAAGAGCTGGAAGTGCAGTGAATTGGAAGGATGGAGAGGTGAGGCAGAGTCACAGCAGACTCTTCTGAGGATAAAGCGTGAATCCTTCTAGCGGGCGACTGTTCTCCTCTCCTGAAAGACGGTGGCTTAAGGGAATGGTGTCTAAGGCACCTCAGCAGAAGGCCAAGTCTGCTGTGCAAAGCTCACCCATGCCGGAACTCTCCTGGGGCACTAGCAGCTTTTGTGCTGTGTCATTCCTGTGGGCCAAACAGGGTCCTTGACTGTTCACTCGGCAAGTATTTTTTTGGGCACATATTGCATTCATTGCTTATTAATGGAATCAGAGTTCAGCTGCCTCTTCGCTGGTACAATATTTGCTAAGTTTGGTTTAGGAACCAAGTATTCTGTGAGTAACCAGGGGAGGACCAGCCAAAAAAAGTACATGTCTATTCTGGGCAAGAAGTCAAAGGAAAAACGATGCATGTGCATTAAAGAGGAGCAGGCTCTTGGAGATGCTGAGCCTTGGAGTTCAAGGTCTGCGAAGTGAAGGATGTCTTTTAAACTAACCTCTATCTCTTTTTCTTTTCTTTTTTTCTTTCTTGTCTTCCTTAACTTCACTGAAGGAGACCAGGTTTCTCTTGAGAGTTGTTTCGAGGCATGGCAATTCCACCAGTGCTCAGGACTGCATGTGGTTGGGGAAAGGCTTCTAATCACTCCTTTCCCATTTACCCTGATGCTGTGTTTAGGGTGTTCATGTACTGGTTTAGGTCCTCTCCCTGCTTCCTATGGGCATGAAAAGGAGTCATCAAGCTGGTCGTATAGTCCTGCCTCTCTTCCTGAACCCATTTTCAATAAGGGAGAAGGCACCCCAGTGTCTGTGGTTGAAGCACCATCGATGTTGGGGACATAAGTTAGCCTTCTTTAACCTCTATGGGAAGGTCCAGCCTGGTCTTTTCTATTAACCTCCTATTCTCTCTCTCTCTCTTTTTTTTTGAGACTGGGGTTCTCTGAAGCTTTGGAACCTGTCCTGGAACTAGCTCTTGTGGACCAGACTGGTCTCACAGAGGTCCACCTGCTTCTGCCTCCTGAGTGCTGGGATTAAAGGCTTAATCTCCTATTCTAAAAAGATCACCAGATGGGCCATCTTTGGCCTGGTAGTCTTTCTCATTTTCCTTCAGCCTCAAAAGTTTCAGTATATTACTAGTCTCATGTGGCTTGTGCCTCCCAACCCCACTTACATCAATAGACCTCTGCACTCGGGGATACTGGGTAACCCATTTTCTTCTTATTAACCTGCTACTTCCTTCTCTAGATCCTGCAAGGAAAAATAGGGACAAACATTGACCAGTTTATGTAGAAGGAGGCTGCTTGTTCGTCCCGGCCACTCAGAAGCAAAATAATCACATAGAAACTATATTAATTAAATCACAGATTGGCCGATTAACTCTAACTTCTTATTGCTAGTTCTTACATATTAATTTAACCCATTTCCTTTAATCTGTGCACCACAATGAGGTCATGGCCTACCAGCAACGTTTCAGCGTCTCTGTCTTCAGCAGCAGCTCCATGGCTTCTCTCTTCTGACTCCACCTTCTTTCTCCCAGCATTCAGTTTAGTTTTCCTCGACTACCTCTGTTCTACTAAGCCTCTGGCCAAAACAGATTCTTTATTAACCAGTGGTATTCATAGCATGCACAGGGGAATTCCACATCAAGTTTCCCAATCAGGGGTTTGTGACATCAAAATCACATCTAAATTCCCATCATGGTATTTTCCTGAAAAGAATTTTTTTTTAACCTGGTGGAGTTGAAAGAACTCAATGAAAGCTCATAACCATAATAAAGTGGGAAGTAGCTGAGTGCTGCACATGGAGATTTATGATTTGGACAGTGAATTCGTGGATTTAGGAACAGCCCAGTTCTTAAGGGTGCTTACTGGGGTGATGGCTTGACTTGTGAGTGCTTAACCTGCAGGGGGCCACCTGTGATGGGACCTTCAGAAGGTCTTAGTGACAGTGTCCCAGTGGTCAGGTGCTTTTTCTCCGGGGGAAGGATCTGTTTTTATTAATCAAACACATTGACAGTTGGTGTGAGATATTAATGCACTTATTATTTTTCTCTTATGTGCAATCCTAGGATGCAAGCAAACATGCTAGATGACTGCTTCCCTTTGTCTCTCTTGCTTGCCTCTCCCCAGCCTCTGCATGACACTTCACCTCAGATGCACTCTTCCCCTTGTTTTATATTCCCTGTTGCTTAAGTGGGCCTCTTGAACTGGCAAACCTGATAAAAAAATAATCCATAACACCTATTGGGAAGATGAGGGAGGGCCAGTGAGATGGTTGGGTAAGTAAAGAGGCATTGTCCCTGGGACGCTCATGGTAGAGCAGGAGCACTGCCAGGTTATCTTCTGGCCTCTACACATCCTTTATGTGTACATCATATCACACCCACACCCACACGTACATGCGTACAATAGATAAACAAATAAGTAAATAAATAGATGTTAAGCTATAAAGGAAAACTGATTATAAGGAATAGCAGCACCTGCCTTCATTTCTCCCGCTTCTCCACTCCCTGTAAAATCCCAGTGTTCCTTTTCAATGGCTCAAGCCTAAGGCTCAAAGCACTTTGGTTTTGAAGCAAAAGCAAGAGTCACACATCCGTGGGGTGATACCTTTCTCTCCTTAGCATTTGCAGGATGATAATTCTGAGCAGTAGCGCTGGCTTAGACAAGTGGTGGCCTGGAAGCTGCTGATTTTGGCCATGCCTTCTGGTTTTCTTCAGCGTCATCTGTTAGGCAGGGCCCTGTCTGCTAGGAGCATTTGGGGAAAGTGGCAGAGGAATCCCATTTCCTTCTGAGCTCTCCACATCCAATTTTCCCTAAGGGACCCCAAATGACCCCGTCACCCATGAAGAGAGATATTTCTTTTGGAATTGGTTTCCATTTCTGCCTCCACACCTCATGGCATAGCATATTTCCCACATGTCAACTTAAATATGCCGTTGTCTATCCTCTTCTCCTCTTACTTTCAAGAACCAGTGTGTGTAGACAGGGAGCCCCACACGGCAGGGAGTGCCCAGGGCTCTCTCAAGCAGAAACCATATGGTGGCCTCGCGGTACATTCTATCTCCTCGGCCCACTCTTCTCTTTGCTTGCCTGGGCTCCCTAAGTGTTTCTTCTCTAACTAGTCTGTGCTCATGGAAACCCCAGCCCAGCCTCCATGTGTGGCTCTCACTCATGCTCAGATGCATCATGCAGTGACTATGAGTTGAGGAGAGTTGGATTTTAACACACCCTTTGTTTATATCTGACAGGGTCGTGGCAGTGGAAAGTGACTGCACTGTTAGGAGGGTTGTGTATCCACCTGCTTACCCTTGAAGGGGGAGGTAGACACTCTAGCTACAGGTTCAACCTGCAGCCCTGCAAACAGTAGACAGGGCCTTACCTCGATGGCATTGTTGTACTGTATTTTATTGAAACTTAGATGAACTTGGATCCAGAACAGTTCTGTGAAGGATATGCTACTATCATGAACCCTTTGTTATTTACTAAATAAATCCTTCTGGACACACAAACTCAAGCCAAGAGTACCAGCAGGAAGTTTCCTCCCATGCACATGTACCTTCTACTTCCAGTGCATTATGTCTGTGACTGATTCTGAAGGTTATCATTATGGTATACCCTTGTTTAAAAGAAACTTTAGCACATATAACAAATACCCTAGACTCAGATTGCTTGTTTTTCTTTGAATTGAACTTTATAGAAGGTGTCTTATTGGATCTTGTCTTCTGGATGTGTTTCCTGGTAGTGCTAAGATCTTACTGTGTGTAATCGTATAATTCTTCAGTGTGTAACACAACCACTGCATTTGTCCATTCTGCTGCTGCTGGGCCTTCACACAGGGTGGTGGTACATATTTATCAGACAATGTCACTGTTTCTCAAAGCATTTGCATCATTTTATTTTCTACCTGGCAGTGTATAAGGTATCTACGGTAAACTACATTATCCCAAATACTGAGTATTGTCAAACTTTTTTTTTTTACTTTTTTAAAATTTATCTTTTGTGTCTTTCACATCATGAATCTCAATACTATGCATTTCCTATCCCTTCATATCCACCTTCTGCCCTTGCAACCTCTCTCACCACCAAATAAAATAACATAAACTCTAAGAGAAAAAAAAGGGGGGGGGACGAGGGAAAAATCTCATCATGGAATCTGTAATGTAACAGTGAGTCACATAGTAAAACCCTTCTATCCATATACCTTTACTTGCAGGTGTTCATGGCAAAGAGTCATTGGTTTGGTCGGCTGCATCTACTTTCTGCTAAACTATTGGTGCTGGGCCCTCACTGGGACTCCTTTTGAATATCCTGTTGTTGCCTTGTGTCATGGAAACCCTGCAGCTTTGGGTCTGCAGGACCTGTCCCTTTTTGTTCATAGAGATGGCTCACCTGTGCTCCTGTCTACAGGGTCAACTCTACTATACTGCCCAGGGAAGGCGCAGGGCCTGGTCCCCGAGAGCTGCAGATGGTGAGGGGTTTAGGTCAGTTTCCCCACCTGCATGTGTCAAAGGGTGAGGGGAGGAGGGACTTCATATTTTTTTGGTTGAGTGAATTCATCATGAAGTCTAGGGATTGTGGCTTTTCAGCCTCCTTGTTGTTCTAGTGGCTTAGCATTTCTTTATGTTATGTCATATCTCCCTCTGCTGTAAACATGTTATATCTGATGCCAATTTTCTATTGTGTGGTTTATATTTTCACACATGCATTCTCTCTCTCTCTCTCTCTCTCTCTCTCTCTCTCTCTCTCTCTCTCTTTCTCTCTTTCTACACACACACACACACACACACACACACACACACACACACACTTCTCAGCTATTGTTCCGTGTGTAGCTTCTCTTTTATTGCAATCATCTTTTGATGAACACAATTTTTAACTTCAATGAAGTACAGCATGTGGTTTCTGGTGATGAGGTCTGTAAAGTGCAGAGTTTAGCACTGGGTATAAGCTGCAAGGTCAGAATTCAGTAAGGATCCAAGGAGGTCCAGACAAGGCCATTGAGGCCTCTCCCTTCCAACTTTAGGAACAGCATGACCTTCCTCACCATGGTCCTGGTACCTGTTCTGGCTTGGATCTGAACTTAGAAGCTGAAAACATCATTTGCTCTGGTGATGTCCTTATATTCTTGTCACATGCAGAACTACACAAAATCTCAATAGGTTTCTGGAAACCTTGAGGCAAAGTTTAAAATGAGTTACTTCTAATGATAAGAGTATCAGACCTAGCTTCCTTTCGTGTGTGTGTGTGTGTGTGTGTGTGTGTGTGTGTATGTGTGTGTCCTGAACCTTTCAATAATCCCGTATGTCTGCCTTTCCCTAAGGCTGGCCCAGCATGGGGACAGGGATATTGTTGGTGCCAAGCCTTAGGGAAAGTGCTGGCTCCAGCATCAGCCCTTGGGCAGTCTCTGGGTGATGGCCTGAGGAGTTTGAAGTCTCTAATTCTGACCCTTGGAGAACCTAGAGATGGAAGCTCAGGGTTCCTGAGCTTGGGTATCCTGGCTCTGTAAAGCTATGTCTGTGCTTTGGATAGACTCTTGATTCCCTGCTTGTCTAGAGTTGGTGAAGTGGGCATGGGGCCCTCAGACTTGTCAGATAACAGGAACTAGCTAGCTAGCTAGCATTTGAAGGAAACCCCAATAAGCTCTGACACACTCATTGACAACCAGAGCCACTAATTAGAGGAAAACAATTTTATCACTATCTTAGCTTCTGCTCACTACACTAAAAGCTTAGTAAAGTAGATGTTCCTGTGTCACTCTCCAAGTGGATTAAATATGTGGACTGCTGATTCCAAATCCCAGGTTCTCCCTCCCTTTGTCCCTCCCTCCTTCCCTCCCTCCCTTTTTTCCTCCTTCTTGCTTTTCCCTCCCCTTTTTTCCCTCCAGCTTCTCCCTCTCCTTGCCCTCCTTCTATTCCAAAGATTTCTGTTGTCATGTGAATTAATGGAAGACTTTGACATTTTCTAGTCCCTGCTCTTTATTTATCTCCTGGGAGCCTCACAGCAGGGGAGCTTATCATCTCTGGGTTTCCAATGGCCTATAGCAGTCTTGTGGTTGTTGATGAGGAATCTGAACCTCAGTGGCTACTTTTGGGCTCCCATCAATGGTTCTTGATATATAGGGACCTTTAGCAGGCATTCACATCCCTTGGATAGTCCTTTGGATTTCTGAGACACCCTTGTTAGCTGATGGCTCAAGGTAAATATTTAGGAAACACTTTTCATGGAATGTCATGATTTAGGATACAATACAAACCTAGTCTAACATACAATCTTGCTAAATATTCACTGTAAATTAAGTAAATGTAAGACTCCCTTAACAGTTAACAACTAATACAATAAAGAAATCAGACAGTCAATATTAGATTTATTACCTCATTTTATCCATCTTGATCAATAAAACAGAGGCTACCCAAATAGAAAGGGTGAAGCCGAGGACTCGATAGAGAGAAAGTTTGGTCCCCAGGAGAATATTTCTCCTCAGGTCTGCAGGGAATCCCTTCTTGGATCATCTTCAGAAATGGCATGAAGAAGCATCCCTCAGAGCTGAGCTGTTGTCATGTGTCCCCATGGGGTGGGGACTGGCAGTCAGCTGGCCCTTGCTCTAGTTAGTAGCCATCTTGCTCTTCCTTGACCTTCATTGTCTTTACTCAGTGAAAACACACTTGCATTATACACAGTAGTCAGTGTTTGTGGTCTCTCAAATTGTGGTTTTCACAGGCATCTGGTTAAGTTAACTTTATTAATATTGACCCTTCTTGCTTATTCACAAAATTAAAGAGAGAGGAGAGGAGAGAGAGAGAGAGAGAGAGAGAGAGAGAGAGAGAGAGAGAGAGAGAGAATATAAACACTGGTTACTTTGAAGGTGACTCCCTTAATGTAAACACATTCCTAATCTGATCTTGGTTTCCACATAAGACAAACACCATCTGGAGATCACTCCAGAAGATGCAGACATTGATGAGGTGAGATGAGGAAGAAGGAAGTGTCATCCACCTCTGACCAACTGGATTCCAACAGGAAAACTCCAGCAATTACCAGCTTGCCACTGTGAGGGGTGGCAGAGTATGAACCTCTGGGGATATTTGGAAGGTTTGGGTGGTAGCCCTCTCTGGGTGTTAGTTCCCTGCTATCCATGGACTATAGTAATCAACTAACACAATGGAGTTCTGAATCAGGAAGCAAAAAGCAGGAGAAGCTGTGGAAACCAGAAATGGGAATTTCTAATTAGAAAGATCTGGTTTCTAACCCTCCAGTCAATACGGAAAAAATCTGATGTACAGAATTGCTATAGTCATTTGCTTGTTGCCCCTGGCCATTTTTTAAGAGTGCCTGGTGAATTGATTTGCTGCCATTCACTGGCTACTGAGTAAAGTATAAAAACACCATTGAAATGAGGGTGATTTTGTGGGTCGAGTGCTTAGCTGGCATACACGAAGTCCTGGAGCATCAGCATCACCAGTGATGCAAGAAAAACAAACACACCACAAGGAGCACACCCTCTGCCTGTGGCCAGAGCTGTTGTGGCATTCTCCACGTGTTAGCCATATGACTCTCAGGACTGATTGGAACCTAATTTTATTCATCACAGACAAGTGAGATTATATCAAGGGTGTCTTTCTTTCAGGGTCAATGGTAGGCAAGGAAGACTGTGGCTAGCTCTGGATATCAACATAACCAAGTAACAATGAGAAGCTTAAACCAAGCCTCAGAAACCCAGTGATAATGGAGCAGAGCACTATTGACATTGTCCTAGAGATGGAGGATGTTTATGTGTGCAGCTCTGGGAGGACAGAGTTACATAATTCACTTGCCATCACTTTCAACATTAGGCATGATCCCAGTCCTTAACCCTATACTAGATTGATTGTTGTCCTCTGTTTACCGTTGTCCCTTCAAATGTTTGTTGTTCATTCCCTGACCCCAGTCTTTCCCATTTGTACTCATTCTCTAGTGACCTTGTCTTCTCACTACTTTGGTGTTGATCCATGCTCAGGATATATTTTTATAGACTGTCCCAAAGAGTCTTACCTGGCCTCAAGTCTTCTCAGATCTTCTGTGCATTAGAACTTACACACGAAGACCTACCTATCTTCCTTTCTTGTTCCTCTTTGGTCCCAACAAGTCACTTACCTGCTAGCCTAGTTTGTGCGCATCTCCAAGAGGAGGGTGTGGGAGTCAGTAAAACACAACTCCTGTTGTTGAGCAGCTAGCACCACTGGAGGCGACAAAACTTCTCAGTTCTTAATGAGATAGGACAAATTTAGCTAGTGTTGAATAGTGTGGTGCTGACAGGTGCCGGCGATGTTCTGATGAAGGGAAAGTTGGTGTGGTTGGAAGTGAGAGAAGCATCAAAGCTTGATCTGGGATATACCTTCTGTCCATCCTGGAATTTGGCTAACACCATCATCAACTGTAAATGGAATGCTGCCGCCACAAAGGAGACAGTCAACAGAGAGTTGTGGCAAGGTGCCAGCCCCACACAGCAGAATGTTGATAACCAACCATTTCCTCTGTTGACAGCTTCTTCTGATCAACATTGCATATTTGATGTAACCTAAGAGTTAACGACATCACAACTCATTCATAATCATGCTAATATTAGCAGAATTAGCATTTGGGAGCCAGAGTGGATGTATTGATATTCAATATAACATACACATTCTGTGAAAGACAAAAAAAAGCAGTTCTCAGTTCAATCCGTGTTGAAGCTTTGTGGGTTCTCAGTGGGGTTTCCATGGATTCCTGGGAGTTAATGAGAATGTGATATTCATGACAGATGAAGACGCTGACCCATGGCTTTAATTCAAATTAGATGTTTTGTGTGCATGTGTGAAATACTGTTTTATCCTTTATGAAAAATTAAATTGCAACAAAACACTTTTGGTCACAGATTTTATAATAATTTTCCACCCACAAATCTAAAATAATCGTATGAAAAATGTAAAGACTGTTTTATTAAACACGCACTAGTATGAGACCCCTGGAGGGGAAGCTCTCCTTAGCCCATGTGTGAATGCTGCAGGAAGCTGCTGGTCTTCAAAGCCCCCCAACTCCATTAGTGCCTCTGCAGTCACCGTAGAGACCACCCTGAATCTAGGACTGCCTGCGTCATGCCTCCTCAAGCATTCCCCATGCCATTTCTTTTCCTAAGGAAGATCCTCAGTGGGCTTCCCTAGCTCCTGCTCCCCCTCCCTGTCTCCTGACTCGGTTCTCATTTACTACCTCTTAACCTTTGCTCATACCGTGTATCTTTTGAGTCTCCATTTCTCTATTTGCAAAACAAGAGCATTCCTCACTATTGGTAAGAGTATTGCAAGGGTCATGTGTAATTCTCAAATGCAATGTCTGATATTATTATTAGAGCTTGACAGACAGCAACTCTGGAGAGATGAGGATGGAGTGGGGCACAAAGCTGTAAAAATCTAAGGAGACAACGACAACAACAAAAATCCCAGAAACCAGGGTAATTAGTATTTATGCAATGTTTTAGAACATCACTACGTCCACCAACATCATGTAAAACAAAATATGAAAATTTTTAATCAAGACAATATCAAAGTCCCTTTCTTTTTCTTTCTGTTTCTGGCTCTGCTATGGTACAGCATTGTGCTGGTAGTAATGAGAACTTTTATTTTTTACTACACCTTTATTCTTATCTAGCTCTCCAAGATCTCCTTGTATCGCCATAGTCTGCAAACGAGAGTCATGGGCTGAAAGTTGTCTGTGTTTGGCACATCCTCCATACTCTTGGGATTGCTGAAGCAATAGTGCTTAGAAAACTAAATAATAATGTAAACTTAAGCCAAGTCCTGCTTGGGTGGGGTGGAGGCCTTGTGGAGTGGGTGCAGGAGCAGGGGCTGCAGGGTGTTGGCTGGTGGTGTGGTAAGCATTAGTCTGGGGGACCCTCCAGTGCTGACAGGCTGTGATCTGAAGGGTCAGACCGCTTCCTTTGCCCCAGTCCATCCATCTTTCATTTTGAGTTTATAGTAATCCAATTACAGAAATGAAACTGAGTCCAATGAAATAAGAATTTAAATCATTGTCTTATTTAGACGATTTCAAAGAAAAAAGAATGACAATAGTTTGATGCTAGAGATTCTATCTATACAGGATGAACAAGCAAAGGGAAGTGGAAGGCTTACCTGGCGCTCCACTCAGTGGGCCTCAGCTCTCGTGTACCTAGCATGAACTGCTTGCTATGTTTGTTAATTCTGTATACATGCGTGAGACTGTAATAGGTTGGCTAACTCCTGACAGGCACTACTTCCTCTAGTTTCCAACTGGTGGCCCTTTCCCGTGTGGAGAGTGGAGAAGACTATGTGACTTCTAAGAAAAGTAAGGCTGTTCTTTTGGTAATGAGAGTCACATGTGACTTTCACCGCATGAGCTGATTTTGAATATAATTTTGTCACCTAGTTGGGTTAATTGGGAATGGTTACTAAGTGAAGGCCACATCAGATGTGCCAGATGCAATGATAAGTCTAGTAAGATGTAGACTCAGTTTAAAGGGTCTGTTTCATCCAAGTTAATCTCCTGCCAACAGTGGATTCCAGTACTGGAGGAGTGGAGTTAGGAGTGTGGTTATGTGTGGCGATGACCCTTTTCTTACCTGATTCCTTGAGTTTGTCGCACAATTGCCCAATGTTTTTCAAGGGAACAGCTGAGAACTGTGTGAATTTTCTCATGAGCGTGGGCAATGCAGTCCTATCCCAACATACTACCACCGCCCTAGTGTGCGTTGCTAGGGATTGAACCTAAGGCTTAGTGTGTGGAAGACAAATCATCTACCACTGAGCTACGTTTTCTGGCGTTTTCCTTTTTCTTTCTGTCAGTCACCTCTTGTTCTTGCACAGTCTACCTTACCGACTTCTGTACCCTCTTGTGCATTTTTTCCATCCTGCTTCATGAGGTGTCTCAAAAGGTGGAAGCCACTTTGCTTGTACAGGGAATGGGGCGGGCATGAAGGATACAGCAGCTGTTCTTGTGATCTCGAGGGGTTCCCCTGGACACAGTTACCCCATTTGAACAGCTCTCCTTAGCACCTGCTGTCTGCTCTCCTCAGATCTGCATGGATCAGAGCCAGTGTTTTGCCTCCATCAGGATTTCCAGAGTTTCAAAGTTAACAGAATTTTCCTAATGATTTGAACACTCTGAGGATCACAATTTGGCTGGGAGAGGACATGAGAGAATCAGTTGTGTTATTGGCCCGACACATGCTTTTAGGGATGGCAGTGGCAGACTTGGCTGTGTTTGTGTCCAGTCAGTGGCTTGATTGGAGGCCATAGTTGCTATTATGCTAAACCATTAGAGAAACATGGGCAGTACAATCAGTCTCCCCAGAAATTGATCCAAATGGCATTTAGTTTGCAGATTTTCCCAGATATTTAGATGTTTGGCACACATGGATCTTTATCCAGTTAAAACTGTTGGCACCAGACAACCAAAAGCCTTATTGGCTTCATGTTTGCCTCAATGTAAATGTTTTTCTTTGCTAATATTTAGCTAATGTGTTGTGTTACAGATAGCTGAATAAATACTACATGTGGGATGGACTTACGTTAAGCATTTTTTTTTCTGTGACATCGAGGGCAGGTCTACTTACTGTCAGTGCTCACAGAAGTCCTAGTTCTTATCCACTGTACCCACATTGCCACATTATTTTCTGCTTTCTCCCGAAGTCTCATTTTTTAATTACAAGTGTTGATCTTTAAAATTGACCTTGCTAAGTCATTGCTTGCCTTGGATAGATTCTAAAAAAATTTATTCCCTTTTATTGTGCAAGTAATTCATGTGCATTATCCCCCCCTCCACAAATAATACTAGATAGTTCAGACAGGCTGGCCCAGAAAAGACTTTCAAATCACCAATAATCCCATCACCCGAGAATAATGAATGTGAACATTTGTTTGGTGTTTATCTGTTCAGACATTTTATTGCCATTCATTCAGCTAATATTTATTGAATTCCTATTTTGTTCTCAGCACGTAGTCATCCTATACACATTCTTTGAGACTTGCTTAGTTCTTCTAGAAATGTGTATTTTTCCACATCGCTAAATGTGTTGACAGTATCTCTTACAATAGTTTTCAGTAGTGAGAGCCTATTGACATATCTCATCTTTAATTTTCTGTTCCAGTTATTGTGGGCTCTTGCTAATATAAACACCCTCGCTGCAATAGTCCTTGTAAGCATTTTTCTGCATGCTTATCCAATCAGATTGGAAGGTTTTTTTCATCCATTTTACTTTTCAGGTACAAACAAAATACAGAATCTACATATAGCCCTCTTAAGAAAATGCTCCAATGCTCCCGAGTAGTTGGTGACAAATTGATAAAAACAGGGTTTTGGCTGCTGTTGCCCTGCCCAAAATTGTCTCTTGAGTTTTGGATTGGATTGACCCTCAGGGTCAATTTGAATGTGGTGTTCTGAGAAAGTCTTTCTTGACAATCCCCCAACCTGGGTTTGAATTCCTGACAAAGACTCCCCAGACTTTGAAGGATCTTGTTATGATCACCAAACACAGAAAAATAGTCTCTTTGGATTACTAGGCTCTCCCAATTAGCTAACATCATCAGGCATGCACAGTCTGCTGAACGAATGGAAGTAACTGAATGTCTTTGAAAAGGCTGTAGTTAGCTTTAGCTTGACGCAGCCTGGAATCACTGGAAAAGAAACCCTATGCTTAGGAATTGTCTAGATGAGATTGGCTTGCACATTTTTCTGTAGGGCATTGTCTGAATAATTGATGCAGGAGAAGCCAGCCCACAGTGGGCAGCACCATGCCTCAGGCAGGTCGTCCTGAAGGATATGAGAAAGCTGGTTAAGTGTGAGTCCGGAGCAAGCCAGAAAAGTACGACCACCTACAGCTTCCGTCCATTCCTTACTGAATTCTTCATTGCTGGTCCGTGCTGTGGGAGTGTCAAATAAACCCTTTCTGCCCCTCAGTTCCTTTTGGACATATCATTTATCACAGTATCAGGAAGCAAACTGGAACAGAAACTATGCACACACCCCCCCTTACTGAAAATTGCCTTTTTTCCCTCACATAATATCTTCTGATTAAGGCCTCCTCTTCCTCTACTTCTCGAGTTCCTCTCTACCTCCCCTTCCATTCAGATCCATCCTCTTTCTGTCCTCGTTAGAAAATGAACAGGCTTCTAAGGGATTATAATAAAATAAAATATGATTTTTTTATTGATTTTTATTGAGCTCTACATTTTTCTCTGCTTCCTTCCCTGTCTCTCCCCTCTCCTTCAGGCCTCCTCAAAGGTCTCCATGCTCCCAATTTATTCAGAAGATCTTGTCTTTTTCTATTTCCCATGTAGATTATATCTATGTAAGTCTCTCTTAAGGTCCTCATTGTTGTCTAGGTTCTCTTGGACTGTGATTTGTTGGCTGGTTTTCTTTGCTTTGTGTTTAAAAACCACCTATGAGCAAGTACATGTGATAATTGTCTCTGTGTCTGGGTTACCTCACTCAAAATGATGTTTTCTAGCTCCATCCATTTGCCTGCAAATTTCAAGATGTTGTTATTTTTTCCTGCTGTGTAGTACTTCATTGTGTAAATGTACCACATTTTTCTTATCCATTCTTTAGTCTAGGGGCATTTAGGTTGTTTCCATGTTCTGGCTGTGACAAATAATGCTGCTATGAACATAGTTGAGCACATGATCTTGTGGCATGATTGAGCATCCTTTGGATATATACCCCAAAGTGGTATTACTGTGTCTTGAGGAAGGTTGTTTTCTAATTTTCAAAGAAATTACAACACTGACATTCAAAGGGGCTGTACCAGCTTGCATCCTCATTGGCAATGCAGAAGTGTTCCCTTTACCCTGCAACCTCTCCAGCAAAAGTTGTCATCAATATGATAATATAAAACAAAAACTAATACATTAGAATAGGATGAAACAGACAGAAGGAAAAGAGCCCCCCCCCCAAAGGCACATGAAACAAATATACTCAGAGACTCACTCATTTGCACACTTGCACACTTAGGAATTCTATAAAAATACAAACTGGAAGCCATAGTATATACTCAAAAGACCTGTAAGGTAAAAGGAGAGGAAAAAATACATAAACAAAATAAAGTAAAAAATAAAATAACCCCAAACCTGACACTACCTTGTGAGACAAGGAACTTTCGATGATGCCATTGAGTTTGTTGTCTTTGGCTGTCCACGGCTGCGCATGTAGCCTACCCTTAAGAAGAGTTTGCTTCCTCCGTGAAAGTTATTAGAGCAAACTAATTTTTCATTTGCAATTGCCTACCAGCTGGAGAGAGCTCCTGGGTTAGGGGTAGGAGCATATGTCCACTTTTCCTTTCAGTTGTTGGACCCTATCAGTGCAGACCCGCACAGGTCCTATGCATGCTGTGAATTAATAAGTGCATTGATCCTGTTGATTTGGTTTTCTTGGTGTTCTTCATCCTCTCTGTCTCTTACACTCTTTCCACCTTATCTTCCATAGAACTTCCTGAGCCCTGAAGGGAGGGATTTGATGGAGACATTCCTTTTAGGGATGAGTATTCCAAGACTTCTCACTCTCTGCATAATACCTAGCCGTGGGTCTCTGTGTTTGTTTTGATTTGCTTTAGGAGGAAGCTTCTCTGACATTGGGCAGCTGCTCCCACAAGCTTTCTGCTACCATTGCACTAGCATATCTTACAAACAGGACACGATTGTGGATCGAAAGGTTTGTGGCTGGATTGGTGTTTATGTTTCTCCTTAGGTAGTACCATCCTGTACTAAAGACACTAACATGTAAAGGTGAAGACTCTATTTAGTCACAAGTTCAATATCTCCATGTCCATGTCAATGAGCTGTGTAGGTTTTGTCTTCAGCAATGAGGTCTTGCTGTCAGTTTGTGGAGAGCACCCTATAACCTTGGCAACAACCCAGATTATTTGAGGGTTCCTTTGGAACCCCTTAGTCAACAACTCAATTAGATGTAAGCTAATCCCAGTACTTGAAATTTCATTTGGTGACAAGAGATGTTCAGCTGCGGCTCTGTCTCCCTATTCTTTGGCTATTTTATATAGATTACATTCATATATGTATTTTAGGAAACTTCTACTGTATTAGATGTTCATACTATCCTCAAATGACCCTTAATCTTAGCTCTCTCCCCATAGTCTCTCCCTTATCTTCCCCTTCCCTTCCCATTTGATCCTTTCATTCTGTCTCCTTCCTTCTATTCTATTCTAGTTCCCTTTTCTGATGAGATCTATCTGTACTCCCGTTTGCTTCCTCTATACCTAACCTCTGTGGTTCTACATGTTGTATCTGTTTATCATTGACTCAATAGCCAATATCCACATATTAGCAAATACATGCTATATTTACCTTTATGGGTCTAGGTTGCTTCACTCAGTACAATGTTTTTTCTAGCTCTTTTTACCAGCAAATTTCGTGAATTCATTATTTTTAATGGATAAGTAATATTTTATTGGGTAAATCTACCACATTTTGTCTATCCATTCATCTGTTGATGGACAACTAAGTTGTTTCCGATTTCTGGCTATTATGAATAGAGCAACAGTGAACAAGGTTGAGCAAATGACTTTGTGGTAGGATGAAGAGTTCTTTGAGTATATGTCCAAGAGTGGTATATCCAAATCTGGAGGTAGATCGATTCTCATCTTCCCGAGGAACTGCCACACTGATTTCCATAGTGATTGTACAAGTTTTCAGCCCCACTAGTAGTGACTAAGTGTTCTCCTTACTCCACATCCTTGCCTCTATGAGCTGTCATTGGTTTTATTGATCTTGGCCACTTTGACAGGTATAAGATGAAATCTCAAAGTAGTTTTGTTTTTCATTTCCCCGATGACTAAAGACTTTGAATATTTATTTAAGTATTTCTCAACCATTTGAGTTTTCTCTTTTGAGAATTCTATTTATATGTGTACCGCATTTTTTTAATTTAGTTGTTTTCTTGATATTCAGTTTTTTTAAATCTTTATACAGTTTGGATATTAAAGCTCTGCTAGGTGTGTATTGATAACAGTCTTTTCCCACTCTGTAGGTCGCACCTTTGTCCAAATGATGTGTCCTTTGTCATGCATAAACTTTTCAGTTTTCATGAAGTCCTATTTATTAATTGTTGATCTTACTGCATGTGCTAACAGCATTCTGATCAGAAAGTTCTTTCCTGTGCTGATGAATTCAGTTCTATAACCTACTTTCTCTTCTCTTAGGTTCAGTGTATCTGGCTTTATATTGAGGACTTTGATGTATTTGGGATTGGATTTTGTGCAGGATGATAAGTATGGACTTACTCACCTACATTCTTCTACATGTAGCCATTTAGTTTGATGAGCACCATTTGTTGAAGATGCCGTCTTTTTTTCCAGTGCGTATTTCTGGTCTCCTTATTAAAAAAAAAATCAGTTATCCATAGGTATGTGGATTTATGTTCGGTTCTTCAGTTTGATTCCATTGATCAACATACCTGTTTTTGTGCCGATACCATGCTGTTTTTTATTGCTATATCTCTGTAGTACACAACGTGAAACTGGGGACAGTGACACCAGGATTGTTTTTAGCTATCCTGAGTTTCTTTATATTTTCATTTGAAGCTAAAAATTTCCTTTTTAAGATCTGTAAAGACATGTGTTGGAATTTTAATGGGAAATGCATCGAATCGGTAGATTGCTTTTGGTAGGCTGGTCATTTTTTATGGAATAATTCTATTGATCTATGAGCTTGGGCCATCTTTTTATCTTATGGTATCTTCTTCAGTTTTTCAGTGCCCGTAAGTTTTTATCACACAAGCTTTTCACTTGCTCAGTTAGAATTACCCCCAAGATATCTGATATTATTTGAGGTGTTAAAGGTGCCTTTTCCCTAATTTCTTTCTCAGTCCATTTGTTGTTTGTATATAGGGAGTCTACCGAGTTCTGAGAGTTAGTTTTGTGTACAGGTACCTTGTTGAACGTGTTCATCTCTGGTGGGGTTTCCAGGTAGAATTTTTAGGGTCATGGATACTATTTTCATCTTCTGTCTCTCAGGAGAGGAGACCCAGGTTACTCTTTGTCTTGCATGGGTACTCTGTCCAAAATAACATGAGAAAATCCCTACTCCCATTTCCGGAGAGTACAGAGAAGTGTGGGCTTCAGGCATGTCTGGAATTGTGAATTTAGTTATTTTCCCGGAGTTCTAGGGTCACCTTCCTCAGTGAGAGGCTCATGTCTTGAGTAAGAAAGATGTCCTTGATGTGGGAGTCCCCTCTGTGTACTGTGATTACCATTACTGAATAAAGAAACTGCCTTGGCCGGTTGATAAGGCAGGTAGGTGGGAAAGACGGAACTGAATTCTGGGAAGAAGAAGGCAGAGTCAGAGGGACGCCATGGATCTGCAGCCGGAGGTAGATGTGCTGAAACTTTGCTGATAGGCCACGACCTCATGGTGATATACAGATTAATAGAAATGTGTCAAATTAAGATGTAGGAGTTTGCCAATAAGAAGCTAGAGCTAATGGACCAAGCAGTGATTTAAATAATATGGTTTCTGTGTGATTATTTCAGTTCTGGGTGGCCAGGACCAACAAGTAGCCTCCATGCAACATGTCCTCCTTCTTCCCAGTTGACAACTTTTTCTATCTTGATCATTTCACTAATTTTCCTGGGGAAGATGCTGCTTTGATCACCCTACTGATCTAGATGAAGGGGGGGGGTCCCCTGAGCACTGGGTCCCACAGGGAACCAGAGGGATGAGGAAGGCAAAGTTCATCCCTCCCAAAGTCTTCCTGAGCTTGGGCTTTGGTTTACCAGAGACCTCATTCCCCTGCTTTTGTGTCTGTGCTTAGTTTGGAAATTGGAAAAGGGGCACTGACTTTATTGCTGTCATCACCCAACCTGGAACACTTTGTCAATTACACGATGAACTGGAACAAGAAGGGCTCTTCTTATTCTAGGTTTGTCAATGCCTTTCTTCCATATCCCAGATGGCCTGAAACTTGCAGTGTTTGCAGTGGGCACCAGCTGCAAGGGCAGAGTCTGGCTGACCTCGGCAGAAGCCGGGCCCCTCACCTGTGCATTCTGCAGAGTCTCCTCAATGATCCCACCCAGGACTCTGGCCCTGAGCTAAGGATGCTGTTAACTTGACTGCTTATTAAAAAGTAATGTTTCCCAGGATATATAGTCCTTTGATTGGTGTTTTGTTTGCATAGTGACAAGCGCTGTAAATTTGCAGCCAGGTTTGCTATGTGTGGCACAACAGGATGTCTGCCTTTAGTTTGACTGTGCAGCTTTTTTCTGTCTTTAGTCTGAATGTGTGACTGGTTCCTGCTCTTTCTCTACCCTGTATTATTGAGCCCACCAAGATTGGATGTGCAAAAGCACTTGCCAAAGGCAACATTAGAGAAGGAACGAAGAAGCAAAGGTGTAAAGGCAAGAAAGCAGGGCCTTTGTGCAAGTGGAGGGAAGGAGAGGAAGAAAGAACCACAGAATAACCCCATGCTCATCACATCATGCCGTGGAAGACAGTGAAAAAGCAGATGCTCATTTTCAGGGATGAGCTGTCCAAAGCTTTGTAGAAAAGGCATTATAATTCTCAACATTTAATTCCTTCACTCAGCACTCAGCCTCTGCACTTGCTGTCCCCCAGGCTCTAGGGACTTTGCAGCATTGGGAGGGAAGCTGAAGGGAGTGGATATCCCCTCCATCTGCTCATATAATCCAACAACAAGCACAGACTCACAGGCAGGCTTGTGTGTCAGGTCACCAGACAGATCTGTGTCTCACGACCAGTCCCAGCTGCAAGGAAGGAGGGCCATTGGCTGTCCTAGCTTCCATAGTGATCCAGAGAATAGGCAGAGCTGGACATGGGTGTTCAGAGAGCTAGGGAAAGTTCTGTGGATTCCCCTTTGGCTTTGCTGGGTGGATAAAAGGTGGGAAGTTGAATCAGCACAGTGAGAGGTGGACAGGGGACATTGGAGGGAAATGAAGGAATCCAGGATCCTGGGGACCAGCTGAACAGCTATGTGCTTCCTCTGAAAACTCAACATGAGGTGCAGTTGGCCTGGAGACAGGAGGCTGACGTTGACCTTAGGAAGGAAGAGCAGAGTACCATGCTGGTGGAGTTCAGGCAGCAGGAGGCAGATGCTGTCTTCAGTGATGGACCTAAGCCAGGGGGTGAAGGGGTGCAGTGTGATAGGTAAAAAAGATCCGCCAGACTAGCTTAATACAAAATATACAGCTTTAATAAACAAAGGGAAGACTAACACCAGAATCCCAACGATCCATCCAGACGCAGGAGCCAGGCGAGAGAGAGATAGGGGAGCTCACTCGCCAGGTTTATAGGTAAACTTTTGCCTAAGGGTGACACACCCCACGAACAGAATGTGATTGGCTGAACTCCCCTATCAAAGAGGTCTGTCAGCAGATGGCCAAGCTAAGGACAAACGGAGAGAAGAGAACTTCCTCAAGAGCATCGCCCGTGGGGACAAATGGAAGAGCCATGGAGAAGGGCAGGAGAGCCAGGTCCCTCCCTTTCAGCAGGTATGGATCATGTAATATCTTCATGCCAGACATTACATACAGGCACACTGAAAAGTGAGCCCTATTGAGAACTGATGAATCTCATGCGGAAAGCAAAAGCCCAGAAGTTTCTGCACAGATCCACAGGTGCAGCGGAGGTGATGATGGGTGGGAAAAGGTATGTGCTTGGGGGAGAGCCTTGCTGCCTCTCTCTGTTCTTTGTTTTGGCTCCCTGGGATCTGAAGGTTGCTTCCAAGGGAGGATGGGAACAGAAAGCAGTGCCTGGAGACATGGAGATGTGTAGGTGATGTGGAAACGTGATGTTCAGTGCCAAATACTGAAATATCTTTTTCTGAGGCTTTTGAAACCCAAATATATAAACTGCATCTATGAACACAGCATGGCGCACTACAGACAACACAGTGCTAAGATCTCAAGTTTCAATTTAAGAAAATCTCATTGCAAAATACTAAAAATACTCTGAACATACATAGCAGAAAGGGCCTGTCAGAGTTACCAAACTCGAAATGGAAAGAGTAGAAGATGCTGTAGAAAATGGACCCGTTGAATAAGCAAGCTGTCTCTTCCAGGCCTCCCTAGCATGTGTGCCAGGTGGGGCAGGTCCTGCGTGCCTTGAAGGCCTTCTTCCAAGTGGCCTACTGGAGCTGCCATGCTTCCTTCCCTACGTTCGGCAGGCCCCATGTGAGGTTGACATTTATACCAGCTGGTGCTGGCTACCACTTGATCCTGAGTCCTGGTTCCTCTTGAAAGGAAGGTGATGTTGTGACTCTGGTGCTCTTCTCAGGCCGCACAGAGAGGACCTCAGCCTGTGCTGACCCATCTACCCCCTCACGTCAGACAGGCCTGGAGCTGTTGGTATAAGTCATTAAAGGTCCCCAGAAGCAGAGACAAGAGGTACATCTGCAAAGGTGAAGAGTGGCTTGCGAGTCTGTGATTATGGAGGATGAAGGAGGGTATGACTTTAGTTTTGAGACTAAGGATGGTCTCAGAGAGGTGATGTTCAAGAGAGGGCTAAGGATGTGACGGGGAGAGCGCTGTAGGTATGGAGGACCAAGAGCGTCAAGTCACAGGTCTGCAGGAGGACATGGGCTTGCACATCTGAGGGACAGCAAGGAGGCTACAGACTGGGTCAGAACAAGGGGTGGAGAGAGGAACTGGAAAGGGGACAATTTCTGAGGGGTGAAGTGAGGGAGGGCCATGCAGGGTCTTAGGCCATTGTAATGACTGGGTTTTCCTCCAAGTGACATAAGGGTTCATGGTAGAGTTTTGAACATAGGCGTGGTGTCACCCAGTTTTGACATTAAAGCAGTTCTCTGGCTGCCATCCAGAAGTGTGAAGTGTCTGTTTGTAACAAATTAGCTGAGTGCGTATTCACAGGGAGTGGACTTCGGAGCTTCCCCTCAGGATGGCTTCCTCATTCATGGTATAGCTGCCAGCTTGGGCCTCCTGTCTGTATTTATTCCTCTTGCTCCTGTGATGGAGAATCTCAGCCAATCACATTCTGCTTAAGGTGTATCCCCCTGGGGCCACACAAAACAAATAAAAGATCGAAGTGCCTGGCCACTTCCTCCTTTTGGTTCCCTGCTCTCACCTGGTATTCGTGGGATCTCTGGTCGTGTAAGTTTTCCCCCTTTTCCCAATTATTAAAAGCTAAATCTTTTTGTATTGAGTTGGCCTGGTTAATTATCGATCGACCATGCCCCTTCACTCCTGTCTTGTGGATACACTTTATAGCAGCTAAGGATCTGTGAGCTTAGAAAACCCCAATCATATAAGAGGCTGTTAGAAAATCTGTCTGAGCTTTGTTCTGGAGAAAGACAGTATCTGCACAGCTCTGTTCAAGGAACGCACTGCTTTCTGTCCAGAAAGAATGCCCTACTCTGTCTTCCACAGATGCTTATTTATAAACATCGAAGCCTGTTTTACAGGAAGAGCTGACCTTGCACTGTGATGTCTAAACAGGAAAAAGATTGGAAAGCAGGAAGAAGGATAAGGGAGTAAAGCCTGACAAATAGGTGATGTGCAGGACCATGGCCTCAGTGTGGGCCAAGGGAGAATCAAAGCCAAATTCTAGGTATAGAGAGGAGGTGAAGTCACCAAGATTTCTCAATAGATTGGATAGGAGGCATGAGAGAAGACAGAGATGGGAGGACTACAAAGGTTAGACCAAGCAAAGCCTGCTTTGAGTGGAATTTCTGTCAGCCAAGTTGAGAAGCACAACGAGAAGAATGAGCGTGAGTGAGGAGAGAGGAATTGTAGACAGTTTGAGCCTGTGCGTTGTTCAAAACTGAGGCTTGAAAGAGAGCCCAGGGCCTGTCAATCATACCTGTGTGCTTTGATCAAATGCTGGTTTGCTGATGATGGTGACTGCTCTGGTCAGGAATGTAGGGACTCCTGGCAGAAGCATGCTGCCAGCCACCTTGTTCACCACTTGTCCTTCTGGCCAGAGGTATTGACTTTGAGCTCCCCCACTGAAACCTGCTCAGCAACACTGACTAGCCTTTGCCCCATGCCAGTGCTACTGGGCACAGAGCTGAGGACACAGCAGCTGCCAAGGGTCCTCAGTCCAAGGGGTCAGTCTAGTCATATCGGCAGGCACTGTACTAGAGACTTGGGCTTTTAGCCAGACATAGAAAAATGTCTGGCTGCGGGACGGGAAGTAGCTGGTACATAGGCTTGGATAAGGTGAGGGCTTGGAGGTTTTAAGAGCTTCAGGACATGAAATTACTGAAGGAAGTTGGAAAGAAGTGAGGAGGGAAAGGCTGGCCTTGAAATCTTTCCATGTGCCAAGCTAAGAAAGCTGGCAGTCTTTCAAACTGGCTCAAGATCCACTGGCTAGCTGCATACAGTCTAATAGGAAACAGCCAGTGTTTCTCAGTGAGGATAGATGGATGGAGATAGTATGGGAATAGGTTACAGTGAAGATGTTCTTTCATAAATGTCTCATTTTAGATGTGTGTCTGGCTTGTGTCTTGGCCCCATCTCTTTGTGTGATTCTCTGTAGTCTGTAAGTGTTTAGAAGCTCTAGTTATATGTGTTCTCAGCTGATGAAGTAAATGCTAGTTTGGCGTCTCATCCCTGGGGATGGCGTGAGTCTGACCAAGTGACCCTGAAACTGTGACAGCTTCCTGTTTAACTGTGTGCCCTGTGTACCCTGTACAGAGGTCACAGAGTTCTATATATGCTGTGGTGGGGAAGGCTGTGACGTATTGGAAATCAGGACATGTGCATGCACACAGACAAACACACACACACATGAGTGACAGTCACTGAGGTTCAGAGGATTGAGTTGGAGAGCTACCAGTGAGGCCAGAAAGAACTGAAAAAGGCTGGACCTATGAAAGTCATGCCATGGTAATATATAATACTCCTAGCTAGGGAGATGAGTGGGTGTGTAAAGCTTTTGCTGAGTTCAAATCCCCAGAATCCATGTAAAGAAAGATATAATAGCACTCATCAGTAACCCTGGTACTCCCGAACTGAGATGGGAGAGAGAGACAAGAGAATCTTCTGACACTTGCAGGCCAGCTAGCCTGGTGCACGCAGGCACGCAGCAGTGAACAACAAAAGAAAGACCGTCTCAGACAAGCTGGGAGAGGAGGTCTGGCACCTGAGGTTGTCTTCTGCCCTCTACATACATGCTATGATATGATTGCTTGTATGCACACACACATACAAAGGCACACACATATCATACACCTGTCTCTGACCTTCCAGGAGCACTAGTCATGTGGTTCCAGTTCTGTCTCCTGCCTTGTCTACAGAGCACCTTTAAGAATTGTGAGCTGGGTGGATTTACTCTCCACTTACCAGGTGCCCATGTAGACGTGGGCATGCAACAGAGCTCAGGCAGACCAGATGCAGTGTGTAGGGTAGGGCCATGCTCATCAAACTCTCCATGCCCAGGATGCAGTGATGCCTGCCTAGTACAAGGTGAGAGTTGGCACTTCGGGTGCAGGGCATGTGAAGAGACATGGAGTGGTGGGATTCGTTGTTCCAGCCTCCTCTATAAGCGAAGGTAGACTGCAGGTCCGACCTGGCTTCCCTGCTTTGTTTTAGGTGACATAGACCAGTGTCCCAAGGCCAAAACCTACTCCAGGACCTGGGAACTCTTGAGGTTCTTTGTCCCGGGGATAGTTCCTAACACATGGCTTATGCCAGAGATAGCTTTTCCTAAAAATCTCCAACAGAAGTGGAAGATGACGTCTTGGTAGCTATGCAGACCAGTCCTAGTACAGGCTTATTTTTGCCCCTTCTGTTTATTTTAAGCACGGAAGCAGTAGAGTGGTATGTTCATTGAGGCTGGGAAACAGATCTAAAATTATGAAGTATTACTTCAGGATATCCCTTTTCTCCACAGTTTTCAGAAAAGAAGTCACCATGTCATCCTTCTTTCCTTACCCTGGGTGGTAGCAGCTGGGCGGTTGGCTCCACTTGCTGTGTGTTGTCTAGGAGACATTTCAAAACTGTAGAATGCTTCTGCTCAGTCGCCTCATCACAGATGGATACCCGTGCAGCTGCAATGGGACACTCCTTTAAGCTGGTCCTCATGTTTGAGGGGACACATTTAGCCTGACTCTGAGAGTGGCAATATTTACAGCTGTCTTTCCTGATGGCAGCCCCTCCTGTAGGTCGGGTGCTGCTTATGCGAAGTAGCTTGGAACAGAAGCGGGGATTCATTTGATCTGAATGAGTTATAGGCTTGCCCTCCTCTAGGCTTATAGCCTGTCCTCTGAGATACAGCGTGAGACCCCGTTTCCCTGGAGGAGCTGAGGGTACAGAGATCTCCCATGCGCTAATGCCTCTCTGAAGAGAAAGGAAGGAGGGTGATGGGTCAAAGGAAGATGGTAGTCTACAGTTATTTCCATTCCAGACTGAGCCTCTACATCCTGCTGTATGATCCTGATTGGTCACTTTCATAATCCCCTAGTGATTTATATCTACAGAGGAAGACTGGGCAGTAGGTAAGCAATGGTACATCCATCTTGGGAAAGTCATCAAGGATTGTCCCCTTCATCTTCAGTCTTTGTGTCGAATACCTCTGAATAAGGTGACATGGTTAGTAATTGTATGACAGCTATGGAAATGCAACTTCAGGGCATGTTCCCGCTGCCCCACCCCTTTTTTCATCCCTTTAGACTTCTAATGTATGGGACCCCCCAGCCTTCCCACCCTCCTACATCTCCTATGAGTCACATGTCCATCATAATATGGCTAATAGTAGACACTTGGTCCCCTTAATAATAGATACAGGTATCCCTCGCCTTGTATCAGGGTTAGGTCCCAGGAACACCTCCTAAGTTGAAAATATCACTTTGAATATACATTGAATATACCTAACCTACTGAACACCCTAACTTGGCAACATCGTGCTGCAGAGTATTGTGCATTTACCGTGTTGACTGTAGAGCGGTGGCCACTGTAACTGCCCTCACTACCTAGCACTGCAAGTGAGTTTCGTGCTACATATTGCTAGCCTGGGAAACAATCAAACTTTAAAATTAGAGTTATAGTGGCTACTGAGTTATTGCTTTCCTGTCATTATAAGTTCAAAAGTCATAAATTGAAACTATTTCAAGTTCAGGGCTGTCTGTCCTCATTGGTAAATGTCACATTACAGGAGAAACTCAACTTCCGTATTCTTTAATGCTGTCATCATTTGGAGTATTTGCTGAATTGAGACACAACCTGCCTTTCTTTCTGGACAATTACATCTATATAGAATTCTTGCCTTTTTTGGAGCTCTCTTCCCATCATTTTAAGATGAGCTTCTATAACAGGATCCTAGCGTGTCCCCCACTGTGAAGTTTTAGGATCCTCTACCCGAGTCACTTAGATGAGTTCATATCAGACACAGGAGGAAGATAAGCCTTGCTTCCCTCTCAGGCCTTCCATTACCACAAAAGACAGATGTGTCACGGTCAGCATTGTGGGTCTCATCACCTAAGCAAAGCTGCTGAGGGACAATTGTCTGTATTCTGTCGATTATATTTTAAATAATTGCTAATTGGTCAGTAGCCAGGCAGGAAGTATAGGTGGAGCAACCAGACAGGAAGTAGAGGCGGGTCAATGAGAACAGGAGAATTTGGGGAAGGAGAAAGCCCATTTCTCTGCAGTCATGACCCAGCCACAGAAGAAGCAAGATGTGACTGCCTCGATAAAAAAGGTACCGAGCCACATGGCTAGCATAGATAAGAATAATGGGCTAATATAAGTTATAAGAGTTAACAAGAAGCCTGAGCTAACGGACCAATCAGTTTATAACTAATGCAGACCTCTGTGTTATTTCTTTGGGACTTAACGACTGCGGGAGCCAGGCAGGACAGAAAACTTGGTCAACACTAAGCTGCTTAGATATTTGACTAAACATTATTCTGAGTGCTTCCACAAGGTGTCTTTTTAGATATGTTTAATACTAACATATCTAAAAAGACAGAGTAAAGCAGTTTGTGTGCACTCTGAGTTTTTCTTTGAAAGACCTTCTTCACTGAATAAGAAAGGTTTGTGATCCCAAGTGCCCTTGAAATTGAGCAGCAAAATCAGCTCCTCTTGGTGCTCCCCCCCAAATCACATAGTCAATTTTCTAAAATATTTTAGTCTCCCCAATTCTCTACACACATGCACACATACAACATTTTGCGCACGCTTGCATGTGTGCGTGCACACACACTGTTAGATCTGTTTCTCTGGGGAATCTAGAGCATGCAGATGGCATAGTCAGGTTTAAAGACATGTTTGCCAGGCACATTCCCAGGAAAGGCTCTCTGGGCCCAGCCTACGTTTTGATGCCTTTGATGAATGTAAAGTGAAGGAAAGACATGATTGAGTTTGTGTTTGGAGAGAGTGCTGAGGAGGCTGGATGGAGATTGGTATGAGGGGGCAGTAGAGAATGATGGACTGGCGGCAGCAGTGGAGTGGAGGAAACTGGTGCAGTACTAATGCAGAGTAACCATGGCATGATGAAGGGGCGTGTCCAGATGACCGAGGTCTTAGTCTGAATGAATAGAATGAGTACGTATGTGGCAAAGATGACAGCCGTCACAGATAATAAGGAGGGTTGGAGCAGTAGTTTATGGGAGAAAGTGGGTTTTATATGTGGCATGTCCTATTAGGAGGAGCCTCTGGGATACCATGTGGGAGCTCCCAGGAAACAGATGGGAAGTGGGAACAATGGGTATGTGGGCAAGGGTGTGAGCCCTATGGAGTGAGTGGAGTTCATCCCTGTTTTCACTGGTTTTCCATAGAACAATATCTGCAGTGCCCTCCCGAGGCCTGCCATCCTAGAGCCTGCAGACACAGAGCACTCAGCATAGGCTGGCAGTGGTGAGGAGGAACGTCAGTGCCTGCCACCTGATGAGGAAAGACGTGTTAAGCACCATCTGGTGCCAACCAAGAAAGACAAGAGGAAGGAAGAAGACTGATGCTATGCTGAAGGAGAGAAGCTTGCTGCTAGTGTCAGAGGCAGTCTCCTGTGTGCATGCCTGCACATGAATACATGTGTACTAGGGAGAAACCTATACATGCACCCATGTGTACCTCTGTGCACAGCGGCATCTCTCTAGGTCCATTATCACACTCTCGGTTTAACTTACAAAGCCTTCTCCCTCCACTCCTGCGATTGCTGGGTCATTTTCATTGACAGATGAGGAGGACGGTGATGGAAACACATATGCAGATGGGCTCAGTGTGCTGCTGGGGAGGCAGGCTGCAGCTCTACCCCCTGCCTTCTTCTCTTTGGTTGTAGCATGAGCCCTTCTTCAGGGTGGCAGATCTGAGACCCAATGAGCTCCAGGTTCTCTTCTGACCAGTATCAATAACCCTCTTCCCTTCTTCAGGCCAGACACCCTGAAGGCAGGGCTCTGAGAGCAGGTTGTGAATGCATCTGTCTGAGTACATTATCTAAATTGTTATGGATCACCCTGGGTAATGGCAAAAGTAAAAACCGCTATTCACTCAGTGAATAAATCCTTAGTGTTGATCAATCATTGCATGGTGTAGATTCTTTTAATAGGCACACTTTACACAGCAGCTTGGCCGACTGCTCTGTCTACTAATTGCAGTTGGAAAGAGGATGCTGATCTCTGCTGTGCTGTAAAAACGTAAACTATAAATGACTTAAATGCCCGCGTGTGCCCTTCTCCACCCAGCACTCATTTTACCTAATATTTAGATACAAATCAGAGAAACAACTACTCCCCTGTGAGATGATAACTTTTATGATACGAGGCTCAGCGCTTCTCCCTGGCGATGCCTAGTGCTTCTTGCAGTCATGGTTTCCCTAGGTCTCCACCCTGGAGGCAAGCATCCTTGTTAGCTCCGTGGACCATCCCAGCCTCCTGAGTGCTGTGATGTTATTGCACACTCTTGAGTACCCTGAATTATTGCCTCTTGTGGCCCACTCAGGCTCCTGTGAACTGATATGATCGGGAGCTTCCTAAGAGGCTTAACACTAGCCCAGAACACTATAGAAGTAGATTCTAGTGACAGATGCTTGCCAATAAGAGGGCAAAAGCAGTCTAGTATCACTAAATCAACCTAAGTGACTCCATGACTTGGCTTGCCTGAAGCACTATAATGAGATAGGCGAGCATGGCACTATACTTAGCATCAGACACCTGGCAGAGCTGTTCTGTGAGAGTGTTCCTTCATCATGGGGACAGCTGTTCATGTGTACCTGATACATAAATGTGGTCCCTGGTAAAATATGTGGGAAGGAGTGTGTCTGTTGGGGCTGGATTTTATATATGTGCCTGGGTTGCACTAAGTGAGTTCATATTACGTACTATGGGGTGGCTTGAGGGGTCCTCTTTTTCCAAGTCTAGAAGTTTACTCTTATCCCTTGTATCTGATAATTCACCCATGATCCGTGCATTGCTTTGAAGTTCAAGGAGGCTGATGCTAACACCCAGATGAGAGGGCCTTTATAAGGCTGTCTCCATGTGAATATTTTTGTCAGTTAGTGAGTGATAGAATGTCAAAAATGGGACAATGTACACTCATTCTGGGAGTGAGAACACCACAGATCACAGTGAGCATGGAACTCTCCAGGTTGAACAGTGGGTGCACTGAAACCTGCCCACAGTTCTTCCCATGTTGGAAGAACATGACCCATACCATAATGTTCTGACCAGAGTAAGTAGGAGATTATACTGGGGAATGTGGATATATATTGGGGTGACAGGGTCACTGAAAATGGTGAATGAGGAACAGTTTGTAGCTTGTGAATAGCTAGAGAGTTCCGAAGATCACTGAAGGAGATAAGAGGAGCACAGGGGTGCTGGAGCCCCTAATGCTTATGGCTCCTTACTCTATAGTTGACTCTAGACAGAGACTGGCAGCTTGGGCCAAGGTATAAAAGCAGAGGCTTCAGAAGTTCCAAGCCATCTCTCTCTGTTCTGGCAAGAGTCACTAATAGAACTGATTCTCCCCTGTAAACAAGACTACCTTTCTGACTTCTAGATTCCCTCCTTCCACACCCTCCTTTCTGCCAGACACAGCTCAGGCTCTGGAGTGACAGACCTGGAAGAAGGGACCTTGTATGTTGTGTGCAACATGTGAGGTATGTTCCTTGGAGTGATGTCTTGACCCACTTGTCATCCTGTAGCAGAAAGGTTCAAAGTCACTTTTTAATGAGATTTAAAAACAAACCAAGTGATCCAATGTAAGCAAATTCAAAAGCATAATTTGTTGTGTAATATTCTTTTCAATAGGCAAAGTTGTGTTGCATTTGTTTATGCTGCAGAATATTACTTTAACTGTGCAGTGGTGTGTTTAATGCTGCACTTGTTTAATGATGTAAGGATGTGTATTTAATTGTGTAAAGATGTGTTGCATTTATTTCACCTTGCCTGCTTAAGGCACCTGGTTGGTCTAATAACAAGCTGAGTGTACAGTAGCCAGGCAGGAGATGGATAGGTGGGGCTGCCAGGCAGAAAGAATAAATAGGAGGAGACTTCTAGGCTCAGGAAGAGAAGAAAGAATGAGAGAAGAAGAAAAAGAGAGGAATGAATAAGAGAGACCCCTGGGGTCAGCCAGGCAGCTGCCAGGCAGCAACTATGAGAAGCAATGAAAGTAGGATTTACAGACAGAAAAGTCAAAGGCCTGGAGGCAAAAGGTGGATAAAAATAAAGCAGGTTAATTTAAGTTAAAAGAGCTAGCCAAAACTGAGCCTAAACTAAACCGAGAATTCCAAACTAATAAGTCTCCGTGTCATGATTTAGGGCTGGTTTGTGGTCCCAAAAGGAAAAGTTTGGTATAATAATTAACTGTGGTGTGTGTGTGTGTGTGTGTGTGTGTGTGTGTGTGTGTGTGTTTGTGTGTGTGTTTTAGATACTTTATAAGGCATGAAATGGTTACAGATAACAATTTGTCCTTTGCTGCTAGCCTTTGTGTATTCTCCATTCCCAAAGCACTGGAGTCAGGAGGACCAGAGAGAAGTTTCAGCACAGTGTCAGGAGTAGGCGCCAGTTGAAACTCATGTATGATGCATGTAACTGGCCTGTAGAAAAGTGTGAAGAGCCAACCTTGAGGTGGAAGCAAGCCATCTAAGGTGCCAACTGATTTGACGAATGCAGGAGCACTCCCAGCAGAGAGGAGCTGGCATAGAGCAGCCCAAACTGCATGGCAGCTGTAGTAAGTGCTAAGTGAGGTTGAAATGAAGGCCAGAAGATGCTGAAAACTGGCAGGGGAGGCTGCATAATGAGTCAGGCTAGGTTTGCTTGTCTTGGCCATGCTTGTGGTAGTGAGAGTGTTGAGGATCCGTAAGCACAGAAGTGACAAATGTCAGATGGACCAGTAGTGCGGCTGTGGGAAGCATTGGTTGGAAGTGTGGACATTGTATCTAAGATCTAACCCCTCCTGAAAAGTGAGAAAGATGCTGCTGTCACTTATAGATTCCTAGTTTTTTGCTTAATGTGATATTGAACCCATGGAGGGAGGCTATGGGCCTCTTCAGGCAAATCCAGAACTAGACTTTCTGAGCAAATATTAAGGTTGTAAGGGAGCCTGTCTTATGTTTGAGCTCCACCCATAGACAAAACTCTCAGTACCGCTCCATTACTTCTTCAGTGTAGGAAAGGCAGGTGGGTAGGTGGGAGAAATCATAAAGAAAAGGTTTCAGTCTTTAATAGTGGTCTTCTTGTCCCTGGGAGATGTGCATCCTAGGTGGACCGGAACCCTGGATTCCTGATGCTGCCTCTCACTGAGGTTCAATGAAGCAATGCACACAAAGCAGTTTTCTCGAGTTTGAAAAGTAGTATTTGGTCTTGGATGACCCCTACTCCTTCTGAATCCCCTTCTTCATTTATAAAGCAGATTAGAACATGTACCAGGGTTGGAACTTTCCCACCTATCTCACTGACAAGGCCAGGGAAGAGGAGCTTTCTGGCCAGCAATGGGTGCTGAAGATGGCTCTTCTGACCAAAGAGTAGATCTGGCTAGAACCAGGCGCCTTGGTGCTAGACCCACAGGAACTAGCACCATATGAGCTCCTTGTTTACCCAGAGACTCTCTCTAGATGCTTGGCCTCTGCCTACTTGCTACCCTGATTACTGTGCTGCTGCTAAGCAGAAGGCTGGTCCCAAAGGAAAGTGATGCTCTAATTGGAGAGCACTGAGCCTAGTATGCCCTCACTAGGCGCCAGAACTGGGCTTCCCTCTCTTAGGTCTCAGTGCCACCGTTCTCCTATCAATAGCCCAAGAGATACTTGGGGAGATGGAGACACAGGCACTTAGAGGAAGGCAGCCTCAGGTTATTCATCTCCTGAAGCCAGACTGCTTGGTTTTTGAACCCCAGCTATCTTAGTTGCTTTTCTATAGCTGTTATACAATACCATGACCAAGGCAGCTGATACAAGAAAAAGTTTATTGGGGCTTACATTTGCCAAGGGTTAGAGTTCATTACCATCGTGATAAGAAGCATTGTAGCTGTAGGGAGAGGCTGTTTGTTCATTCCCAGCAGCACAGATCAGAAATAATCACTCAGAAACTATATAATTTGCAATACTGTTTGACCAATAGCTTAAACATATTTCTAGGTAACTCTTACACCTTAAATTAACCCATCTCTATTAATCTGTACATCACCAGGAGGTCATGGCCTACTAGCAAGCTTCCACTATGTGTCTTATCCAGCGGCTACATGGTTTCTCGTCAACTCTGCCTATTCTCTTTATATTTCTTTTCCAGCCTGGCTATGTTCTGTTAAGTCATTGGCCAAAAGCAGCTTCTTTATTAACCAATGGCAATAAAATATATTCATAGCATACAGAGGGGAATCCCATATCATGCAGCAGGCAGGCAGCCATGCCTAGAGCAGCAGCTGAGAGTTTTCTTGTCTACAAGGAGAAGAGGGTGAAGGGAGGCAAACTGGGAATGACATAGGCTTTTGGAACCTCAGAATTCACCCCAGTGGCACGCTGCTTCCAGCAAGGCTGCACTTTCTAATCCTTCCCAAACAGTTCCACCAATGGGACAGCAAGCATTCAAATATATGCACCTATGGAGGCCATCCCATTCTGACCACCGCACCAGTTCTGTAACTAGACAACACTTTTAGTCTAATTTCTGTTGTTATAACTGAGTATTGAAAACTGGGTAATTTATAAAGAGTGGGAGTCTCCTTGGCACACATTTCTGGAGGCTGAAAATTTCTAGAAGACAGAAGTAACTCTAATGAGGAATTTCTTGTTATATCCTAACGTAGTTGGTGCGCAGCACATAGACAGTCACAGCAGATGTGTGGTCTCAGCTCCCCTTTTCTCTTCTAAAGACATCCAGGACACTGCATATGGAAAAATTACCTAAGAAATTACACTGCAAAGTTCCTTTTCTAAATTGACAGCATAGAAATTCTGGGGATTCCACTATCAATACACAATATTTAGGAGATATGTTCAAACGATTGCACGTGGCTGACCTTGGTTTCTGTTTCCTCATCTGCAAAATGGGGATTGATAATGACTGACGACAGAATAGTGAGGATCGGATGAGAGCCTGCACATTGAAAGCCCTTACCAGACTTTCTAACCCGTATTTAGGCATTGTCATATGCTGGCTACTTTGCTATTACTAACGGAATGCTACAGCGTCTCACTGAGGTAGGGAGGTTCCACAGCGAAGGTAGCCCAGAATACTGGGACAGCCCTCCTATATTTGATTTTCTCAAGAAGATGTGAACACATGTCTATTCACCTCATATCGGCACTGATGACAAGCAGGTCAAAGGAACAATTTCATTCAAGTCCTCAGTGATCCCATCCTGAGATTTGTGAGGTGTTTACTTCTTGAACCTTGTAAATTTGTTTTACTTCCCGAGTCTTAAAGAGCCTCCCCTAGGATGGTGGTTTCAGTGTGAAGGAATTTTCTATACCACACCTGCTGGATATACACTTGGTATCTTCATTTTGTCCCTCACAAACATGAGAAGCCTGAACAATATGCCATCTTTCATCAAGGGCCCTAATACCAAATGTTTGGGTACATGATGCAAGGTTTTCTTCTCCGTGGATAATGTGGCGGCGGCGGGGGAGGGGGTGTTAGATGAGTTTGCTCAGCCCACAGGCAACCTCAGCCTATCCCTGAGGAGAGTCCTCTCTAGAAGCTTCCCTGTATCTCAGGCTTCAGACTTTATCTAGACGGCTCCCATGACGGCCTTCTCAGAACAGAAAAGTTAGATCAGGTCTCATGGGATCCTGACTGGGGAATGAGATAGAAGCTATTGGTTTATAGTGGTGCATGTTCAAACCTCAGCTCAAATCAGGCACTGTTGAGTCTCAGTTTTAGTCTTTATATAGTGAGGATGGTAATTCTACTCTCCCAGATTCTCTTAAACCTCAAGACACTGCCAGTTAAGTATGTTTGATGCTCATTAACTAGTACTTCATTAACTAGTACTTGCTATCGTTTTGTTTATTAAGCACACCTAGTGTCAAGGATTTGCTGTTAGGATCAACAGTGAGCATGTAAGCAATCATTTGAACTAGACTAGGCATTTTAGAGATGGAAAAAGCCAGTCGGTTTTCAACATTTAATAGATGAGACATTGAGACTCAGAGGCCCAGGAACTAGCTTGTTGGGGTTCTTTTTACTTGAGAAACTTGGCCATGATTCGCAATGCTTTTCGGGCTTTGTTTGCAGGTGGGAAATATGAAAGTCCCCTGAATCTTGTGTCTTTAAGTGGGCTTGTCTCTGCTTGTTGTCTTGGGTACATTAGAAATAGGAAATTTCCTCAGCAAAATGTATTTCTTGGGCATGCTGACTCACACTAACAGTATGAGTTCAGGCGGTTGAGTCATTGTTCCACAGCAGAGGGATGAAGGAAGTGAGCTTGGATTCTGTTTCTCTCTGTGCCCTTCAACCGTGCATGTTCTCCGAGCCTCAGTTTCTTCATCGGAGGAGATGAAATAAGTGAAGAAATAAGATTAAATCAGCACAACCATGCGTGGTGTCTGTTATTGTCAGTGAGAGAGGTGTTTGCGTTTAGCATCCTACTTCCTCCCCAGGGATATTCTTATTCATACAGCAACAAGTGGTATTTTAGTTTGCTTTCTGTTACTGTGATGAAGTACCATGACCAAAAGCAATTTGGAGAGGAAAGGGTTTATTTGGCTTGCACACCTAGTACAGTCCACCATCATAGGAAGCTACATCAGGGCCCTGGGAACAGGAACTGAAGCAGAGACTGAAGAAGAGGGCCGCTTGTGGGCTTGCTCCCCTTGGCTTGTTCATCCTACTTTCTTTTTTCTCTTGCTTTTTCTTTCCTTCCTTCCTTTTTTAATTGGCATTCATAATTTTTTCTTTTTTAAATTTAAATAACTTTTTTAAACATACCAACCAGTTTCCCCACCTCCTCTCTTCCTATCCACTCCCCTTTTCCATCTACCCCTTCCTGATTCACTCTTCCTGCATCTTCATTCAGAAAGGAACGTGCCTCCCATGGGCTTGCACAAAGCATAGCACATCATATTGAGGTGGGACTGCAATCCTTCCCTTAGGCCCTCCTGCCCAGAGGGGGTACCATTCCAGGGAGCTGGGCCCTCCCAGTCATCAGTCAAGAGAAAGTCCTACTAGCTTGCTTGCCTATAGGTCAATTTGATGGGGACATTTCCTCAGTTGAGTTTGTCTCTTCTCAGATGACTTCAGCATGTGTCAAACTGACAAATCAACAAAAACATGCCCCCACCCAAATAAAACCTAGCCAACACAGGTAGAGAGAGCTATCGTATTCTTCCTGAGGATACAACAGTGTTAGTTCATGTCTGTGAAGATTACAGGAAGATTTAAAAGCAGCTTTTTGTGTGCTTGATGCTATCACTCCAAAGTCTGAAGCAACATCTGTGACTTGATATTCCACATGAGGCTGGGATGGATTCATGGGGGTAAGGGCATGCTGCATCCTGTAGACCTGGACACAGGGTAGGATAGAGCAGTTCTATGGAGACACGTAAGGAAGTGGTGATTGGCTCTGGGCTAGATGCTATGGGAAATCATAGGTCCTGTGTGCAGATTTAAGCAAAATCTTGCTTAAAGACCTTGTCAAAGACCTTGGTTTTCCCAGGATCCCTGACCTGTCAGATTCTATGTATATGGATATTGTGTTGTTTGCATGTGTGTGTGCACCATATGCATGTGGAGCTCATGGAGTACAGATGAGGGAGCTGGATCCCTTGGAACTGTAGTTACATTTAGGAGCCATCGTGTCAAGTCTGGAAATGGAACCCTGGTCCTCTGGAAGAGTAGCCAGTGACCTTAACCACAAAGCTATCTCTCTGGCTCTCTGTCAGATCCTAGAGATGGGAGTGGTATTGAGTTCATCTGCTCTCTCTGATCTGCTCCTCACCCTACTTTTACTCCTCAGGGCTTGGGAACAGAGGAAGTAAAATTCCAACCTCACTCCCAGTGTATTGATGAGTTCCGTTTGATAAATTTAAACCTCCACACTTCAGTATTGTTGACACATGGATATACTGTTATGGAAAACATTGGAGATGGGGGCTATTAACATGTTTTCTGAAGTCGGTCTGTGGACATAGATTTATAGAGAAGGGTTTTGTTAAGGGGGAAAGTGCCCAGAGCATGAAAGCCAACCATACCCCAAATCCCTCCCAGACAGAAATGATATTTCAGGAGGTAAAATAAGTGGTATGTGGAAGTCCTGGTTAATACATCAACAGCCCCTGTCTGTGCTTTGTGGGCTGTGTCTGTGCTAAACATGCCCTAAGCATCAGAGAGTGGAAAAAAACCCGAATGGACAATACCATTTGCCTTTATAGAAAGAACTATCCTTTCCCTGTCATAGGGTGCTGTGGGGCTTGAGGAACTGACCCATTTACTTGCTTCTGTTTGGATTGATCATAGGGAAGGGATTAGAGGGGAGGTGGGTGGCCCCACTCTTCAGAAGTTCTGACCTCTCAGAGTCTTAGACCCCACTGCTAGATGGTGCTGCAGGCTGATGTGCTGAGTATGGCATTAGATGTTTACAGGCTCTCTCTTTTCTACTGTTCACTCTTCTCATAGGCAGCTATGAGTTTATGGATGTTTTACAGAACAAGGGTTCATAAAGACTAATATCAGTTGTGGAAAGGGGGAGGGGAGGCTGTTGGATTAACATGAGGATACTGCACAGGGAGACTGCACAGTTCTTCATCAGATGGAAATCACGTGTATCAAACACTGGAGAAACAAACAGAAACCCAGGGCAGGTGTGTATGTAGATATAAGTATGAGTGAGGAAATTGCGAGAATGGACTGAGTAGCAGGTGTGAAGAAAGGAAGAACTTCTGCCTGTGTCATGTGAACCAAAACCTTAGAAACGTCTCTCTGTCCCAGGGTCAGAATGGTCTGTGACTATCTTCCATTAGTGTACCTTTCAGTAGTCATTATTACAGAGGCAGCCCACTGGGAGAAGCAGGAATGAAATATCTTATTAGCATGGAGGTTAGAGAAAAGGATGGAGGAGAGCTAGAGGGATGGGTGGCCCTTTGACTTTGACTGAGAGCTGATCCTTGGTTCTACTATCACGTAGTTGGCAGATGATACAGTGTACTTATGGGCAGGGAAGGGTAGCCCCTGGATCTGCCTGTCTGAGGAAGGCCAATGACATTAACATGTTGGGAAGAGCAAAGAATTTGGGGTTTCTGGGTTAGGAGGGACGGGGGAGAGAGTGACTCCCAAGAGAGAATGGTGATGGCCGTATGCTTGCCAAAGCCTTGTGCTGGAATCTCCACAATGTGGTGTAGACACTTTCACAGACACACTAAAGATTTCTGTCTTAAAATGATGGCCATGTCTTCATTTCCCTGCCTACCAACTTTATAGGGTCTGGAACATTCTCATCCTATGAATCCAGCATATTCTTCTCAATGTCTATCAGGTTTCATAGAGTAAAAACAAGGATGAGCTGAAATATGCAGAAGACATTTTGGAAAAAAAATCAATCTTATCTTTTCTGATTTTACTTTTTTTACATTTTAATGGTAGCAAAATAATGTTTTTTTGTGACTGAAAGTCTGTTATACATATGGTATGACTGTATCCTTAAATTAAGACTTAAAATTAGATCTGTAATGGGTTTGGGGAAGAAACAGAGCTACCCACAGGGCCGTCTGGCTCATCCCTGCCAGGCCTGAGTTTCTTATGTGAGTTTTTAACTTCAGTGTTTAAAATTTGAAGTTATTTTCTAGAAAGCACAGTGAACTCTTTAGAAGAGTCCTCACATAACTATTTGACTTAATGAATTAAGAATTTAGTCAGGGCTATGGGCTTCAGAATAAGCATGCACTTAGAAGCCATCCTGTTTAGTTTTATGTCAACTTGACATATGCTAGAGTCATTTGGGAACAGCAACCTCAATTGAGAAAATGACTTCTTAAGATTGCCTGTAGGCAAGTCTGCGAGGCATTTTCTTGATTAATGTCTGATGTGGAAGGGCTCAGCCCCCTGAGGTCACTGCCACCCTTGGCAAATAATCCTGGGGAGTACAAGAAATCAGACTGAACAAGCCAGTAGGAGCAAGCCTATAAGCATTATTATACCATGATCTCTGCTTCAGTCGCTGCTTGCAGGTTCCTTCCTTGTATTCCTACCCTGACTTCTCTACTTCCCTTCATGATGAACTTGTACAACTATAAACTGAAATAAACCCTTTCCCCAAGCTACTTTTGGTCATGGTGTTTGATCACAGTAACATAAACCAAATAAAACAGAAGACAAGCACATTGGGGATGAGCTAAAATCTCTAGTGAAGGTATCCTCAAATTTTCAATTAAAATTTTCTCAAGGTTTTATAGGTTAGGAATGTTTTTACCATTTGTGCTCTTACCTCTTTTCTTCCCTCAGATTCCTTTAGAATAACATTTTTCCATTATCCATCTGCTAGTACCTCTGCATCATGGAGTTGGCCCAGCACAAGCTCTCCAAAGATCTAAGTGAGAGTCATCACTGGATGGTAGACCTGCCATAAAGCAAGACCTCCCCCACACTGAGTTCTAAAAAGAAGAAGCTATTCCCGAGAAGGCACAATTTCAGCTGGCTCACTTAGCATTTATCCTTGGTGTCACAATTTCTGTTCTTTGTTCAGTCATGAAACACACTGTCTATCACAACATTGAGCAATACAAAAAATTGTCACTTGCTGTAGTGTGCAAGAATGACAGAATGGAGGATCTCCGTAAGCCCACAGAGATGGAATTCTCCTTTCTTATCTAGTAGGCTTAGCTGTGTACCAGGCACTGTGCTGGATACTTCACATCATGTCATGTCAGCCTTGATAGCTGTTTTTTGAGGTGGGTAATATCATATCCAATGCAAAGAAGAGCATGGAAATTTGGTAATATTCCTGAAATTATGCCTCTGGGATGAAGTAGAATATGCTCCCCAAGATGGCTGATCCCAGGCCACCATGCCTTCCTCTTTCCTTGTCATTGACCTTCTAGGCTAGATAAATGATGAACTGCATCATCATTAGGCTAAAAGAAAAGAGATGTAGAGGGCCTAGGAGATGGTCCATTACCCTTGGTCTTTAATGAGTCTTAAAGACCTTCTATAAAGCATTCAGTAGACAGTGGATGAAGGATCACTGGAAGTGCTGAGGGACTGTTGGAATTTGAAGATTTTATAGTCTTAATAGAGAAGAAACATCCGTTTTCTAATGGCAGATAGGATTCAGGGCTACTCAGGTACCCTGACACTCAGTGATTTTCTAAGGGAGAAAAACAGTTCTATTGTTTTATTGGAGATAATTGAACTGGAGTCAAAATTCCTTAATACACCTTTGGCACTGTTAATTTAAAAGTTCATGCCCAACAATCTTTTTGCTAACTCTCCGAAATGACAGATAAATTGTATCTTCCACCTTGTGTTCCCTTCAGTGGGATACAGTATTTAAGTCTGAGAAATTGTGAATAGCTCTGTAGCTAATTTAGGCGGAGGGAAAACTGGTCCTTTTTCTTCTGTCTCTCACACCAATGCTGCAGTGGACATAAGCTGGTTTCCATACTCAGGCTATTTGTTCTTCCTTGCTGGGAAGTCTGGAGGGTGCCATATCAGAAGGCTAGGATATTCATCTGTCAAGGACATCAATACGTGATTCTGGTTATGGAAGGGACATAAGGAAGGCAGCACGGTTAATAAGAAACCAACAGGTTGATGTGGGATGTCCTTCTGTATATGTGTGCCTTTAATTGGTTGATGAATAAAACTGTTTAGGCCAATGGCTTAGCAGAGTAAAGCCATGTGGAAAATCCAAGCAAAGAAATAGAAAGAGAGTAGGTGGAGTCAAGGAAATAGCATGCATCGGCTGAAGGAGACAGATGCCAGATGAAACCTTACTGACAGGCCACAGCCTCGTGGCAATACATAGATTAATAGAAATGGGTTAATTCAAGATGTAAGAACTAGCAAGGAAAATAACAATAACTACGCTATTGGCCAAATAGTATTGTAAGTAATATAGTTTCTGTGTGATTATTTGGGTCTGGACTGCCTGGAAATGAATGAACGGTCTCTGCCTACAACAGGTGTCCATTCCTTTCTTCTGAGGGTTATGGTCGAAACGGTGCTGTACTTACACAAAGCATGAGAAGGGAACAGCCTAGTTCTGTTTTCATGATTTTGTGAATGAGGAGCAAAGCATGGTTCTCAAGTAGCAATGAGACAAAGCCTTCACATCCTTGGGTAATCTCCAGCAACTCTTTCTTGTGAACCTCATGACCCTCATGTAACCCCAAATTTCAAATTGCACACTAGCCTTAACATTTGGTAGTTCTGGGAATACTGTGACATTATGTCCTGTATCTACACTGGGTACAAGAGGAAGTGGGAAGGATACCCTAAACTCTTTTCTCTGTATCTCTCTGTCTCCCCCTCTCTTTGTCTCCCCCTCTCTTTGTCTCTGTTTCTCTCTCTCTCTCTCTCTCTCCCAACAAAGATTAGCTTCTAGGGCCAATCAATACATTTTCTGGGTGGTTCAGATATGGCCTAGGGCTGCAAAGGTGTGCTTACTCTTTTTGCTAGTTTGGACATCAAGCATGGGGTAGGATGTCAAGTAACTACTAGTCACATAGTGACTGTATGACCGTGGACAAAGCACTTGGTCTCACTGTCACTCAAGTTTCTACTTATAGAATGGCAACTGGGAGTGACAAAATGCTCCTCTGGGCTTGTTTGTGAGAAATGAGTTCATGTGTGAACAAAGTAAAAAGTGCCATGGAAACAGCAAAGCAACTCGGCCCCTGGGGCAGAGCAAGGGCATTGCAATGAGGTGGTCCCCATTGAATCTAACTGTACCTGTTTCCAGCCCACAAGTCAGTGTGAGCCCTTTGGCCTCTGTAATTTCCGTTGTTTTATTTTTGAAATTGGAATATGACATTTACTTCAGAGAGTTGTTTCAATATTATGAAAGAAATGGGACCAGCACTTCTTAGATAAAAGGTAAACACCACAACATGCCTTGGGACATCTAAGAAGAGTAGCAGTGAGACTCAGTCCTCCTGCATAGGCAGAAGGGACACTGTACTGTGGCAGGGTTGACCCTACTCATTGGAGGATCAAGAAGGAAGTAGTAGTAGTTTCTCTCCCCTTGAAGATGAGAGATTCACAATAGAGTCACAAATCATTACCAAACACTCTGTGCCAGGAGCTCGCCTCAGGAGAGATGGTACTTTCCTCCTCTGCTCTGTCTCCCATTGATGATGTTTTCTTTCATTCCATGCCAATGGTATGTTTAGAATCTCTTCCATCCAGTGGTCATTAGCACATTTTAAAATTCATTCTTTGAGAATTTCATACAATGTATTTTTATAGTATTTACCCCAAATTCTTCTCTTCCCTACCCACCTAACTTTGTGTCCTCATTAAAACAGAAATATACTTAGTCCAATTTGTGCTGTCCACATACTCTTAGATGTATGAGTATCCACTTGGGTGGTCAATCTATTCATGAGCCTTAAAGAAAACTACCTCTTCGTCTCTGGAAAGCAATCATTTGCCAATAGTTCCTATGCTTGGGGTTGGACTTCATGTCCACTTCTCTCTCTGTGCTTGGACTTTGTCTGACTTGAGGCTTGCACAGGCCTTGTGTATACTATCATAACTGTTCTAATCTGATATGTGCAACTGTCCTGCTGTGTCTAAAACCACCATTCTGTTTCATTGTAGTCATCTGTCTCTGGCCCTTATAATCTATTTATGCCTTATCTTCTGATATGAGATTTCCCTCTGTATGCTGTTAAAGTATTTTATTACCATTGGTTAATAAAGAAGCTGCTTTGGCCTATGACAGGACAGAATAGAGGTAGGCAGGAAAACTAAACTGTCCCACCAAGTCTCACAGCCATTCAGTCCCAAATAAACACACAGAGGCCTACATTAACTATAAACTAGTTGACCCATCAACTCAGGCTGCTTATTAACTCTTACAACTTACATTAACCCATAATTTTTGTCTGTATTAACCATGTGGCTTAGTACCTTTATCTTGCTTGTTGTGAGTCTGAGTGACGACTGCAGACCATCCCTTCTCAGAATTCTCCTGTTCTCATCATACTGCCTATACTTCCTGCCTGGTTGCCCTGCCTACACTTTCTGCCTAGCTACAGGCCAATTAAAACAATACAAATGGCAAATCTTTACGGGGTACAAGACCATTGTCCCACAGCACCTTTGGAAGAGGGGATGTGATGCAGATTTAAGACTAAACATTCTTTAGTCTCTTATCTTCTTCATCTTGATTAATTATGTGTCTCTTTTATTTACCATCTATTGCATCAAGAATCTTCTTTGATAGTTGCTGAGGAAAACATTAATCTATGACTATAGTTATATAGCCCGAGGAGCTAGTTAATAATATATCCATTTAGCAGCATAAGAGTAGTAAGTTCTTTATGGTTTATTGCCTGTTTAGCCACAGGTACTTGACCCCAATAATGATGCCCAGGTATTTGTTTATTCTTGTGGAGAGGGCCTTAAATCCAATCCCATGACATTCATGTCACTGCATCAGTGGGCATATTTCACCAGACCAGTGGTTATTGCAGCTTGCGGAGTTCACAGATGGGTAAGACTAACGAGTATTTTTACCCTCTGGTACTGTGCACAGCACATTCTAGTAGCTTGTGGGGGTGAAGCTTCAGTTTGGCACCAGCTTGATATGTGTTCTATGACTCAAGTATATGTTGCCTTCAACAGTAGTATCTTATCAAGTGCTGGAGGGTAAGCAACCACACTGATGATCGCCTATAATGTTTGTGAGTCTACATGACCTCATGGCCAAGAGTTCCAAAAGAGGTAAGTCATTCCACAAACTGGGTATTAACATATTTTTAATGCATGTGCAAAAATACTGATAATTGAGCTAGGAAACAGAGAAATAAACATAATTACTACTATAAATATCTTCACTCAGTACCAGTACCACTTTGAACCAGGCATCCATGAGTTTAATACACAAATTGATGTATTGGAAAAGGAAGAAAGGCAGCTATCCTTCAGGATTTCCAGGCTCTCTAAAGATCTGGCAAATAGCAGGAAATGTTAAATGTATGCAAAGTGATCTTTTTGTGTTCAATCAGGGACAAAACAATAATTTCCCAAGGGAGACTGTAATGGCTGTTCTTGATTGTCAGTATGACTATATCTGGTATTCACTAAAGTCCAAGCAGTTGCACACACCTATAAAGGATTTTTTTCTTTATTAAATCATTTGACATGGGAAGATCTACCTTTAAACTGTGTATTTTAAAATGGAAAGATCCACATTTAATCAGGACCATGCCTTCTGGTGGCAAGCTATATAAAGGACATGAAAGAAGGAAACTTTTGCTCTTTACTTGCTTATCCTTGCTTTCAGTGGGAAGTCCATTTCTTCACTGGCATTAGAGCATACTTCTTTAGGATTCCAATATATACTAAAGAACAACGGAGACATCTGGCCTTGTGGACTGAGCAACTGCTGGGTTCTTGGACTTTCTGTTGATAGATAGTCTTTGTTGGACTAGCAGGACCACAGCCTGTAAGCCATTCTAATAAATACCTTGTACATTATATATACATTATTATATATCATATGTTATTATATAATAAATGTATATACATACACATGTGTGGTATTTATTAGATATATACCACATATATGCATTTATTTGAATATAAATATATAATATAAATATAGTTTACATTATACTTAGTCATACAAATTGTATATTTATGATATATAGGCTATATTTACATATTTAAATAAATATGTTTATGTTATATAAATATGTAGTATATATTTTCATTCTTTTTTTTTCTTGGTGTAGAGAACCCTGACTGATACAGAGGTGATCTGTGTTACTCTTGTACTTTTAAGGGGATAAGGATTAGGTGTTATAGCTCACTAATCTGCTGAATTATTCTCATTTTGTCGGCAGGGAGAGGTTGAAATAAGTAGCATCACCATGATATATGGAGAAAATACATTGTTTAATAGTTTGAAAGGTGCAACTTTTAATACTTCACTCATGAACATTTTCAATCAATGTTACACAGATTTGCATTTTGTAATGTGTTCAGATATATGTGCCTCTATGTAAGAAACATTGATAAGCTTTGACATTTCTGTCAAAGAAATGTCACTCAGTGCCAGTGTGTGGGATCAAAACTAACAATCCACAGTCAACTCTCTATTTGTTCTAGTTATAGCTCTTAGTGTATCGAAATTAGTAATAGGGGCTGGCTTGGTGTTTAAGAGCAATTTCTGTTCTTTTAGAGTTCCCAGGTTCAAGTCCCGGTACCCACATGGCATCTCACAGCTGTCTATAGCTCTAATTCCAGAGGGTCTGATACCCTCATACAGACATACATGCAGGCAAAAGACCAATATTCATAAAATAAAAACAAATAATTATAAAACATTAATTCATGATAATTTTCTCGGTGATGTTCTGAGGCAACTGAATGAATCCTTAAATTGATGTCATATGTCACGTTGTCAAGGGGATCATTAATTAAAGATCTTATGATCAGTGAGTTGGACTGTCTTTCCTCTTCATGATGTAGTAATTACATAAGGTACGTGGGGCAATGTTGACGAATTAGGTTGGTACAGTAAATAACCAGACCAGATCAAGAATAACAGTTATTCTTTTTAATAGTTGAAAAGGGGAAACTCACGCTACAAGAGTGGGATGCCCGAAATCCAATCATTTTGGTGAGCACCGCGCAGAGAGAGAGAGAGAGAGAGAGAGAGAGAGAGAGAGAGAGAGAGAGAGCAAGCACCTGTGTCCTACCAGTTTTGCTACCTGGGCTACAGGTAGCCATACCCTAACTAGATGTGATTGGTTGATAGTTTCCCCATCAGTGCAATGGGAAGCAGATAACTCAGGTGGCTGGCTGGATTGTCTTTCTTCTCATCCCATCCCTGCCATCCACTGCCAACATGGCAGCTGGTATGATCACAAAAATGCAATAGGTTACCATACATTATTAGCGCACAGATCTACAATTTAAACCTCGATGGCTGAGGGAGCTTGTACATGTCACTTATCTTTCCTGTACTTCCGGGTCTCCATCTAGGGAAATGACAACACCAGTCTCATAGTGTGACTGTGTAGACTGCATGAATGACTCCATGCAGATCCTAGAATTTGTGTGGTTTGTGTAAGCACTCCATGAAATTAGCAATTACTGCCTAAAATCCATCATTGGCTTAGGATCAAACATTTTAAAATGACCTTTAAGACCTGAACTCTCCACAGTCTGCCTTCCACTAGAACGCTAATTTGAATTCCTAGCCTGTGACCCAGTTCTGTTGTTACTGCTATTTCTATTAAGTACAACCTCAGACAAATGCTTTTCTGCCTGTTGCGTTTTCTCCCACTCACTTCCTCAGTTCCTGGGGTGACATAAGCACCCCTCTAGCTCTCACATTTCAGCTCAGAAAGTCTGGCTTTGACCACCAAAGGCTGGTCAGGTAGCCTCTTCTCTCCATCCACAAGTCATTCACATTTGTGATGGTTCTTCAGTTCTTCCCCAGTCACCCTCTCACTCTGGGAGGCCAGGGTCATGGTCATTTGCCAAGCCATCCTGGTTTCTCGCTGTCTATCCTGGTATTCGACACCAGCCTGATGATGGATGGAGTTTGGTGAGTGGTTGAGTACTTACCTTCCAAAGCTTAAATAATCACCTATGTTCTACTTACATTTTGTTTCACCCTTAGGACCGTTTCCATCCCATTAACTAAAACAATTAAAGCCCATCTCCAAACGGGTGGAGTTACTTATGCCGATTTTAATTAGGGCAAGCTCTGAGACAACTAAGCCCAGGTTTAAAAGAACCCCACAGTCTTGTCACGTGTCTGTCCCGAACAGTCAGTCAGTGCTGCTCTCCACTACCTTTCTAGTTGTTGCTTTGAGTCTTGGGAAGACTGTCCTTTCATACAGATGTGGAAGTGGACAGCCTGAGCAGAATTCAGTCTTTGGGGAACATTTAAATCTTTGATGATTTCACCCTTCTCCCTAGTTATGCACCAAGTGAATGTATACCCAAACCCAAATCACAGTATCATGTGGAGTACCTGATACACCTGGTCCAGATCACAGAAGTCAGGATGCTAGGAGTGTTTTACAGGGGCTTGAGCAGCAGATGAAAGGCAAGGCATCTGCGATCTGCTGGACAGCTGCCAATCCCTGGCATGTTGTCGTGAACTTCTGACCACATTTTAGGTTATAGTTATTCAGGATGGGCAGAGTTTGATCCTGAAAATTATGCAAACAGATGTAAAACATAATATTTGACTAAAACACATGCGATGATTATAAAGAAGGTATAAAATAAAGTAGCATATGAAGAAAAAAATTATAAATAGTGCCTGCAGCTCTGAGATAATTAGTCTACATTTTGGAGCATAGACCTTTCATCTTCCCTTGTGTAATACCTTTGAATGTACTCTGTATGGAATTGGAATTGTATAGTCTCTATATCTTTGCTGAAAATGAGCAATAAGGGTACTTTGTAATATCCTTCACTGTTATTTTCACCTTTCAAAAGCTCAAAGGTTTCTCTTAAAACCTAGAAATGTTTTTTGTTTGTTTGTTTAAGTATGAAAGTGTTTAAACATGTATGAGCAGAAACATAACTCTGTAAAACTCATGAGCACCTATCAATCAGGCTCAACAATTTTGACTTGTCTGCCACTGAACTGTTTGAAAGCAATGTTCAGCATCAGATTGCTCCCATAAACATATCAGCATGAATGTCTAAAAGACAAGGAAGCACCTCTTCAATTAAAGCCCTGCCCACCCATGATGCTATCAGCACACCTAGAGGATGGTGATGCCTTACACTTAGGAACACAGTCACTCTACAATTTGTCCCAGTTGATTCATAAAAGCTTTTACTGTTTGTTTGAAACAGGATTCAAACACAATCTATAAATTATAACTGGTTCACAGATGTATTTTAATATAAAATTTATTCTGTTTAACATGTGTTTTTCTTATTGTAATTCACCCGTTAGTTTGCTTTCAGAGTTGTAATCTGAAATTACAACAGTTTGTATGCCTGAGCATCTGTCCTCTGTGTGAGATTACTTAATTATATTATTTATTTATTTATTGTAAATTAATAGTGGCTCCAGCCTTTCTGGGATCTGGCTTGAATTTTGATGAGGTGGGCTCATACAATATGTCATATTTTCATCAGGTGGTATAGAATGTTCAATTGTCAAACTGGACGGTGGAAGAACATGCCTTTAATCATAGCACTCAGGAGGCAAAGGCAGGTGGATCTCTGTGAGTTAGAGGCCAGCCTGGTCTACAAGAGCTAATTCCGGGCGGCTAGGGCTACACTGAGAAATTCTGTCTTGAAAAACCAAAATAAAATAAAATAAAAAATAAAAAAGAATGTTCAATTATCTTTATTCTTGTGAAGTTGGTAGTCACTGAGGATTATTATTTAATGTATTACTTTGTGGGAACAGTGATTATCCAATCTTTTCATTCTTCTCACTTATTAGTTGAAAGACTTCTTTTATTAAGATAAACTTCCTTTCATGAATTATATGCTTGCCAGTTTTCAAAACAAGGATTAGTTTTTTCATCTTTCTCCCTCAAAGAAAACTAATATTTTTTAATTATCATTTGTTTGTGAATTTATGAATTTCACAATATTTCATGTATCTCCCTCTCAGTCAACATTATTATGAACTTCAAAGTCACCCAGTTTTTGATGAGTAGCCATGCAGGCTGGCATCTGTGTTCTCTGAGACTTAATTCTGTGGGTTTTTTACACTCTTGTGTTCTCCCATGCTAAGCTATTCCAGTCTCCCTGTAGTCACCTTCTGACCGCCCCAGAACTAGGCCTTTCCCTGAGGAGTCTTCCTTCTCTCCTTCTGTTAGAAAATGCATTTTAAACATTGCTACTGCACTTTTCACTCTTCCTACTCTTTACGTTAGTTGAATTAGGAAAATTGGATCAGCTTACATTATACAAAATTGACGTTTCATTAAATTGATATTTTATTGAGAAATTCACACCACTGAACTTAATTTTGAGGGACAACACACTGAGATAGCCCAGTGAATTTCCCTTTCCATCACTTCATTGACCCTGGTAGTCTGAGCCACTCATCCCTACACATCTGGTACTGATAGCTTCTCATGTATAGCCTTTCTCTTTCTTTGGGTTATTCTTGATTTGGAAGATTCCCCCTTCTCTCCTTCCCTCTCTTCCTCCCTCCCTCCACTTTTCCTCCATTCCTTTAGACTGAGATCACACACCTAGTTCACAATTCCCAGCTTTGTCTCTTAAATAATGATTCCCTGCATATGGCAGAGGTAATATTCCCGACACAGATGTTGCTACTTTATCTATATTCTGACTCCTCTTTGACATTTATTATAGAAACACATCAGTAAAGTTTCACTCACTACCCCTAGTGTGTTCATGTGTAAATGAGTAAACCCCGAAGCCAAGCTGCACATCCCAGAGGCTAAAATATAGTCAACTTGAGATTGGGGAAATAACTTAGTGGTATACCTCATGTTGTGTGTATGTGTTATGTTTACAAGATGTACTTCTAGTCAAAATCAGATTTCTCCCTCTGCATCATGATGTTCTATGCCTGGGAGGGGAAAAGAGGACAGTCAATGATGAATAGCCCACATGTGCACCTGTTAACATTCCTCCCAGGCAGCCTAAACTCACCTCATCCTGATTCTGCCAGCGGCCCAAGCATTTTGTTCAGCACTGGTAGCTTTTCCCACTAGTGAAAAGAAAGTTCGAGTAGCTAAGCAATTTGAAGAGATGAAAGAAAATGGAGTGCTTCTTTCGAAATGTGCCTTTACTTCTTACTTAGCTTGAACCCGGCGGCAAAGGAAAAAGAAGAAAGCCTTGACTTGGAGGCTGTTTATAACGCAGAGCGAGTGACAGCTCTGTAGGAGGGGAGAGAGTATTTTTCACGACTCCAAGGTGGAGTGTGTGCATCTGGCTGTTCGGCAGACCCAGCAGTGAATCAGTCATGTCTGGCATGATGGGAAGACGAGGGAAGAAAATGCAGCTGTGACATCAAGCTTGTGCTGCAGACAGCAGTGATAAAGGAGAGAAGAAAGCACCCTCCAGATCAGGCACGAGAGTGGAGTAGAGGGGCATGGCAGTAAAGATATGTGTTGTCTCCCTCCAGAGTGGCTGTGAGTTCTCCCTACAGTGTGCCACCTCTTCCGTTCATCACGCTAGATCAGGGGAGCAGTGGGCACCCATAGATGCTCATTTTTATCATCTTGAGATACACAGACCGTGATCTTGACTTTAATTAACTGACTTGAAACTAGTTTATTTAGCCTCACTTCCCAAGGTTGTATAAGGACTCCATGAAGGTCACTTGGCCATGTCCAGGCAACTTATGGCTGAGAGCCAACTACACAGAACTTCTGGCCATTTGGTTTTCATGGATAAGCTTTAAGTTTACAGGAAGCAGAGATAAGTAGGAGAAGCTCCTACAAGACTGGATCACTCCAGATCTAGCAAGTTGGGATAACAGGAGAATTCAGTCTTGCTTCAGGAATAACTTTTCAGGAAACAGTCCCTGGGGAAAATGCTGCATTTTCTTTGTATGCTGTAGCAAGGAGTACATGGTGCAGAGGAGGAAGGAGCTGGGTCTCAGCAGGGGCTTCATCATGAACAACCTGTCCCTAACCGTCTCTTCCTGTTCATCTGGCTCCAGCACCTACAGCCTGCACAGATACCTTCCAATCCCCCAACATCTCCTTCTCTTTTGATTTCTAGCTTTCTGGTCATCGTTCTTTTTACCTAAAATGTCTTTTCTTGCTTTCTGGGTTTCACCCCATTCCTGTGAGTCTTTCAGACATATCTGCACTAAAGTCAAAAGTGTCATTGCTTCTCTCCACACCCAGGCAAAAATCTGCCCAGAGCCAGTAGACCTCCACCGTGCCTGCTATGTCCCCTGCCACAGCTTATGCTGAGTTGGTAAGGCACATTTTTGCCTGAATAGAAGTAGGGCAGAACTTTTCTAGTAAGTAATGTTCCTTCTACACCCCGTTCCTTCTACACCCAAGCCTTAATGTACTTATTTAGTACATAAATAATTTAAATATATAACAGATGTATTGAGCTAGAATCCATATGCCATGTAATTCTACCATTTAAAGAGTGGTCATGGCTTCCAGAACAAACACAGCAGTTGTGTGAATGCCAGCACAATTTTAAAACATTTTAATTGATGAAGCTCCATGCCCATAAGCAGCCAAAATCACTAAGTGTTTTTGATACACTGTGCTTCTGAAACCCCAAAGAAGTCCATTACCCACTAGCAACTCTTCTTTCCATGTTCTCCAATCCCCAACAACGATTCACACACTTTCTGCCTATGGATTTGTCTATTTTGAATACTATCATGGCTGGCCTTCTCCCACTCCCCCATTAGCAGGACATTATTAAGATTCACCATGCTGTAACATTGATGGATGCTTTATTATTTCTCACAGTTAAAAAATATTCCATAGTTGCCTGTGAGTGATTCTAAACATCTGAATAGCATCTAAATTATCATTTATGCTGAGAGGCTTACAAAATAAAATGAAAGGCAAGAGTGTTTAGTAAACATCCACATCATTTATATCCAGATTGCTAACACTGTGTCCTATTTTTTTTGATGCTGCTTTTCTCTTTTAAAAATAACTTTTGGAAAGAATCAAAGCCTTCAGTATGTTTATGTTCTTTTTGATCATCAGTCCAATCGCTTTTCATGTTCCCCAAGGAGCACCAGCTTTCTAAGCTAATTTTGTACCTATTTATATATAGACATGATCAGTAATGAAAATCATTGGTTGCTTCTATTTTGTATAGAGTTGAAGTTTTCCGTAGCTGTTACAAAGTCTATGTTGCTCTTCAGCTTCAGTATCCATCCATCTCCCAGCCTTGACTTTGTGTGTTGGGATATAAGCCTACTTCCCTTTTCCTAGCTGCCATTTATTATTCAAAGCGCACATGTGCTGACCTCAAAACATACTACAAAGGCTGTGGTAACCAGCACAGTATGGTACTCACAGAAATATTGGCACATGGAAAAATGGAAATTAATAAAAAATAGACATTAATCTACATCCTTTGTAGATTACATCCTTTGTCTAACTAATTTCAATAAAGTCAGCAAGAATGTACATTGGATAAATAATGGACAGTCTCTCCCTAGAAATGGTGCTGGGTAGACCAAATATCCACAGGCAAAAGCCACCTCAAAGCGGATCAATGGCTCAAATATAAAACTCCTAACTACTAAATGACTAGAATTAAACATAGCAAAAGCACTTCAGGGCATTGGTTTGTGAAGAGTTTTACTCTGGTTATGTACGCCCCCCCCCCCCCCCCCGCCAAACAGGGCATTGGTGTGGGAAGAGGTTTACTCTGGTTGCAACAAGACGAAATTTGACAAATGGGAGAACAGCTCATAAAAACATTTCTCAGCTCTGCAGTAAGCACTTTTTTTCCTGGGGTGGGAGTTCTTCTTTAGGCACATATAAGTTATTTGCTATAGCAGGTCTCATTACAGTATTTTCATAGCTGTACATAATATATTCCAATAATAATCACCTGCTCCATTGTTCTCTTTTGTTCTCCATTAGTTCCCTTCCTCTTTTGAACTATTCCCTTTCATATCTTTTTTCTTTTGTGATCCAATGAGTTTCCTTAATGCTGCTCACAGAAGCCTAGAGTAGGGTTTACTACAGGAGGATTGACACCCTACTAGTGGCTACACCACTGAGAAATAACTTTGCTGCTTCAATCAACTTTAACTACTTATAAATCCTCAGCACTGAGTAGTGTCCCAGAAGCCCTTGTATCCTCCATGATACAGTGTTGTGGGTCAGATCTCATGCATATCTTCAAGTGATCATAGCTGCTATGAGTTGAGGACTGCAATATTCATATCATTCCAGAAGTTAGAATTCTACATACTCTCTCTCACTTCCTCCAGCTCCTCCTTAGCCCTGGAGTGGATAATGTAGATGTCTTATGTGTAAGTGGGCACTCAACAGTCATTTATTCTTAACATTTTAACCAGTTATGAGACTTTGCAGCCATTGCTGCCCATCATAAAAGGAAATTTCTCTGACCAAAGCTGACAGCAACTCTAATCGGTGACCAAAAACAGTCATTTAGAAGGTAATGTGAATTGTACATTATGTGCGCCTAGAAAACAAACAAACAAACAAAATGCCTAGCCTACCCACAAGGGCTGGAGCTGTAGGTTTTGACTGGATTTACAGTACTAGACCTGAATTCACTCTCAAGTAATGGTCATTAAATCTAACCAAGAAGTGATTGGTTACCCTATAACAGACTTCCCATCAGTGGGCTCATCTGGCTTACCCAGGTAGTATCAGTGCACATAGGATCCATATATGAGCAATGTTGTTAATGATAATTCTTCCCCAGCAGCCTATACAGCACCTCCAGCACCGTGAGGGATAGCCAACAAGGAGGAACAATTTCCAGACTATTCCAGCTTGATATCTGTCTTACAACCAGAACATCCGTTGTCCTTAGCAATGGGAATTTACCTTCTAGTTCTGCTAGACAAGCAACAACAGTGGCAATTGCTGATATTGTTTTGAAGACTTTAGGTACCTACAAAACTCATGGAGAGTTAACTTGCTGCTGGAACTGGAATTTTCATTTAATCACTTCTGGCTTCTGGGAGCAGTTTTATTCATCTACACGGAGCACCTCTGTTTAAACGCATTTTATTTTGTTTTATTTTATGTAGCTTATAAGCATCAGATCGCCCTAAAGGTCATTTGATTTATCATTAATTTTGGTTGATCCTGCCTTCCTCTCCCTTCTTTCTCATCTATCTACTTCCCTCCTTGCTCAAACCTTTGCCACCTCAGTATTCCACTTCCGTGTCACAGTCAATCTTTCCCTCCCACATCCTGTGACGAATCCTTTCCCCTTTCTTGCTGGTTCCTTTCTAGCTTCCTGGTGTTTACATCCCTATATAATTGTCCATACACGAGTGACTCTCCTTATCTCTCCCATCTAGTTTTGGTTTGGAGTCTATTCTGTCAGGTGTTAGTATAGGGACACACCTCGTTTTGTTTGTTTTTAATGCTTCTATACTTCCTATCATTTTTAAGGTAACTACCTTTAGTGGTAAAGTGTTTCTTGGAAGTAGCAAATAGATGGATTCTATTTTTTTAATAGTCTAGTCAGTCTTTTACTTGAGACGCTTGAGATAATAATATCATGTCATTATGGAAATGTATATATTAATTACAGCCGTTCCGTTGGTTTGTGGTGTTTAGCATTTCCACAGACCTCCTTTACTTATCTACTGGTATACATGTGTTTGTCATCCTCTTCAGTTTCCAGTAGCCTCTGTAGAGCTGGATTAGCGGGCTCAAACTTCTTCAACCTGCTTTTATCATGGTTATTTTTTTTCTCCATCAACTATGGCAGATACTTTTGTTGGTATAGTACTCTGAGCTAGAAGATGTGGCTTTTCAAGAACTTTAAGTCCACAATTCCAAGCCTTTTGGGCTTTAAAGTTTCAGCTGTGGTGCGAGTGATTAGCTCTTATTCTAATAGACCTGACTTAATATGTGATTTCATGTTTCTCTCACAGCTCTCAATATAATATCTTTGTTCTGCATATTTAATATTTTAATTACATTGTAATTTGGGGGCTTTCTTTTTCTAGTCCTGTCTATTTGGTATTCTATATGCCTTTTGTGTTTGGATTTGCTTCTCTTCCCTAAATTTGGGGGATGTTTTGGGATGGTTACAGTGAAAATATTTTCCCTTCTTTTGACAGAGAGTTCTCCTTCTTCTATGCCCACTGTACCTAGATTTGGTCTTTTAATGGCATGCCAGAAATTGTGCACATTCTCCCTTTTCTTTAAACCTCTATCTTCTGTCTGATTCATTAAATCAACAAGGCTTTCTACTAAACCTATTTGGACCTACTGAGTTTGTCATTGCCAGCATATTTTAAATTTTGTTTTTCTTCAGCATTTCCATCTCTATACTGAATCCCATCCCCATATCATGTATTCGTGTCTTCATTTTATTTCATTGTTTATTTATGTTCCCTTGAAATTTATTCAGGAGTTTATTCATATCCTCTTTCACGTATTTGAACAAATTTGTTTCCAGTCTTTTTTTTTTTAACTTTGACTGAGTCACTCTCAGGGATACATTTACCAATCTACTTTTCTGGTATTGGTAGATTCTGTAGGAGCTATGCTGGCTTGGCTTTTTCTTGATGCTTGTGTTTATACAATGGAGCTTGTATATCAGGTTTGCTGTTTCATTGGTTGAATTTTAAAAAGTTATTTTTTCCCCTTTGAGTGGAAGAGTTTGTGATATTTAGGAGGTACTAGATTAGTCAAGTCCATGTGCTATTTTTCTCTGCTAGACTGATATTCAGAGTGCCACACCTTATCCCCAGTCTTCTCTACAAGTAGAATACTCTCTGCAGCAGCAATCACTGTCTGGGGGACCCAATGTGAAATAGAGTAATAGTCAACTGTTAAGGAATAATCATTTTAGAAAATACTGGAACATTTCCAGTACTGTGAGTCCTACTATATCAGTTATTGTAGGTATTAGTGGGAGAAAAATAAAAGGCAGAAAAAGAAGGAACACAGCAAGACTAGCCGTTGCTATTATGTAATAATATGACTATTTGTATTTGTGATTTGGAGGAGGGGAATGCCAATTAAGGGAAGAATTTGGAGAGAAAATATGGAGGAGAGGATGAGGACATTTCGACTAGATGTAGACTGGACAGAGAATAATATATTACTATATAATGTAGAACAGTCCTGTTTCACAGGAGGCTGAGGCACAAAGATCTTGAAAACCAGAGCAGATTATGTTCTTTATGAGAAGAAAAAGTAAACAGAGGAGTGGAGAGGGAGAGAGGGAAAAGCATAAAAGCAAAATAAGGCAAGAGCAGAGATGGGCCAAGCTAGCCTCCTAAAATTGCATTGACATTAAACAAAAATGGTGAGGAGACAGAGCTGGATGAAGATATGGGTTAGGGAAGCTGACAACTTGCTGGTTGGATTTTATCTGGGCTCTCTGTGTCCCCTTCCTGGCTCCCGACAACTGTCTTATCTCTGGATGTTCCTCTGCGATGGGCATCAGTTCTCTCTGGCTCTTTCTCTAGAGGAGTGGATTGCTGGTGCTATTCTGGTCTTGGTTAGTGCATCACTGGTGGGGTCTCAGGTCTGGTCCCACTCCTGTAAATTCCTTCAGGATTCCAGTTGCTAATGTCAGCCCCTCTGTACAGTTTTCGCCAATGTCCCGTGAGCTTCTTGGTGTCTGTGTGAAAGTTCACGTGTAGATTTTAGACTACTACCATTGTGTTTTCAGCTCACTGACAAGTGCGGAGATCTGATTTAAAATTCCATTTACCCAATCTGACAGTAGTCTGTTTTGAGGTTTCAGGATGTAGTCCCACAAGATTTTGCCTGAGCACCCCAGAAGTGTGGCCCTACTGAAGTCTCAGGCTGTCTGACTTCCCTATCAGCAGAACTCATTCTGAAATGATATCTTGCATCTGCTCTCTTGGTTGCTGGTATACCCATCTCCAAGGCCAGGGTGGTTTTTTTTTTCTTCTTCTTCCTTCTTCTTCCTTTAACCTGGCTTCTCCTTCTGCTCTTGCAGCTGCCATCTGGAGGAATGGCATTTAATCCAGATGTTCATAGTGCACATTGCTTTTGTGGTCGTTTTTAAGCTTTCTCCAGATTGTTCTCTGGGGACTCTAAGATTTCCCATCTTGGTGAAACCAACAGCATTGCTTAGCATTTTATTTTAACACACAGCTGACGTAAGTCAGTTGGAAAAGAAAGCTACACATCACCACCATGAATGTACAATGATTGTAAGTTACCTAAAATAATGACATAATAAAACAACTATTTCATGACTTTAAACACTAAAATATGATATATAAGAATGATCAGGATATTGTTCCCATGGAGATAAATAGAAGAGAGGAGAAAGGAATATGGCTAGTGATTGTACCCAAACGGATGAAACCCTTATATAATAGGGTATCATTATTTAGATGGAAACCTGATGTTTTTGCCTCAGATACTGAAATACAAACTTTTGAGATGCATGGTTAGTAAATTAACACTATATTTCAAATATGCAGCATATTCCCGCTGAACGAATAGATGCATAAATGCATAAGCGACCTTCAGTGGTGCTTTAGATGCCATTCCAACAGCTGGTGGTGAACTGCTACAAGAATAAAAGGTTGATTCAGTTCCTGCCCATGTATGATGACATCCGAGACGACGTCCTTGCTAACAGTAAAGGTAGCTAGCCCAAGTCAGTGCTCACCAGAGACCAGGCAATATTCCTTGTATTTTACTCACATATGTTAATTTAGTTTCCTGAACAGCCCTACCGGGTAGATATGCTTATGATTAGATATGCTTATGACTTTACAAATAAGAAATCTGAGACAAAAATAGGCTAAATGAATTATCTGGGCTTACGCAGCTTCTGGGTGATGGATGGCTGTGAATTCCCCCTACATTCCTTGCTTGCCTTTATCTCAGTGCCTTTAGTCCACCAACTGCTAAGGATGCAGAGCTCCTTTCTGGTTGCTGGCCAGTGTTAGAGACCTCAGCAGGCTGAAGGAGGAGCTCATGCTGGGCTCTTTCATACTGAAGCCATGACACTCTTGCAGTTGCATTAGACTCCCCACACCCTGAGGGAAAGACAGATCCCCAGTCCTGCCCAGGACTGCAGTTCTCAGAGATTCTTACCCTGTATCTCTAACCCCTGCCTGTTCCACTGTCTATTTGCCCTTCTAAAATGATCAGCCCCACGATTCTGTTTGGCCCCTCTGAATATTCCTTATGCCAGTCCTTGCCCACCAGACCCCATCTCCTAAGAAGACCCAAGAAGCAGGCAGTACCAGCTAAAGGATCAGTCAGAAGGACATAGCAGCATGGGGAACTGTGGTTAATTCTATCTGAGGTACATTGTCTCTACTGAGACCATGCTGACCATACACCCTGCAGAGGACCAGCTCCAAAGAGGAATAGATCACCTTCAACTCTCCTCCCCTTAGGGTGGCCTCTGACTGAATCCCTTGTCTTCCTGAAGGCTGTTGCCAAGGAAATTCTGGAACTTAAAAGTAAAATCAAGAAAACCATCTTTTAAGGTGAGATTTCTAATTCCAGGTGCAGAAAATCGATGTGTGATAAACAGTTTTAACCTTCCTTCTTAAACTGCCAATTATGTTGTCTATATTAGAAAATATTATTTCTAGAATAAGGGAAAAGGAGCAGCCATTTATTAGCCGCTTATTAGTGTCTACCAATTTTGCCCATACTATCTTTATTTCTTCTACTCAGCATGGTCACTTCTTGGAAGACAGCCACTGCCATGCAGAGAGGCAGGCCAGATGTGGATCATTGTTCTTGGTGGGAAACTTCCCGGGATTCTAGTGGCTTCTCCGAAACTTTATGAAGTCGTAAGAAGGAGAAACATAAATCTCATGACATTGATGATCCCAATGGCCCTTCCAAAATGACCCAGATACAAGCCTTTAAACACCCTTTGCTTCAACTGAAAACACGGGATTGTGTCATCCAACTCTTGCTCCTCCAGACTTCTCCGTCTTCCGCATTCTGGTCTGCACCAGCGCCAACTTCCTGTAGACTGCTTTGGTTCAGGTCGCTTGTCTCATTACCTTTGGCTGAGTCTGACCAAAGGAGACCCTCGATTGGGTACCAGCTTAACTTTCTATTATGCTACAACAGCAGCAGTGTGCATCATCCCCTACCTTAGCATTTAGATGAGCTAACCATAAGGCTTGGCACATGCTACACTCTCTACCCATCATTATTGTTATGTAGCATTCACCTAGACTCTCCTCTTAACTCTGTTCTGGAAGAGAAAGTCTCCAACACTGAAGAAACAAGGGCTACTCAGAGCAGGCAATTAGAGGGCATTTAAGGATGACACTGTTTTCTAGGTTGAGACACAAGAAGTTGAGCACTGTTTGATCAACACACACTGCAGCTCCCCATGGATCAAAGATGTGGGCAAGATTAAGGGCCACCAGTAAGGTACAACAAAGCATTCAGGGCCATCGAGGTAGAAGATGCTAGCATCTTCATGCTGCAGTAGAAGGGGTAGTGGAAGACACCGGGAGCAAATGTTGGACTCATGGAGAACTCTACTAGAGTGAAAAGGTGCCATGAGTGAATCTCTGTGAAAGAGCAGGGGCCAGTCTTAGAAGACAGGAGAAGGGATGCTAGCAGAGGGGGTGGAAGGGAATAATAAAATAAACTCTTGAACATGCCAGAAGAATGAAGCGTCTGTAAGACTCAACCATTGGTCTCCAGCTGAGCTGATACTTCCTGTTCTTACTGCTATGCTGAATTTTTGAAAGACATGTGTGATTGACCAGGAATGCAAAGATTTAATAATAACTAATGGAAAGAAAGATGCAGGGTACTCGAGGTGCCACGCAAAGCACATGCCTTGCAGGTTGTCCCAGATTCAACATAGTCTCCAACTTGCCACCAAAGCCAGCCTGCTCAGGCCTGTCTTTTCCTTGCCTGTCTTCAGGGTCTCCTTCGGCTCCACAGAACAGGAAACAGTCTCCAATGCCTGTTCAAAGGGCAGGCCTGGCTGATGGTGTGAACAGCTTCAAGGTCTTCGGTAGATCTTGGGTTTAAATAGCAAATTGCATCAGGGAGAAGCTGTCAGGAGAAGCCATCAGTCTTGTAACATGTGCAATTTGCTCAAGTTTGCAGACCTTCAGGACTTTTCCTGATGAATGTGAGACAATCGGACTTGGATGAAATATCACAGACTTTTATGGAGCCCATTAAAATTGGCGTCGAAACCCATCCTGCCTCTAGTTTGTTCCTGATCCATCTTCAGCATAGCTGTTGTGCATCTTCTGAACAGCTCTCTCATTCCTTCTCCTTTCCCTGCCTGCAGCCTGCAGAGCTCTGCTGAGTACCAAGGCAGTAAGAAGGAGGCTATAGCCTAATGCTGGTTGCCAGTACCATGAGAAAGCTGTATTACGACTCACATTGCTCCTTTCTGGTCTTACTCCTGGCTTTTCTCACTTAGTCACAATCATGGAGAAGTGATCCTCAACCTCCATGCATCTTCCCCTGTGAAGAGACATATAAAGATACAGAAATACATGAGCCACTTCATTCCCATCAGAAGTGGTGATATCATTGGTCTGGAATGTGTCTCACACTCCTGAATCATTAGTCCTTCGGGTAGTTTGAATGTGGTCCTGGGCATAGAGCATCAATGGCCACCATGGGATGTTGGAGCTTCAACTGCATCAGAATATTCCTCCATGCGTCTAGGATTAGGGAAACACACACCATTGAGTCTCAGTCCTAGGTTTGTTGATGTGGAAGATCTGGGATGGAACTCAAGAATGTACCATGTTTGCTGAATGTTGCTGCTTGGTGATCTAGGTTCTACGCTTTGACAACAAGTACATTTATGGAATCAGAAGCATTGAGAGTTTAGGTGTAAAATACCCTCAGTATGAAGTCAGTTGATCTTTCCAGGTCTGGCTGGCTGAGCCTGTACAGAAGGTGACGTTTTCTTCAGATAATTCTGCATCAAGTTATTACCTGAGCCTCCCCTATTTTTGCATTTGTTTAGGTTTATTCTTCTAGCTCTTTCTTACCAATTTTCTCAGACCCTAAGCCTCCCTCGTAGGAGACAGCAAGAGGACCATTTGCCTTTAGAATGTATTGATTTATAGTCAGTGGTGAGTAGTTTGAAATGGCCCTTGAGGTGTGTTGGCCTTTCTGCACTTCATCTTTGAAGTGTATTTCTTCTAGGAAGACTTTCTTTGCATTGTTGGTCATTGTGAGAGGAGTCATTGCTTTATTGGGCCCTGAAACCCAACTTCTATTAATACCAAATGTGTGTTCTTGGGCATGTAACGTGACCTCTCTGAGTCTTCTGTTATTTTCTGGAAATCCCCCATCTACACATGAGAGGCTTAAATAGGATACTTGAGGCTCAAACAGACCTGTTGATTTTCCTGCTCCTATATGAGACAGAGGTAGACTGACATTTGAGAATCTAAGCCAGCTGAGGATGTGAAGAGGCACACAGAACCCACTGTCATAGTCCAGCTGACAGTCAAGGACCCTGGCATATGCACCTAAACTTCTTATTCTTCTGAGTGCTGGGAAGACAAGGCCTAGATTCAAGAATTCCGTTGCCTCAGAGCCATTCCTTCTAGTCAGCAGCTTCAACTCTGTCCTGTCATCCTCTGGGCTCTGGGCTCTGGGCGGGAGCCCCTGGTTCTCTGTACCCTGGTGATGGATGTGTGTAAGTGACCTTGCCTCGCTAGCCACCATCCACACACTGGGTGATGTAATTGAATTTGTATACACCATAAATTTTATTAGACTAAAGCAATCTAGTTCCAATTCTGGTTTCCTGGAGCTACTGGCTTGTGTCTGAGTATACACTCACTGGTCAGCTGGATTGGAGCAGTGGTCAAAAGCATGGCAAGCAAAAGGCTTTAGAGGGTCCCAAAGGTGTCACTTGCCTCAGCATGGTGGTGTGTGTGAAGAGAAGGGATGAGGGCAAGGTCTGCCTAAGGCTAGCTTCTGAAAGTGTAGAGGTGGTGAATTTTCCTTGGATGCTTGACTTTCGCTTTCCTGGCTTCCTCTCCTCCCTTTTCCTCTTTCCGTATTTACTTCCACTTCTACGGTCTGCTTCCATTGCTGTGGCTCTGAGCTGTGGGGTTCTGATGAAGCTCCTAACTCACCTTCCATCTTCTGTGAAAAGGAGTAGACAAGCTCGTCTCAGGTGGAGTAAGACTGGCTGTAGAAAGTTTTGGCATGCAGAGGAGGTTGATTCAGCACATGCAGGAACCTTTTGGCAGGTTGACTGCCTCATCTATAGGTTTATGTTTATAGGCTCCCATCTCTGAGTTAGCCCCAGGCCCAACACAAGCAGATTCCACTGTCAGTCCTTATGTTGTCCCAGATACACAGATATACAGGGTAAGGCAGTAAGTGATAATGGCTTAGGGGATAGTAATGGAGACCAGCAGTAACATGGAGCTTACGGAGGCAGAGTTCTTCTGCGGGGTTTGGGAAAGCTTCCTGGAGGAGTTGATATTGGGTCTTGAATGGTAGACTAGATGTAGAGAGAGTGAGCAGCCAGGCAGTCACAAAGTGCCTTCCTAATTAATTTGCAATGCCCAGCACTTTTGATTGTCATTTAGTCATGGCAGGGTTTCACTGTGTTGTCAAGGCTGGCCTTAAACCTTTGGGTTCAAGTCACTCTTCTGCCGAAGCCTCATGAGTAAGTAGGATGCCAGTTCTATGACACCATACCTGGATATTTGGTTATAATCTGAACCCTAAGTCATAAGCACCCCTTCTTCCCCTTGAGAAATGCTCAGCCATTGGTGATAATGAGAATGTGATTTGTTCAAGGGCAAAGAGCCAGCAAAGGGTGGAGCTAGCTTACCAATCTTTTTGTCTGCACAAACATTTCTCATAATCCCCAGATACACCCACCCATCTTCACAGTCACCTGCTCTCCAACTCTGCAAGGCAAGGAGACAGTGTCCTCACATATTAACTATTACACAGAACACATGTGAATCTGTCAACAGGAGAAGCTACTGTACAAGAGTGAAGCATGTGTGTGTGTGTGTGTGTGTGTGTGTGTGTGTGTGTGTGTGTGCATGTGCGCGCACAAGAGAGAGCAGCAAGCAGGTAGGCAGGCAGGCAGGCAGGCAGGCAGACAGACAGACACACAGACGTTGGGCAAATTTGTTAGCTCCTAAATTGAGTACTCTCTTGTCAAATAATGACATTGTTTGTGTGACTTTGTTTGGGAAGGGAAGGGGACGAAGTAGTCTAGGAGAACAGCCCAAAGCTGGTGTCATAAAGTGTGTCCTACACAATCCTTCACCCACAGAGGCAGCTCTTTCTCATCTGTGCCATAGTGCCACGTTCACCCCAAATTTTATTTCCACTCAACTTCTCAGAAATGTGGCTATTTCTGGAACTCACCTGGGATGTGCCTGTAGGTTTATGTATTGTTTCTGAGCCGGACAGAAAAGCGGGCTTTGATTTTGCTGAAGGTTTTCTGTTTTATTAATGTTGGGTTTTCCCTCTAGATAGGAAGGCAGCTCGGTGATGTGTAAAACTTCCATTTTCATCTTTTTTTTCCTCTTAGAATGTTATTCCATTCCATCACCTGCTCTTCCTATCTAAGCCTTCCCAGAGATGGATGGCCGTCCACAGGCCATTTTCCTATGCAGCTTATCTTGTTTGCTTAAGCCCTGGCTCCGAAGGGCCTGCCTCTCCCTTGAGGGAGCCCTGGGTTGTCACCTGATTTTGAGCCACCACCACACAGCAAATAGTTCTGTTTATCTTTCCAGATTGCAGCAGTTAAGTAAGTCATTGGAGGTGGAAGAGGACGTGTATTCTCAGAATAAAACATGGTGGAGGAGAGCAGCTGTGATTTCAGAATCTCGTTGCTGTGTTAAAAGCCCTGTGTCTCCATGTACAGCCTGAGACTGGGGCCTTATGTTTCTGCACATTGTGACCCATCTCCTTAAGCCTTTGTTTCTGCACATGCAAAAGTGAATAGGAATGCCAGCATTCAGAGTTGTGTTGGGAGTTAGAGCAGGGATAAAGTTAAAGCTTTCAAGGTGTCCTCATGTGGAGCAGGGGCTCAGCCTTCCCTTTTTTTTCTTTACTCCTTGAACTGATCAAAACACATTCTGCTTAGCATCCCTCTAGGAAGGTGGTAGCAAGCAGGAGGAAGCATCTCACTATCAGAGCCAACTTTGTTTTCTCAGTCTGCTCAGTGTGTGTGTGTATGTGTGTGTGTGTGTGTGTGTGTGTGTGTGTATGAGAGAGAGAGAGAGAGAGAGAGAGAGAGAGAGAGAGAGAGAGAGAGAGAGGGAGGGAGGCGGGGGGCAGAGAATTATCAGGACAAGCCCACTGAGGGTGGTGTGTACAGAAGAAAAGATAAAGAGGTAGGGGGTCTGTATAGCAGAAGAGATAGAGAGGTAGGAAGGAAGCTGAGCATGAGAATGCTGAGGTCTTTGGCCATAAGGTGACTGGCATTTGGGAAGATACGACTTGTTCATTGGGAAGGCTACACCACTCGGGGCAAGTCCTTCCAGGAAAGCAGGAAGGTATTCGAGTGAGTAGCAGAGCAAGCCACTCTGTGACTGTTTGGTTTAGGGTGCTGCATGGCTCCATCCAGTGTTGTCTGGTTCATCGTAGGTGCCTAATACACAGGTGCTGACTGCTTATGGGTGAACCGTTGGAAAGCCAAGACTCAGCACAACCTCTGTCCCAGTAGGAAGCCTTTCCTATGCCTCTGTCTAGTTCCCATCCCTGAGGGAGGTGACTCCACCCTCCAGCTGCAGGTACACCTCTAGGCTGGCCCTGTTGGTCTCTCATCTGTCACCTCCACTGGACTCTGAAGTCTTCCTGGGAAGGTGATGGCTCCATATTCTTGGCTTGGGTGGGAAGTGTGGCTCAAGGGGCACGTGCTTGGATAAATACCCATGGGCGTGTTGAAAGGACAGGGGACAGCTTTTAGGCAGAAGCTGAGAGAACAGAGAAGAGGCTTGCTTTCTTGCTCACAGGCCCTTTGGACCAACCATGTAATTTTTGTGCAATCACGAGCACCTCCAGGTATGCACTTGAATCTGACTCAGTTGACTGTAGGTCATGTTTGAAGAAATTCAGGCTAGTTAGTATTAAAATTGTCACCATAGTGTTGCATTGGGTAATCCTGGATTCTCAGGAGAGCCTGAGGAATTGCTTAGTGAAATGTTTTCATATTATAAATGCGCAGACATGACACTAGTGTTCCAGAGCACATAGCTTGGCCCTGGAAGGCAGGTGGAGACTAAGATCCCGACAATTGGATCACCCTTGCTGGAGCCTCACACTTTATGCTAGGGTCTCTTCCTTCAATAAGGGGATCTTTTGTGACTACCATCCAGCATCAGATACAATTTTCTTAGACCACACAAGCTTGTCCTTTTCTGTGCCAGACATGTGACATGCATTGACTCCCATGATCCTTTGTTCTTAGGTTAGGGGTAATGATTCCAAACTGCCAAAGAAGAAGCCGAGGTATGGGTTATTCAAAGTCACTCCATTATAAATGGAGGGGCTGGAGTAATGGGCTTAGCACTCTTGACTCCTCAGTTAATACCATTCTAGGGGTGCCATGTTGAAAGGAATCACTGGAAGTGATGCATATATGACCCAGCCTATACAGAGAGCACTTGTGACAGTGAAAGTTTTATAGCTGAGAAAATCAGACCAAAAAAAAAAAAAAAAAAAAAAGAGAAGGGTTCTTTTCATGGGCCTTGTCCTCCCGGGTCTTCTCTGGCAGTACCAGTGACAGAGCCCTTTAGTCACTAATGCTTCCAAACTGAATTTCTTAGCATGGAAATGTTACAAGCCAGCGACTGATTTTCCTGCATAATATTTCCAGAAAAGCTAATCGCCTCATTAGTCATATTTACATTCTGTTTTAATTGCATCCTCGAGAGCAAATGCATTCATTTTTCTCCTAGGTTGTAGTTCTCCATTTAACAACCTCTTAACAAAGCACAGACGAGATCAGAACACATGAAGAGTAGGGCCTTACTTTCTTGAGGTATGCCCCCTCCCTAAAATGTCGAGGCTGATTATCACCGTGACTGTGCGCCAATTATCAGATACAAAATATGGATCACAACTAATTATCAGGATTTGGCCTTATTTCGAAGCCATACATTCCTGTCAACTAGGTTAACATTACTAGCGAAATGGGGATTTCGGTGGGAACTGACGAGCTGTGGCAATGGGGAAGGAGTGCTTGTTTTTCTAACAAATGACCAAGAACCATGTCTGGTGAGATTTTTCAGAAGCTTACCCTCTGAAAAGCCTTATTAGTGAGATGCGGATGGTAGAAAGTCTATCTCGTTAGCAACCGGGCATTTTTTATTTGACATTAAAGATGGCTCCTTCTGTTTTTCAATTTCTCAACAACTGAACCTTGTGTAACTTTTATCTATGAACCCTGTGCTCAGTGGAGGGAAATATGAGCAGCTGACTAAGCCAGGGTAGGGGATGATTTGGCTAGGGAAATGAGATATGATCTCAGGTTCCAGGCCGGGTAGGGTGAGACGTGCTGGAATCATAAGCAGGTAATGGTGGGAGAAAGACTTAAGGGAATGTTATTGTCTAGCTTGGTGACTTGGATCCTGAGTTTTGGCCAGTTAGCATGAGATCATTAGGATTTCATTATGAGAACAGATGAAATGCTGTTAGCGGAAGGAAAGCATAATCAATGTTGGGAAGGAGGTACAGAAATATGTTTAAGGGATTAAGAACTGTCGTGAGATGTGCAGGCTAAAGCAGAATCCTCCTCCGGGTGACAGCTTAAACTAGCAAAGCCCAGTAGTGAAGAGCTGACCTTGGGAAGCACTAATGTAAGTGTGTTGTCCTTCAGAGGAGTGGCCTCTTTGTTAGCTACTCAAAGTGGGCAGCGAGTCTCTCAAAGTTTAGACCCATGGTTCTGGGGAGCATTGTTTGTGGCTTCGACACCGGGTAACAGATACACAGAAGGTCACACAGCTATGACTGTGAGGGTCTTGAAAGCCAGGGTAACATGTTCAGATGCTGTTTGGGAGGCAGCTACTGAGACATGCAGGAGAGGGTATGGGTCAGCGTGGGGTTAGGAGGGACTAGGTGGGATCTCTGCAGTCCATCGATGAAGGTCAGGAAGCCAGAGGGAGATTATATTGTGTACTGAGTTGAGACAAAAGCCAGACCAAGCAGGGAGCTTTAACAATGTAATCTAAAAGAATCTGGGAGAACCAGGGGAAATGGCTTGGCATTTCATCAGCAGGTAAGATAAGAGTAGGAAGGATATGAGAGTGAATGTGGATTCTGGTGTCAGACTCCCGGGTTCAAACCCTGGCTCTACTTCTTCCTGCCTGAAAAACTTGGGCTACACCCAAACCATCCCCATGCCTCTGTTTCTTTATCTGTGGTATTACCTCCTCTCTCAAAGGATTTAAGGAAAGAGAACAAAGGAGCAAATACACACAAAGGACTTGGAGCAACCCATGGGGACTTCTGATGTTAGTCTTACTCCCAAGGGTGGCAGCCCACAAAGGCTTCTCTGTCCACTGCTGCCCTCCGGGACCTGGAACATGCCTTGAATACAAGGGAGTCTCCTAAATTTGTGCTCAGTGTAGCAAGCGTGTCTTCAGCTGATGTGCAGTGAGCAGAAGTAAAAGTGTTCATGAGCCGAGGTTCAATGAGGGTTCAGTGGAAATGTGCCTGGGGGACCACAGACTTTATGTAGCTTTTCCCTCGGCTTGTGTGTCAAATTTCATACCCACTGGAAATGAGATATGGTCCAAGTTCCAGGCCAGCAGGGGTGGTGGGGAGCAGTACTGGAATCATGAGCAGGTAATAGAGGGAGTTTTCAAGATCGAGGTTAAGATCTGGGCAACAAGGAAGCTTTCCTTCCTAAGATGCCCTCCGCGGAAGTCCTTGTCCTTGGCTCAGTGCCCTTCGCTTCTGCATCCCTTCCTCCATCCCCTAACTCTTTGGCTCTCCAAATTATCCTGGGAGGGCCTCATTTATTTTATAAATCAATTTTTTCAAAGACAGAATTGTTAGCAAGAAAAATCGGGGACTTAATAGCATAGAAAGCACTCATTTAGGGCAAACTTCTGCTCAGTAACTGGGTGAGAATAAGGTACTAACAGATTCTGGGAGGAGCCTGAGGTTTAACTCAGCTCTTCCACTGACCAGCTCTGTGGCCTTCGGTGATTTGCATAACACACCTGAGCCTCAGTTTCCTAATCTTTAGCATAAGAACGATGAGCCCTATTCCTGAACTGCTAGTAGCATGTCTGTTAATGGCCCTACCAGGTCCCTGGCACATGGGAAGAATCCAACAGCATTCTGCTATCATTCTTTCTCCCTTTTTGTAGTACTGTACACCCATTATTCACATCCAAGGTTCCGTTATGATGTTTCCATACCACTATATTGTTTACATGAGCTGTATTCCCTCTCAATCACCCTCTTTGCCACCTGTTCCCAGGTTCCCCTTCCTTTTCCCCAATAGTCTTCCTTCTGCTTTCAAGTCCTATATGCTTTTGAATCTCAAGTCCACATATAAACACTCACATGCTTGTCTTACTAGTTCTGCCTTGTTTTGCTGAGCAGAATAATCTCCAGTCCCATCTATTTTCCTGCATTTGTCATAATTTCATTCTTTACAGCTGTGTACAACTCCACCCTCCATATTTTGTTGTCCATTCATCCTTTGAGGATGTCAGTGGACATCTAGACTAGGGGTTCTGGGTGATGCACTAACAGACATGGCTGTCCCAGAAGTAGGCTGAGGTAAAGTCCTCCATGTACCTTCCCGGGAGTAGTGTATCTGGATCTTATGGTAGTTCTATTTTCACTTTGTTGAGGAGTCTCTATATGAATTTTCATGGTAACAACTGATTTGCATTCCTATCAATGTGTATAAGAGTTCTTTTTCTGCTGAAGGAATGGCTCAGAGGTTAAGACTGGGTACTTTTCTAACAGATGACCCATGTTTTATTCCCAGTCACCCATGTTAGGTGGCTCACAACTGCCTGAACCTCCAGCTTTGGAATACCACACTCCCTTTTCTGGACTCCAAAGAGCTCTTCCTCTCTCTGTCTCTCTGTCTCTCTGTCTCTCTGTCTCTCTTTCTCTCTCTCTCTCTCTCTCTCTCTCTCTCTCTCTCTCTCTCTCACACACACACACACACACACAGAGACAGACAGACACATATACGTATCCCAAAATCTTTAAAAGATAAGAGCTCATTCTGTTCCCCACAATTCTTCATCTTATTTGTTGTTTGTTTTCTTGATGGTAGCCTTTCTAACTTGGTGAGTTTAAATGGGATGCAGCTTTGATTAGCATTTCACCAATTGCTGCCTCTTGTATAACTTGGTCCTAGAAACCTGACTGGGGTGATGAGGGAATGAAGGCAGGACAGACATATAGACGCACATACAGGAGAGTTGGGTAGTGGTTACTCTGTCAGATCAGCACCAAGGACAGCAGCAAAAGTTCTGGGCGCACAGAACTTTTATTATGTTCAGAACAAAAGGAGGGGTCAGCTAGTCTTGGTGTGTGGTCTCTGTAAGGAAACTGTCTCAAGTTGCAGTCACTCTAAGGAGGAGGAACCTGTAACAGATCATGCTGCAGGAAAATCAGAGAAAGGCTTTGACAGTTCCCTGAGCCTGGCCCAGAGAAGACTTTGCCAGTTCCCATGGGTTTGAGGCAGGAGGGCTCCCGACATGGTTGTGCTCATGTTAATAATATGCATTGACTCAGGACTTCATGGGCTCCTTGCACATTCACTCGCAGCTTCCAGTCCTCACAGCTCGTGGTTAAGAATGCTGGACACTTTGTTTTCATTGTTTTATTGAATAGTTGTAGTTCCCTTTGGAAACTGTGTATTTCATTTGCCCACTTATTGATTAGATTATTTGGGTTTTAGCATTTAGCACTTTGAGTTTTTTTTTTATTGTACACTCTACATATTGTCTGGCCCCAAAAGGAATAACGTGCATACAGCTGTGACAGCTGAAAGGTTAGTCTTCCAGGTATCCTCTGCACTGAGGCTCACCTTGGATGTGCCGCCGTCAACAGAGGAGCTGTGGAACTGGCAAGTGTGAAAGAGGAAGGCTATAATGACCATGGCTGCCACTGTCACTTGGCCAAAATGAAGGGAGTTACTTTAATCCACCCACCAAGGACCTCTTCCATATAAACTGCACGTACACAAAGACAGACTTAACCTTTCTCTGCGTGTGAATCTAGGTAAAGCCCGAGTGGAGAGGGCAGTTCTGGCGCAGTCATACTCTGGGCTCCTGAGCATCTTAAGATTCAGTATGGGAGAGGATAATGGAGCAGCTGAGCCTGATGGAGGCCTGGTCAGAGGAGTTGCTGTTGTCCTATAGGGACTACTCAGCATCTGAGTCTCCTGCCAGAGGACCAGCCTGGTAAGGAATCCTGAGCAGCACAGCTGCGGGTGGCCTGTGGATAACAGCTGTAAGAAGTCACTGGAGCTTCATAGACACAGTTGCTTTCTAGATCTAGGATTTACAAGTGTGCCGTTTCTTTTCTGCATGCATGCATTCATTATCTCTGAGCATCTCTTAGTGTCAGAGCTTGTGCCAAGCCAAGAGTAGCTGGGGAAAGAAGGGATGGTGCTTCCTGCAGTCAGTTGGTGGAAGCTGGAGAGACTAGACGTAGAGAGAGCATGAGCAGAGATGCCATTAGCCCTGTGGCTGAAGGGAGTTCAGAACCAAGGGCCATGAACTGAGTCATTGCTTAGTTCTGGGGGTCAGGAAATAAGATTCCCCAAGGCTTTCCTGACTTCTCAGGCTTAAAGGCCTCCCAAATCCTCAATTCATATGAAAATATGAACAATGATTATTGTCTCAAAGTGGGCTTTTCAGGATGAAGATTTATTTTCGCACCCATAAGGAATGTAAAGACCCAAAGGAGAGGGGTTGAAAGACCGGGGGAGAAGTGTGGCCAGTGTCCAGCTAGCTTTCCTTATCAGCCATGGGGTTGCACAGGTTCATGAGAGCTGAACGAACTCATGCTTCATTAAAGGACTTTGTGAGAAGAGCTGACTGCCCAGTATAGAGGAACCATGGTCTACCAACCCACCCTGCTGTCCCTGAATTTCAGATAGCGGGCCTCCTCAGTATTCTGGGGAGGTCTCAGTTCTGGCTTCCACTGTACATACCAGTCTTGCTCCTTCTTAAACATTGGGCAGATGACCTGCTGTTGGAGACAGGAAGTCCCCTGGACCATCCTTTATGGACTGCAGTCTGTTTAACAGTATCTCAATTGCTTTTTCCTGAATAAGAAAACCTTTGCATCTTTGAGAAACCCTAGATGTCCTATGGTGACCTCTCCTGCACAGGCCAGGGCATTCTTACACTCTGCAGCAGACATGTCAAAAGTTTGCCATGGTCTGCCTGGGTCTATTTCTTGCCACCATTCCCTACACATGTTGTGCCTTCTACTTGGGACTCTTCTGATCCTGCCCTTCTTCATGGATAGCTAAAAGCTGTGGTCCTCCAAGTGCCCCAGAAACCAGGGTTTATGTGCAGCATCTGTCATTCAGTGTTTAATAGGGTTGTATGTATACACTGTACAGTCCTGCCTGCCAGCAGTCTCCAAACTGACTGACTTCATACCTAATTATCACTGTTATTATGACTCCTAGTGGTGGCAGTGAAGGAATGAAGAGAAAGAAAGTTAACACCTCAACATACCTGGGGGTTTGGGAAGTGTGCCCTGGATACTGAGTGCCTGTCTTGCAAAATACATCGTGTCATTCCTCCCTAAAGATGTGAACACTCTCCTCCCTGGAGCATCTTCCTTCTGAGTCCAATCTGTTGATCTCCAGTAGCAAAAGAAAAGACCATGCTATGATTTTAGGGGTTCCTATTCTACAGGCAGCTGTGCCTATCATTGTGAGATCCACTACTGTCTTTGGAAGCTGATCTGGTGTGATTATTAAGAATGCGGTGTGGGCTGTGGGTTTTAAGTATAAAACCAAATCCACACACCCCTCCCAATCTTCTCATGAGGCTGCTGGAGGATCACTTAATCTATGACTTGGTTCCACATGAGCAGACCTCAGGAAAACAAAGAATAAATACCCGTAATTGCTGTGCCAAGCCTCTGGCCGAGCTGGCATGGCTGCAGATTACACAGCCCAGCTTTTCATCTTCCCTGCCAACCTTGGCTGAACCGCACTGTATGACTGAGCTGTGAGCCCACCATCCACCTCCCTTTTTTCATATCACATAATATGCCAGTCAGGTTGATAAACTGGGGTTCTTGTCCTCACCCTACTGTGTGACTTTGAACAAATATTTTCTCCTCTCTGGACCTATTTCTTTGTCCCTATCCAAAGCTCTTAACATGTTTTTATACCAGGATCATCTGTAGAGATCTGGAGAAGTCTGTAGTGTCTGTCTGAGTAATGCTTTCTAATATTTAAAATACAATACATTGGATTATAAAGGAAACTATATTGAATTATAAAAATATTAAAAATTGTGATTCTCTACAGTGCTGATAAACAAACACATGTATATCAAGTAACAAAATCTATTCATCTAAATTCTGAAGTGGGGATGGATCTACATGATATTTTGAGAGGCCTGGGGAAGCTCTAAGAAGTGCACAGATGTATGCGATTTCTGTTAGGAACAAAGTCCTAAGTCTGGAGTTAGGGCTGCTATAGTCTGTGGCTTTTACACATGATGAAGCTGTGTTTCCCATCTCATGTTTAGGATCCTCCATGAAACCTACTCAGAAATGCTATAAGAGCTGGGGTCTCTGTTCTTGCCTAGTCTGGCACATCCATTCTTCACAGGAAGCAGGCCACCTTTCCCCCACTGATCCCAGGTCTCAGGACCCGGAAGCTCCAAGTAACCAAGAGACAAATACAATCATCCCTCATCTTAGAGAACAAGAAACAAATGAAGGTTGGGAGATAAGTCATTCCAATGTTGGATGTGTAATCAGTGGTTCAGATCCACGCCAGAACCTACGGACCCACTGTTAGGGAAGCTCTTTAAACGTTCTTCTGAACAAAGAATGTCTCCACACATCATCCCATCTCCATTTGTAAGAGAGTTGGCCAGTTCTATGAACCCTGACCTGGGAACTTCCATCTTTCTGAGCCTCAGTTTCTGTCCATGAGGAGTCTCACAATTCTTCAACAACCTCATAGAGTCATGACATGATTTCGAGCATCCATTACCCTTAGAATAGTGTGGCCAGTAACCTTCCTTAAGGACATATTTGATAGTAACTTATAGTTGCTGTCTTCACACCTGGGTGACCCATGTTCAATTTTTAGGATGCCGCATAACCTGTGGTCTTGATCTGGACCTCATCTGAAAGATGTGACAGTGACCTCTGACCTCCTTGTATCTTGCCCAGGCAATGAGTGTGAGCAGAGAGCACAGCATTTTGGGGTAGTGTGTCTCAGCCAGACAGAGGGACAACCTGACCATTCTGTTCTAGTTCTGGCTCTACTGTTAAAACTCTTTCAGGAAATCCATCTGATTCTCTCACCAGAATTCAAAGAAGCCACGAGCATCTGAGAAGTACCCTCTGCTACAGAAAGATGGTGGGTGAGGCGTTTGCTTACAGGAAAATTTTGGTTATCCCTGTTCTCTGCCTTGTTGCTAATTGTTCCTGAAGGCTGGCTTTTCAGTCTCACTATCTTTCAAGTTCCTTATCACCACTTGTGTAGACTGTGTTTCATACCTATGAGGAGTCATGGTTTAGTACTAATAATTAAAATAAATGCTATATAAAACCTAATAACTTGGAAAAATATAGCTTCTGCAAATGACTTTTGGATACAAATGAAAATCAAAATCAGAACTACAAGCTATTAATAGAGCAGAGTTATATAGCAGAACTTATGGGATGTAAGCAAAGCTTACAAGAAACAAATTCATAGTCTTAAATGCTTTCATAAGCAATGAGAAAAAATTAAAACACATAAAGCAGTCAACACTAGAAGTTAGGAGAATAAATTAGAAACAAAAAAATATAATGGTAATTAACATATTAGAAAATATCACTCAAATTAGGCCCAAATATAAAGTTACCATTTGAAAAAAAACTACAAAATAGACATGTCCATCATTAATGCATCAAGAAAACAAGAATGGAGGCCCAAGATTAAAGTGAAGGGAAGGAAAACCCCATGGTTATCTATTGTGGGATAGATGAAATGAAGGAAACTCATGCAGTGCTAAACTGAGATACTGGAAGGTCCCTGAGGTGTATGAAATTCTGAGGAAATGCATTTGACTCAATGGTTACTTGATGAACTTTTGAAAATAAGAAAGAAATTAATTTCAGAGGAAGAATGAAGAAAAACGTGGGGTTTTACTAGAGCAGGAGAGTTGATGGGGTAAGTCAGCCACTAGCCCAAGTTCCAGGACACAGGCAAGTCAGAATGAAGTCGGATGACTATTGTCATGGCAGACGTTCAGGCTAGTGAGACCCTGGAACACACTGAGTTTGGAGACAAAGCCTTGAGGTTTCTGCTCGAAGTAAATCTGTTGTATCCTCTTGGTCATCTTTGATGTCACCTAGGGACAGAGCCAGTCTCCATACCTCCTCATTAACAAGCCTGTGACTGCCCAAGAGAAAGGGCTGAAAGAGTTTGAGAACTGGCACAATGATTTTAACACTAACTTGGGGGCAAGAAGTCCTCTCATCTTAGCTAGAAAGTTTGTTTATACAAAGCTATTATGTTGGGAACTTCAAGACTGCAGGTGAGTGTGTTATACCAAAAGGAGAGGCCAAATGAGCCAGGCAAAGGATGAGATGGGGAAAGGATAAGATGCCCTAGAAAGAAAATTCACCTATTCTCCAAGTCAATACCTGATTTTAGCTTCCCTTGGAAAACTCCTTGATCTTTCTCTGTGATAGAAGGTCTCAATTTCTAGAATTGATAAAATGCATAATTTTGATTTGCTTTATTTAAAGGATGATGTTGGCACATTCACTCTTAAGAAAAAGGGGTACTTGACCCAATGAACAATAAAATGGGGGGGAGGGACTTGTGACCTCCACTGGCTACTTTTACCGTGCTTAATACCATGTGGTCTACTCAACCATGGTGAAGAGATAAAGGAATCGGTGCATCTTTGGCTCCTGCAATCGATCATTCATGTCAAATCCCTGGCTCACACAATACTCATCCTCACAGATAGATAAGCAGATATCCCTAGGCACCAGATAAAGAAATGAAGTTTTAAGTGATTAAATAATTTGCCAGTGACCTTTAAGCTAGAAAGTGACAGTATAAGATTAATACCTTTGTCCTAAGATTCTTGTCTTTTCAACTTTATCACCCTGTCATATTCCAGACAGGCAGAGGTGGAGACAGAGGATTATGGGATTGTGGTTAAGTGCCATCCTATTTCCACAGTGTCAATGAAGCCTTAGTGGCAATGTGTGTGTGTGTGTGTGTGCGCGCGCGCGCATGTGCGCGCGCGCATGTGCAAGCAAATACCACACACGAGCTGTGGATGTGATCCTCCATAACTTCCTAAGTGTTTTCATAAGTCCCTCCCTAACACCTGAATTCTACTGCAGCTGCCAAAGTTTTTGCTACCACAAAGAAAGGAGTGGTCCCAGAGGCAAATGTCCCTGTGAGAAACACAGGTAATCGTGGTGAAGAGTTGATGCTGGGACATGAATCTGAGTGTGTCTGCTGATTAGGTGTCCAATGGCAGATGCTGCCACCCCCTGACCATAAGGGCTCCCCTGTGAGTGGTTGCATTGGGGAGGGCAGTTTTGATGTAGGCGGGTCTTCTGTATTTCTGTTGCTTTCATTGGTTAATTAATAAAGAAACTGCTTGGCCTGATAGGTCAGAACATAGGTGGGTGGAATAGACAGAACAGGATGCTGGGAAGAAGGCAATGAGACAGACGCTATAGTTCTCCTCTCCTAGATGGACGCAGGTTAAGATCCTTCCCGGTAAGCCACCACCTCGTGGTGCAACACAGATTATTAGAAATGGGTTAATCAATATATGAGATTTAGCCAATAAGAGGCTGAAACTAATGGGCCAAGCAGTGTTTAAAATGAATACAGTTTCCGTGTAATTATTTTGGGTAAAGCTAGCTGGGAGCTGGGCCACAGCCTGCCGCTCCCACCACTACACAGTTTCTGGAGAGAAGAATGGCAGCTTTCATCATTTTGATGTTGTGTCTTGGTCTTACTGCCTTCTGTTAATGGAGTCGTTGAAATAACATGTCTACTCACTGCATTTCTGCCTTGCTAGAAATGATTAAACCATAGCAGTGTGTGTGTAGGTGCTGTCTCTTTGGCTGGCATGGAGGTGCTGCCCTCTTGGCAGGAGTTGTGTTGGCATAGTCTTTCTAGCATTTGTATGACATTCTGTTGACTCAGTTATAGATCTGTGCTGGATATAGCCCTGTTATTCTAGGACTTCCAAGCCAAGAGCAGTAGCAAACATGTAAAACCAGATACCCCTTGGGGATGCCTCCCAGACTGGTGCAGACTGGGACTAAATCCAATTCTGAGGGAGGCACAATTTGTCCTGGGCATGTGCCAGTCTTTCTGGGACAAATTGTAGTCAGGTGAAGGATGACACTGAGATTTGGGGAAAAGGATCTGTGTGTGTGTGTGTCTGTGTGTGTGTGTGTGTGTGTGTGTGTCTGCCTTTTCCTCCCTCTTGCTCAGTGTATTGTGCTTGAGAGTGTTCATATGTGTGTAGTTAGTATGTATAGACCAAAGGGCTGTGTTCATCTTTGAGATGAACCTGGAGCTAAATGATGTGCCTAGACTAGGTAGCCAGTGGGCTCTAAGGATCAACCTGTCTCTACATCCCCAACATTTGGATTAAAGATGCCCATTGCCACTTAGCAAGTGGATTTGAAGGACCCTTTTCCTTTCCCTAGAGTGAAGCCTGAAGCAGTTAATAGATGTTCAAGCAGATGGGGATGGGGTTGCCACTCATGGATGCTGAAGGTACAAATTCAGTTCCTTATACTCACACAACAAACATTTTGCTGATTGAGCCATCTTTCTAGCCCTGAGCCACTGCTTTTCAGAAACCTGAATATCCACTCTACAGCTTTGAACTTTGGAATTGTTATCTGTAAGTAGAACCATTGGAAAGCCCAGATTATTTGATTCTTTGCAGTCCCTGGCATTAAGAATAGCACATGGTAGAATACCTAAAGAGTCCATATAGGTGACAGCCTGAGTATGCATCCTTGCCTCATTCTTTCTATTCAGGTGGGCTCAGAGAAACCCCGAGGCCTTGAATTTGAGACTGTAGTAGTGTTCTATGTTTTTCTTCTCAGTTCTAAATCTCACTGAGATGAGCTGATACTCTCTGATTCTTGGAGGAGTATTTGACAGAACCTTGATTTTTGAAACTAACCTGATGAATCTCTAGTGTCCAATTTCTAATGCAGTGCCCAGTGTCTGGAGAGCTGACCAATTCTTCATCTGATAGTCATCAGGTATGAAGTCAGCTGTTGGTAGAAAGGACCAGTTTCTTCTTCAAACAAGAGCCATTACTATAATTGAATATTACCATGATCTGTCAGTGAGGCTCCTTGTCATTGTGACAAATATCTGTCATAAACTATAAATAGGGAAAGTATTTACTTTGACTCACACTTTTAGTTCACAGACCTTGGCTCTGTAGTTCCTAGGCCAAGGTCAAGCAGAAGGATTATCATGGAAGGGAACTTGTGCTTGAGAAAAACAGCTTTGTTCATGATAGACAGGAGGCAAAGACAAAGCCTCAATAGGGCCTAGGGCAAGACACAACCCCCAACCTTGCCTCTAGTGGCTTATACCCTCCAGTTCGGCCCTGGGTCCTAAATATCCTAAAACCTCCTAATAGTACCACCAGTGGGGAGTCTTAGCCGTCATTCAATGAATGTTTCCGTGGAACACTTTATACTCAACCGTAATACATGGACCTACTCAGGGGAACTTATAAGCTTTGTTTTTAAAATACACCAGAAGATAAGTGTAAAGGAGCGATTCCAAGTTGGGGAAGACATTAGCCTCTTCTCTATATGGAGTTCTAACTTCATACCACCAGGTGCAGGCTTTATTTTTGCTACTTCAAGTGTATGACTTATCCACTTTTTGCTCCTTAATGATAGCAGAACATCTCCCATATGGTTTGGGGAGGAATTTTCTCTTGTCCTTTAAGGGTCTGATAACTTTATTTCCTTTCTTCTTCTTTTTTTAAATCCTTGTGTTGCAAATAAACAAAGTAGGGCTAAAAATGATGAATAAGAGGGACCTCTCCTTCCAAAAGAAATTCTTGAGTTTAAATCTGGCCCAAGGTCCAACTATGGATCTCAGGATGATTCACTCTTAAATTTAAAATGTGAAGCCACCATCTTCCTCTTCAGCATGCAACAAACCAATCTGGTGCATTGCTGGCCAGCATGGAACATGCAGATGGAGCAAATCTCCCACTTTAACTTGACCACATGGAGGACCCTGGGTACAGAATGGCATCAAGACACCAGACAAATGGCAAGACCAGAATAGATTCCTCCTAAGTATAGACTTCTGAGATGAAGCTCCTCAGAAATCAGGCCTCTGCTGATGGGTAGGGCAGAGTTCAGATTCCATAGGCCTCAAAAGCAAAGACAGGTAGTTTGCCAATGACAATAGGTTGTATAACAAGTTGTGACCATAACTATCCCATTGCTGTGTGACAAGCACCATATCACAGGTGGACTCTCTGCTCTGACTGTTATCTTTTTCAACCTCACAGCCATATAAGGAGATATTCCTATTACCTATTTACTACAAGAAAGCTGAGGTCGGAAAAATTCAAGTCTTGCCCCATAGCACGTGCTGACAAGGTAGAATTTAAATGTGAGTTTCCTGAACCTCAGAGTCCGAGTTCTTTTGTTCTGTCTCATGCTACTCACTTTCATGACGATAGGACTACATGACAGATACTGGGTCAAGAGATTGTCCTGGCAAGGGTCAAGGTCAGTCTTGCCACCCTTAGGAAGCTGGCAGAACTAGGTTGGGTGGGGAAGAGTTGAGAAGACTCCTACACTGGGAAGTTAGATGACCTGGACTTTCAAAGACTCGTCAGCTCTCAGACAGCACTGCCCAGCACAGCAGTGGGCAGCCCTCCTTATAGCTGTGCAGCGCTCCTGCTCAGGGATAGTAGGAGCCAGACTCACCTCCCTTACCCTGCAGTTGCTTTATTCCTTACTACCTAAGTGCAGGTTCTAGTTCAGAGCCAACGCCCTTGCCTTTATCCACCATAGTCAGAGATATCATATTTGGAGAAGACAAATGGATAGTGGTCTTGAACTTCTGAGAAAAAGTCTAGACTTTCTTTTCTTAGAAGTACACATTTGCACAAGTGTTGCACACAATACCAGGAGACACACAGGCGTGCCCCAGGAAAGGCTATCGACGTAGTTATAAGCAATAACTTAATATAGTGTGTTGAATGTTGATCTCTGGGAACCTGGAACAAATGTCGATGGAAACAGACTTAACGAGTAAGATATTTCACACTATATTTTACGAGAAGTGTGCTGGAGGTTTTAGAAGAGAAATTCAAAATCTCCTTGAAAAACAAATACATTTGCCAGTAAGCAGGAAGAACACATTCTTAGGTCAACATGCAACAACAGTTATTCTCAGAGTATTAACCACAAAAGTCTACGAAATCTCAAACATTCATCCCAAATAATTTTTGTTTGAATTGGAGGAGTTTTGCAAAAATCAGACGAGAGTTCATCAAACACAGAGCTCAGCAATCTGTGGTTTGCTCAAATGTAGCTCATGGCACATTTATTGTCAATAAAGTTTTAGCAGCATGCAGACACACTTATTTGGTTACTTGCTACCCATAGCTGATATTTTGCTAGAAAACCAGACCTGAGTAGTTACTATGAAGGGCTTATATCTAACAAAAGTCCAAAATATTTTCTTCGGCCCCCTGAGGAATAGTTTGCAGACCTCTGATCCAGAAAATTAAACCCACGAGAGGATCTGCGAAATCACGACAAAGGATGGATGTGGACGAACTCTCCTTACTAAGCTGCAAAGTGCTTTGTAAGTACACAAAACTTAAATAGGCTTTGTATTGATGCAGGGCTGGAGGACTAGTTCAATGCAATAGAAGAATGAAAATAGGCCAGGAGAATTCATGTCTAATACATGATAACCTGAAATTTCAAATCAGTAGGAAAGGATTACTAAAGTTATTAGGTTGGTGTTTGGAAAGAGAAAGGGTATTTTATTATTTTCATCATGTTTTCTATAAAAAAATTCTAGGAAGAGTACCAGGTACAATAACAATCAATAAAATCATGAGAAGAAACAGAGGGGACTGATAGATTTTACTTTATTTCAAGAAGTATTTTAAAAACATTTCTAGAAAATGTACATGACAATAGCCAAAATGACGCCAGCAATGATGATTGTGGTGATGATGGTAATAATGATGGTGAAGAAAGTAAGAACGTGAAACAACATCATCCTCAGGTAGGTCATATGCAAATTATCCCAAGAAATCAATGCAAAAATAATAAAACAACCCAGTAGGAGTACAGCAAAGGGCATCAGCATGCA